>NC_060122.1:715224936-715569936 GCF_021461395.2 Schistocerca americana | reverse complement strand
CCCGGAAACCATCCTTGTAACCATTTATGCCACTTCCTTACACACAAATATTCCGCACGTCCAGGACCTCACTGCGATGGAGCACTTCCTTTCACGCCGATCACCTGCCACCCTACTTAAAACCTCTTTCCTCATTACCTTAGCCAGCTTCATCCTGACCCACAACTTCTTCACTTTCGAAGGCCAGACATACCAGCAATTAAAGGGAACAGCCATGGGTACCAGGATGGCCCCCTCGTATGCCAACCTATTCATGGGTCGCTTAGAGGAAGCCTTCTTGGTTACCCAGGCCTGCCAACCCAAAGTTTGGTACAGATTTATTGATGACATCTTCATGATCTGGACTCACAGTGAAGAACTACTCCAGAATTTCCTCTCCAACCTCAACTCCTTTGGTTCCATCAGATTCACCTGGTCCTACTCCAAATCCCATGCCACTTTCCTTGACGTTGACCTCCACCTGTCCAATGGCCAACTTCACACGTCCGTCCACATCAAACCCACCAACAAGCAACAGTACCTCCATTATGACAGCTGCCACCCATTCCACATCAAACGGTCCCTTCCCTACAGCCTAGGTCTTCGTGGCAAACGAATCTGCTCCAGTCCGGAATCCCTGAAGCATTACACCAACAACCTGAAAACAGCTTTCACATCCCGTAACTACCCTCCCGACCTGGTACAAAAGCAAATAACCGGAGACACTTCCTCATCTCCTCAAACCCAGAACCTCCCACAGAAGAACCCCAAAAGTGCCCCACTTGTGACAGGATACTTCCCGGGACTGGATCAGAGTCTGAATGTGGCTCTCCAGCAGGGATACGACTTTCTCAAATCCTGCCCTGAAATGAGATCCATCCTTCATGAAATCCTCCCCACTCCACCAAGAGTGTCTTTCCGCTGTCCACCTAACCTTCGTAACCTCTTAGTTCATCCCCAAACCACCTTCCCTACCCTTTGGCTCCTACCCTTGTAACCGCCCCCGGTGCAAAACCTGTCCCATGCACCCTCCCACCACTACCTACTCCAGTCCTGTAACCCGGAAAGTGTACACAATCAAAGTCAGAGCCACGTGTGAAAGCACCCACGTGATTTACCAACTGACCTGCCTACACTGTGAAGCTTTCTATGTAGGAATGACCAGCAACAAACTGTCCATTCCCATGAATGGACACAGGCAGACAGTGTTTGTTGGTAATGAGGATCACCCTGTGGCTAAACATGCCTTGGTGCACGGCCAGCACATCTTGGCACAGTGTTACACCGTCCGGGTTATCTGGATACTTCCCACTAACACCAACCTGTCAGAACTCCGGAGATGGGAACTTGCCCTTCAGTATATCCTCTCTTCTCATTATCCGCCAGGCCTCAATCTCCGCTAATTTCTAATTTCAATTTGCCGCCACTCATACCTCACCTGTCATTCAACAACATCTTTGCCTCTGCACTTCTGCCTCGACTGACATCTCTGCCCAAACTCTTTGCCTTTACAAATGTCTGCTTGCGGCCGTGTATGTGCGGATGGATATATGTGTGTGTGCGCGCGAGTGTATACCCGTCCTTTTTTCCCCCTAAGGTAAGTCTTTCCGCTCCCGGGATTGGAATGGCTCCTTACCCTCTCCCTTAAAACCCACATCCTTTCGTCTTTCCCTCTCCTTCCTTCTTTCTTGACAAAGCAACTGTTGGTTGCGAAAGCTTGAATTTTGTGTGTATGTTTGTGTGTGTATCAACATGCCAGCACTTTCGTTTGGTAAGTCAAATCATCTTTGTTTTTAGATATATTTTTCCCACGTGGAATGTTTCCCTCTATTATATTCACATCTTTGTTTTTTGATATATTTCTATGAATTTTGACACATTTTCTATATTTGTCGTGAATTTCATTTTTTCAGCTGAAATTTTGAGACCAGTTCTGTTTGCTATTTTTTCCGGAATTTTTATTTGAATAACTGCTTCTGCCAGGTTTTCTGAAAGTATTGCAAAATCATCCGCAAAAGCCAAGCAGTTTATCATAATTTCATTTGTTTTCCTTCCCAGAGTTATTGGTTCGCTTTTGTAATTTTTTGGCTCCGAATTCCAGATCCTTAAAATATTTTCTAGAATGCAATTACGCAGTAATGGTGATAAACCATCACCTTGTCTAACACCAGTTTTTATTTTATTATTATTATTATTATTATTATTGTTAGCCATTTGGCATCCATATTACTTCTGCATGTTTCTAGTATCCAACCATCTTGCAAGTTTTTGTCTGCTCAGTGTTTTATTGTTTATGGAAATACAGCTTTGTCTGTCTGCTATCTATTTCCCTGGCTATCTCTCTTGCTCACTCTAGTCTGTTCGATAACTATTTTATTGTTTTCTGTCTCCCCTAGTAACTGCTTTGGGGACAACCCTCATTACCACATTGAAGTCTCAAGACTCACTCCCCAAGTCAGAACTGGTAATACAAATTTATTGTAAACCAGTTTGAGACTGTATGTCACCTTCATTTGGAAAAATAATTTTAGGTCATTGTTACTCTCATGTTTATTTCTTTTAATGTCCATCCATATACAGGGTGTTTCTAAAATGACCGGTATATTTGAAACGGCAATAAAAACTAAACGAGCAGCGATAGAAATACATCGTTTGTTGCAATATGCCTGGGACAACAGTACATTTTCTGTCGGACAAACTTTCGAAATTACAGTAGTTACAATTTTCAACAACAGATGGCGCTGCAAGTGATGTGAAAGATATAGAAGACAACGCAGTCTGTGGGTGCGCCATTCTGTATGTCGTCTTTCTGCTGTAAGCGTGTGCTGTTCACAACGTGCAAGTGTGCTGTAGACAACATGGTTTATTCCTTAGAACAGAGGATTTTTCTGGTGTTGGAATTCCACCGCCTAGAACACAGTGTTGTTGCAATAAGACAAAGTTTTCAACGGAGGTTTAATGTAACCAAAGGACCGAAAAGCAATACAATAAAGGATCTGTTTGAAAAATTTCAACGGACTGGGAACGTGACGGATGAACGTGCTGGAAAGGTAGGGCGACCGCGTACGGCAACCACAGAGGGCAACGTGCAGCAGGTGATCCAACAGCGGCCTCGGGTTTCCGTTCGCCGTGTTGCAGCTGCGGTCCAAATGACGCCAACGTCCACGTATCGTCTCATGCGGCAGAGTTTACACCTCTATCCATACAAAATTCAAACGCGGCAACCCCTCAGCGCCGCTACCATTGCTGCACGAGAGACATTCGCTAACGATGTAGTGCACAGGATTGATGACGGCGATATGCATGTGGGCAGCATTTGGTTTACTGGTGAAGCTTATTTTTACCTGGACGGCTTCGTCAATAAACAGAACTGGCACATATGGGGAACATTTGTGGCGGCACAAACTGCCTTAGACGACACTGCGAACACCTCGTGGTTTATGCAAGATGGTGCCCGGCCACATCGCACAGCCGACGTCTTTAATTTCCAGAATGAATATTTCGATGATCGTGTGATTGCTTTGGGCTATCCGAAACATACAGGAGGCGGCGTGGATTGGCCTCCCTATTCGCCAGACATGAACCCCTGTGACTTCTTTCTGTGGGGACACTTGAAAGACCAGGTGTACTGCCAGAATCCAGAAACAATTGAACAGCTGAAGCAGTACATCTCATCTGCATGTGAAGCCATTCCGCCAGACACGTTGTCAAAGGTTTCGGGTAATTTCATTCAGAGACTACGCCATATTATTGCTACGCATTACGGATATGTGGAAAATATCGTACTATAGAGTTTCCCAGACCGCAGCGCCATCTGTTGTTGAAAATTGTAACTACTGTAATTTCGAAAGTTTGTCTGCCTGAAAATGTACTGTTGTCCCAAGCATATTGCAACAAACAGTGTATTTCTATCGCTGCTCGTTTAGTTTTTATTGCCGTTTCAAATATACCGGTCATTTTTGAAACACCCTGTAGCATCAATATAAATGAAAATTCTTCTTTTAGGTGTTAAACTTTATATCCTTGTGAGGCAAACAGTTAGTCTTTAGCAGAATGAACATGGCTCATATTTGATTTGTTAACACATATCCTGTCTTCTCTTTCCTACTTAGGGCATCTGAAAACTTACTCTGAGGCGTGAAGAATAGTCTGAGAATATGGAATCCCATTTCCTTAGTCCTTTCCAATTTTGGAATTACTCTGTTCTGAAGTAGTGTAATGGAAGCCTTAGCAGTAATACACACAATCTGTCCAAAACACTCTGAGATTGATATTATTTCTTGCTTATAACAGTCCTCAGTGCAGTAACTACAGTAGTAAATTGAACTAACAACTGTAAACAACAGTTGTGAATTTGACAAGTCAGTTGTGCACAGTCAGTGTTAAGTAGTGGATGTGCAATCATAGTGTGTCAGCATTTACCACAAATCACAGTGGAGTAGTGAACTGAATAGATCTCAAGCTACTGTTTGAAATTATCCAGAATATTTTGAAGAAGAGAAAAGTGTGTGCAAAGTTTGCCCTGCATACCTTGTATCCCAAAGAAAAGACAATGGCACACACACCTACTGTGACTTGATTGAAATGAAAAGCACTCAGGGTCTCTGATGGTTCACCAAGACCAAAGAAATGGCCTGTGATGTGCAATTGAAGAAAGAAGAACTTTCTGACTGCTTCATATATATGTGTGTGTGTTCAGTATATTGTTCTCAAATGGGGGGGGAGCGAGCTGTAGAACACTTGAAGCATTAAAACCACCAATTCAGTTTTTCTATATTTTCTATTAACCCTTTCATGACAAACATTCTACCAAAAGATTTAAAATTTTGGAAGAATATTGCCAAAGCAACTAAAAAATAGTAGTGCATTGTCATACATATTTTTTTAACTTTAGAACAAAACAAAAATGAGGCTTTTGAGACCTGTCAGGATATGGTCATCATATCTTCTTGTTGAATTACTTAGTAGCACATACGGAAATAGGTATGAAAATCTTATAGGTTACAAACATCACAATCCTCATAGTAATGTCCTTTTGTGTCTGCAGGGCTCCTAAATTATTAAGATCTAATGAACAACACAGGATATAACAGTCCATCTTTCACTGCCAGCTTTGGGCAGGGATGTTGAACTATAACAGTCAAAGATCTTCCTCTGCTACAGCAAGGGTTGCAGATCTCCTGACAAGACACAAATGCATGAACTCAACTCTGTGCTCTTGTATGACACTAGAAAGATGAGGGCACAAGTGTGTACGGGCGGGAAAGGATTAGGCCAATCTCAAAACTTAATGGCCTGAATTGGCACTTTATTTCTCAAACGCAGTCAATACTGGTTTTATTGAAACAAAGGCAAAAACTTTCTTCAAATTGAGTCTTGGACATAATGATATTTCATTCCTGTTGCGTTATTCTATAAATTTAAAACATGCATACGGTCCATAATGCTGTACCTACGTCTAATAAACATGGCTGTTCTTTTATTTTAATTAAATAGTTTTTTTATGCAGTACCATTCATGTTATGGAGGGGAGGCTGATAATCATACACACATGGTGTGGGACTATACAGGATTGTTCCAATTTTGTCGAATTATTGTACTCTGCAGACATTTTGTAAATTATTTTGCAACCTTCTTTTTCATAACTTTCCCTCCAGCATTAACCATTTATATTGCAACATCAACACCAAGTGCCTTCACTTCCTCTAAGTGTAAAGCTTTGTCTGTTTCATCTAGTATTAATTCTGGATTCTGTTATTTTTCTTATTATCTGTCTGTTTTTCCAGTTCCTGTTAAGAACTACATACAATTTTTTCTCAATTGTTAGTTGCTGTGCCATATTCCATCATTGCTGATGAAATGTTGTGTATATGTTAAATAAGTCTGTTTTGATTTCCTCGTACTCTTATGGTTTTCAGTCATTTCCTAACATGTTACTATCCCCCAGTTCTTAGTAGACACTTCTGTGCAACCTGTTTTGTAATGTTCTAAATTACTAATGTTGAAACGAAATCACTTTTAGATTTAATATTATGCACCTGTAATACTTTCAAATATAGTTTGATTATGTTTCAAAACAACTAATATAAATTAAATGAAACTATATGGTTTCAGAGACCTTTCCAAGTCTTGAATATCTATGGTGCACCTATGCCTGGTCAAGCAGGATCCTCCATTTCGTTAGATACAGGGATGCTATTCCAATACAATTGGAGAGCCTCTGCAATGCTGTTAGAGTTTAGGGGGAATACTAAGTGGGCTGAGGTATGAATGAGAATTTGAATTTAGGACGGAGGGGTGCTAGGGTAATTTCTGCAGTTTGCAAAGCCAATGTGGCAGCTGATTGATTTTGTGGTGTATAGACACAAAGGCACATGTAACGCATCAAATGTAAGGGGCAAGGGGGGAAGCTCCACTGTGCCATTGACCCCCCCCCCCCCCTTCCACCCAAATCCCCACTCCCACACCTGCCATTGAACATTCCTCCTCCTGCCTCTTTTTCCAGCTGGAGGACAATTCTTAAATATATACTATTTCAATTTGTTATTGAACTTGTCACTTGGCAGCACCTTTTGTCACTATAGACATGGTAATTTTTATTCTCAGCATTTAATTTGTGAATACCATTCTAGTGACACAATTATAAGTTTGTGCCAAGCTGGGACTGAAACCCAGGTTTCTTGCGTACCCTGACACAATCCTCTACCACCGCTTTCCTCACACTGATGATATTCCCACATACCCCTTGGGAGAATCTCTGGTATTAGTGATTTGAAATCGTAGGTGGAAGGAAACATCAGTGACATTGAGAGTTTTGAATCAAACTGGAGAAGTCTTCAGATATCCTGATCGTTAATGCAACTGACCGCGAAAAGCAGGAAATATGATTTAGAGCATAAATTTTCAGTTATCATGATAAGTGTATGGAATAGTTTTGAATTTCACATAATCACCACGCCATCAGGTCATATACTGGGCATTGGCATGATAGTCAAGCAGAGGATGGGTAAGACTTTGGATGTCAATGCACTTGGCCTTATTGTAGGTGCCTGACATGTGGAACAATCACTCAGTAAGGTTGTGCATACACTATTCTCTAATGCAATACCATGTAAGTCATATTCAGAGAGTACTTCATTTTGAGAAAATCTGCTCCCAGAGAAATATTGATGACAGTGGCCATTATCAAATGTCATTGATCATAACAACACATGAATTAATTGCAGTGCAGCACATCACTTACAGATTCAGTACAGGCATTCCATACAGCCATCTGTGAGTGAAGGCACAGAAAACATAGAAGTCTGCCCACTACATTGTCACAAGGAACAAAGATTAGCATGGATGCAGTAATACAGTGACTGCATGCACAAAATGTTAATAAAAAGCCTCTGTACTAAGAAATGTTCCCAGACTTATACCCTGCTGTGCCTATGTATCATGATCCCTGTGTACATTGAAAAACATGAGTTAGTGCGTTACACTTGCCAACAGAACACCATCTATGGTGGTGGTATTTGTATTCTCATTTGTAGGGTATTTATGTGATATGAAATAAGACCATTACTGGGTTTGCCACAATCTCTCAGTAAATAATGCAGGAAAACCAGTTGTTCCCTGGACCAAATAAAAAAATTATTCAAAAGTGAAAATAAATTAGCTCTTTCCCTCAAAAGCAGAGCACTCAGTGGGATTGATTATATCTCATTTAAATGTATATAATGTATGCAGTGCATTCAGTAATGTGCAACACATCACTTTGAGAGGTCTGTTTCCAAACAAGTTGAAGTACATTAATCTTACACTCCTTTTACAATAAAGATAATGAGAAAGATGTTAGTAATTACTGACACACATTACTGTTTACTTCCTTTGTCCAGTTACAGAAAAAAGATGACGTACTCAAGAACAGTAAAATACCTCTCCCAGAATAAGACATGGATTTCAAATGGATCTCTTCACAGAATGTACCATTTACCAGATCAGATTATAGCAATTTAAATGACAAAGTTTTGCCAGCTGGTATTTTCTGTGAATTGTCAAAAGCATTTCATTGTGTACCTCACGTCACTCTCCCATAGATGTTAAGTGTTGAGATATTAGGGATCTTGCTGATGACTCTCAAATTGTAGCAAATAAAAGATTGCAGAGTATCTCTATAAGAAACTTGAGGTAGCTTACATAATGAATGTAGTGAAAATATTTCTTTGTGGATAATGTTACTACTGTAATTGAACCAAATGGATAATCTAGGAAAGATTCTCTTGAAAAATTATATGCTTTGTGGGAATTTTGTCACTAACTTGAGATAAAACACAATGTAAGCTACTGCACAAGGATGACCCCTCATAAAACAATTCATATGTATAAATCAGTAAGTGAAACAATATTCTAAATTTTGTTGCATTTATAATTGACAATTAATGAAATAGCTGAGAACTTACATAGAAGCAACAGCTAAGCACCTCTGGAGTATTTATTGATCTGTCTGCAGCTTATGATACCATGTGCCCTGTACCCTGTAGGAAAATAGTACAGCTTAACAATATGTTGACTGACAAACTATTTCAGGTAGTTATAGACAATGCCTCCCATGTCCTGAAGACCCTTAACAATAGCCTACCTCAAGGCTCAGTCCTTGTGCAGCTAATACTTGGCTTGTATATTGCATATATGCCATGCACTCAGTCCAGGTTATGATTGGCTAATAGGAAGCACAAACAAATCAAGGTCCCTGAGGATATGCTAACAAAAGACTTATGTACAATGTGTGACCAAAAAGTAATGGGAATTTTTATTTTTCTTAAAGAATCGTTATATATTGATCAACTTTCTTCCCTTCAAAGTAATCCCCCTCAGACACAATACATTTGTGCCATAGCTTTTTCCAGTCATGGGAGCACTTCTGGAACTCACTTTACAGTAACATGATCAGCTTCTTCAGTGATTCTGTTTTCATCTTATCAGTGGTGGCAAAATGTCCTTTCATGGTTCTCATGAGCCTCAGAAATAGAAAGAAGTTACAGGATGCCATAAGAAGTTACAGGATGCCATGTCAAGCAAATATGCTGGCTGAATCAATATATATAAACTTTTTTTTTTTTTTTTTTTTTTTTTTTCAAATAATCTTGAACAAGTATTGAGGTGTGAGTGGGAGCGTTATTGTGATGCAATTTCCACGAGTGATTTTACCACAATTCTAGTTGCTTTCTTTACAGAATGCTTCACGCAAATGACACTACCTTCCAGGTAGTATTTCTTATTTACTGTATGATCATAAATTCAGAAATCATAATGCTCTATCCCATGGTAATTGAAGGCAACAGTGAAAACAATTTGTTGACGTCATACCCGTATGCCCATGTTTCATTATCTGTTATACCCTTTCTTAGAAGTTCTGGACTGTTATCGACTTCATTGAGCAATTCCTGAGAGAAGTCTACATTTAGTTGTTTATCATCAAAATTCAACAATTTTGGAACAAACTTTGCTGCTACATGTTTCATGCCCAGAACATCTGTGAAAATTGCTGGGCGTGATCCAGAGAATACACCATCGTCATGAACAACCTCTCTGATGGTGATCACAATGTTGTCAGTAATTGATGTGCTTCGGTGTCCAGGGTAATCTTCATCTTAAATGTCTCCTTGACCCTCTTTGAAACATTTATACCATTTGAAAAATCTTGTCTTACTCATAGTAGATTTGCCAAAAGCCGCAGTCAACATTTCAGATGCTATGCTGCACTTAATTCCATTTTTCAAGCAAAATTTAATGCATATTCTTTGATCCACCTTTCTCGAAAGCGAAAATTTGCCAGGCACTCGGATACGCGCATAACTTTTTCAGCTGGCAACAATAAACTAAATATTCATAACAGCTGAAAATGTAAATGCTTATCAGGAACATATGTACCAACAAGACAAAAATAAATAAATAAATAATTGAAAATCGAATGTATAAAGTGAACGAATTAAATTCCTGTTGCTTTTTTATCATACCTTGTATAAAGTGACAATATTATTGTAAATGGGGACTTCAACCATTCGGAAACTAGATTCAGATGTTCTCATCTGAGTGATATCTTAGCCAACTGTGAATGGGACACATATTTAGAAGCCTGGCTCTTAACAAATGTCTATGATACCGTGGAGTTACGCTTGACAGAATGCTGTGATTTAAACAACTACTGACGAAAACTGCAGCTAAATTGAGGTCAAGAAATAATATTCTGCAAAAATTATATGCCACATTGTGGGTTTCTGCAGCTTCAACCCTATGATCATCTGCGCTTAGCCTTGTCTATTCAGCGGCAGAATATTGCCATGCTGTCTCGGAAAATAGTAGCCACTCGAAACAAGTAGATATGGAGCTAAGTCGGACAGTGTAGATTGTTACTGGTACAGTTAAGTCCACTCCAGTGTTCTGGCTACCTGCCCTGATCTACATTCCACCATCTAACCTGAGAAGAAAGAATATTCTTCTGAGGAAATATAAGAAAAATTGCAACAATCAGCAGCTGCCAACAGATAGGATGTACCTGCTGTCTAGATCAGCAGACAGTTCCAGACATTACAGAAGTGGAACAGCTAGCAACCTGGTGGACCAACAACAAACTGTGGGACTCAGTCTGTCCTGCAGGACATAGAGTACACTCAACAAAATCATTACTTATCATGGGAGATGTGGTGAGCTGTGACACAGACACATAAGGCAAAATATTACCAGTGTGGATTGTACCTGTGGCTTTCCAACACACAGTCATAGTGTTGACGAGTGGCCTTGAAATTCATGCCCAGCAAACTCATTCAGACTTCTTGGACACTACAACAGATGTGATCATTTATGTAAACATGCCAGTAAGTTTGTAAATTATGTACATATTTTGTGTTCCCAAAAGATGTGTAATTGCCAAGATATGATGATGATAGAGTTGTATTTTGTGGGTTGTCTTAAACATTAAACTTGGCAACATTTGAATTGTGGGAAATGAACACCCCCCCCCCCCCTCTCTCCCTCTCCCTCCTCTGTGTGTGTGTGTGGGGGGGGGGTGTAAGGGGGGGGGGGGCAAATTCAATCGTGGCTGTCTTACAGAAAAGTATTTGTTGCACAGAAGTTTGTAATTTGGATAATACGGTGTTTTCACTTCTGAAACTTTTCTAACATGCTCTTTGTATTGTTGAGTTTGCTTATTGTCATCTCACAATACGTTCACTCCATAGTAAAGAGTGTTGGCAACAATAGATCACTGTTTAAAAACAACAGTAAAATTCAAAAATTTAACCATGAAATAGAGGTGATTGACACTATGCCTAACTCAGACTTAATATGGTGCTGGAAGGAGTGAAGTATTGTCGCAACAATCTTTGACCACTTTCTGTTTATGTGTAAAGTCTAATAGAAAAAAGTGGGGAGGGCATGTTCATTAACATTAATGTGGAAGCCAGTTGTCAATGATCGGTGTGTAGTCACATTTATCACCTGGAAAGTATATTATATTTGTAAACCAACTGACATATTCAATGTCATACTGAAATATCACTAACAGAAAGCAGTTGTAAAGGTGCAACTATGTTACATGAAATAGGTATTTTAGAGACCTAATTATATTTATTTTGTAAGCTCCTCACTGTTGGTGATTAAAATACTGACTGATCTAGTGCAAGTAGAGAGAGAGAGAGAGAGAGAGAGAGAGAGAGAGAGAGAGAGAGAGAGAGAGAGAGAGAGAGAGAGAGAGAGAGAGAGAGCTGGCAAATTTGAGTTGAATAGTGTAAGAAATCATTAATAACCCATATCTAAATTTTTTACCTGTCAAGTCTATGTAAAACTGTTTTATGGCTAGAATGAAACAAGCTAAATTGTCTACTTACTAGCTGTTCTGGAATATGAACTGAAAACGGTGAAGGAGCAGCTGGCACTTCTCAACATACAGCTACATTTTGAAAGGCACAGAAGAGAGATTCACGCAGAAAGAAACAGAAGATTACTAGGAAAATCAAGAACTAACAGGGCACTAGAAGAATATAATATTGCACTGGTAAGGAAAACATTATCTCTCATCAATGAAATTGCCTAGCATCAAAAACTCAGCCTTATTTATATTGATTATAATTTTATGGGGACTAAATGTTGTGCAGAAAGTTAGTGTTTTCTGCAAAGAACTTCGCACTGATCTACAGTGAGTGTCCATTAACAAAACTTTGATTGTTATCGCTTGTAAATTCCATTCTTCCACACGATTTCACACCTCCAAGCTTTCCCATTTTTCCCAAATTGGTTTCGCAGATTATTTACTTAATTTTAAAGTGAGAACAGAATGTTAGTCATAGTTTACTTTATTGCAGAATATACTGTACTATAGTGTAGTGGCTCTGTATTTGAATGAATTATGTAAAATATTGTATAGCCAAACTACTTTATTTTTCACAGATATTATTACTCGTTTAGAAAACAAGATTCTTAAAACCTTAAAAATATTATGCACAATCAAGAAGAGTAAAGTTCATAATCTACACAACAATAATAATAAAAGAAAATGGGGCAACTGTTGTATGAGGATAATTCCAGTAGTTCTGACATGTTAGTGTTTGGCTACATGATCATCACAGATTGGATCTCTAAGAGAATATGAAAGGGAAGAGGAGTTGCTTGGAGTAACACATAAGGATCATGTGGGACAACTGATGAAAAGTACACAAATATGAGGCAGTGGGGAGTTCGTCAGATTGACAGAAAAGCCAAAATTACAGGATATACCAACAAGATGGAAGCTGTACCACTGGTGTCATGAATCACACCTGGGGTGAGGTCTGCCAGTGGTCCAACACCTTCACCTGCAATATTTTTTATCAGCCATTAAATTCAGTGCTTCATCAAATCCTGAGGCTTTCACCTTACACCAGGTCACTGTCAGCCCTGCTTCTTTTGCTGGTAGCTGTATTCCAGACAAATGTACACCACATTCATCTTCTAATGAGCGTTAAAGTTTATAAAACTTTATATCATTGTAAAATATGA
Source organism: Schistocerca americana (assembly GCF_021461395.2). Taxonomy (NCBI): domain Eukaryota; kingdom Metazoa; phylum Arthropoda; class Insecta; order Orthoptera; family Acrididae; genus Schistocerca; species Schistocerca americana. The sequence continues at coordinate 715,556,940 of NC_060122.1, read as the reverse complement.
CCTCTCACCGGTCCCACTTCCTGACAAATTGTCAGCAATTTTTGATATTTTTTGTGTGTCACTGAATGGTGTTATCCTCATGCATGAATTATAACTCACTTAGTGTATTATGGACACTCTGAATATCAACCTGTGTCATAGAATGGGGTGAAGTCGACCATTGGATGGAGTTGACTAAAAAGTTCAAAAAGCGTTTTATGGCAAATATCAATACCTTATTGATTAAAATTCTTTTATCTTAGTTATTGTATTTACTGTTCTAAAGTTCTTAATTCGTGGCAATGGCTAAACGTAAAATGCTCAGAACCTCTATCTGAATACTAACACATTTACGTAAATCCAGTATGCCATTGAATACACTGTCCACCCCAATTTTAATAATTAAAATCACAAAAACAAGTGTGTTGGTGCAGCACTGGTAAGCTGAATTTATTTTACACATATATGTAAATGATCAAAACAACAATTTTTAAGTGACCTATTAAATGACACTAGTTATTAGAAAAGAATGCCTGACTTTATTACCATATGACACGCAAAGGAATATACCACAAATTACAGGCATTACTCATCACCATTCCCTAAAACCATCATTATGGTTATCTTCGGAGGAGTCTACATTAGTAGAAGATTCAGTTCTTCTTTCCTGACCATCTTCGGTGTCATTCCAGGCCACATAGTCTTCACTCCTATGCAGAGTATCTGAAATACAGCATGTCTTGAATGATTTTACAATCATTGGTGCTTCATTGCTTTCCCAGGTAGATGAAACCCAGTGTGCAATAATGTGGGATGCAGCATAAAATATAACTTTCTATTTATATTACTTGAAAGAATGTTAAATCTTGTTAAATAGAGAGAATATTTTATAACTGAGATGACTTCTATTAACAGTAAATAGTAACTTTTATAAGTTAAGTTAGCAACATGAGATTTCCCTTTTGCAGTTTCTGTAGCAAAGTTCTGGAAGAAGTTGTTTAATGGTAGATATATCGTTTTTTGAAACTTCCTGGCAGGAAGTTTCATATCAGCGCACACTCTGCTGCAGAGTGAAAATCTCATTCTGGATATCGTTTTTTGTTTGCATGATGGCTAGCTTTTAAAGAGCAGAGTAAAACTTTGCAAAGAAAAGTATTTTTTCTGATTAGTGCCCAGAAGTGGGGTCAACTATTGATGAAATATATAATATCAGAGAATCTGGAAATCTAACTACTAAATAATTTTGTGAAAACTTTTTTTACAACAGTTCAGGTTACTATTTAGAGAAATTATTTTGTACATTTACAAGTATCATGGCAGACATCCTCTGCAAAGAAAACTCAGTGGAATTTGCCAACTTACGTCAAAAATTAGTTATCATTAATAAAGTTTCTGATTTCCTGTTTAGAAATCAGAGTGCTTGTCAGTAGAGCAAATCATTGTGGGAAATAATAATATCGCGGTAATTGTGATGAATAATACGTCGTAAGACAAAAATAATAATTACAACATTAAGGAATGGAGCTCACTAGAGCTAAAAATGTCTGACAAGATAGAATCTGATAGTTCAAGAGGCTAACAGAAAAGCACTAAAACAATAGAGTGTGCAAAATTGGTCACACGTCGTAATCTATAGTAGTAACAGAGATGTTAATGCCGCATCGATCACAGTAAGCTTGGCATTAACTCTCAGTCAGCGTTATATGATCGCTACAGTTAACGCAAAATATATATTTCAATATAATAGAAGGAAACATTCCACGTGGGGAAAATATGTCTAAAAACAAAGATGATGTGACTTACCGAACGAAAGCGCTGGCAGGTCGATAGACACACAAACAAACACAAACATACACACAAAATTCTAGCTTTCGCAACAAACGGTTGCTTCGTCAGGAAAGAGGGAAGGAGAGGGAAAGACGAAAGGAAGTGGGTTTTAAGGGAGAGGGTAAGGAGTCATTCCAATCCCGGGAGCGGAAAGACTTACCTTAGGGGGAAAAAAGGTCGGGTATACACTCGCGCGCGCTCGCGCGCGCGCGCGCGCGCGCACACATATCCATCCACACATATACAGACACAAGCGGACATATGTCTGCTTGAGTCTGCATATGTGTGGATGGATATCGTTCAGTAAGTCACATCATCTTTCCTTTGACATAAATAATTAACTATTTCTACTGAGTCACGGGAGGCGTTATTTCACAAGCACACTTAATTTTGAATTTCGAATTCAGTTCATGGTTTGGTTTGAAAAACCATTTTTTGTACTATTCGTGAATGTAACCTTTGAAATTTCTGTCTGTAATAAAGTCAAGGGATTGTATACAGAGGACATTCCTCCAGGAATAACAATAAAGTTGCTGGCTAGACTGCGGATGTCCTTTACAGCGTCTATGAGATGACCATGAAACACACAAAGACAAAGCATTGTTGGTAGTTTAGAAAACTCAGCAGGACAGAGTTCCCATATGTTTCAGAACCATTCAAGCATTAAAGTTTGCCATCCATCCCTTATCTTGATTTTGAATAATGTTGTCATCAGGAAACAGCTTTTTATTTTTTGGGATCTTGTGGTTTCTTTTTCCGCTTGAAGACTGAGAAAGGAGGAAGTTTGTACCCATCTGATGTCATTACCAGCATTACAGTTATGTGCTGTTTTTTTTTTTGCAGATTTCATCAATCGTGTAATTACGTGACATACCAGACTGAATTGGCATCCCATCAGTGTTGTGTATTTGGCCTGTCTAAAAATTATTTTCTTCCTGAAGTGTGATGATGTATCACAGAAATTCTTGAAGTTCTTTTCACAAAATCTTGTCTAAGCTTTTGGCATACTGTTCTACAGCATTGCAGAGATAAGTCCATTTAATGATCCATGCCATTCATGGGAGGACATGTCACGTACGTCAGATATAGAGCTCAGAGTAAGATGTGTGTGATCGCAATTAGTTTGTAAGAATTGGGCCACATACTGTGGGAAAGTATTACTCAAAAGATGCAGAGTCCACCTGCTGGAGAGCATTTGTAATCTCCATGGTGCAAGGAGGAATGAAAGAGCTCTGGTACCGTGGATGATCTCTGACACCAAGGAAGATGAATATGTTGTATATAAGCGATTGTTATTACATACTATTTATGGACAGAAAATTAATGAGAAGTTTTTGAGACTGTAATATTAGTTGGTTCCCATGTCACGCATAACCTTTAGTGAAAGTTTGTGACAATATACAGAGTTAATTGGAACCAATCTTCACTTCATTTAAGGAAAGAAGCAGTGTTTTATTTTATAGGCACTTTGCTTATAGAAATCTGAACGGAAGAGAGAAATTCGATACCAAGGAAGAATAGGGAGCAGCTTAGCTGGACCCTGAAGTAAATCACTAGCACTGGAAAGCTGAATATCTATACCAATCTAATAAGGGAGTGTTAAGGCGGGAGTGTTAGGTGTAGCTGCATGGAGTAATAGGTTGCTCATGCAGTCAAAACATCACCACACTAGCTAGCAGTCATCAGCCACTGATGAACATCCACCTGCCCACTTCATAAAGCAATCAACCCATCCACAGCTAGTCTTGAACTCTTGCCTTGTATATTAAGAACTGCAACTGCCTGTTTTGCTTTGTACCGAATGCTGTCACTAGTTACAGATTGCCCTTCCTCCTTTCACAGACAAATTCCAAAACTTTTACTTCAATGTCAGGATGTCTTCTTTCGTGAGGGCCAGTGTATTTCTTGCTAATTGTGGTAGTTAAAAATAATGCAAATTTCTGTTTCTCCGATAAGCAAATATTACTCTCAGCTGCATTGAATTCTTTACATAGTTTTCAGCATAAAGAATTACTTTATTCTTCAATGTAGCATCATACAATGTTGTTCTCTGCTTGCCTTTCATTGTGTGACTACCTAATGCACACACACTGTGCAGTCACAGGTCAACAGTAATGTAAAAAAGTTGACAGTCATAACAATGCATTGTGACATATAGAAAAATATCTCAATTTCTATGACATTCCCAGTGAATCACTGATTCTAGGTGTGCTCAAATGTACTGTGGCATTGAATGCGGCATGTGGTAATAATAAATAAAAAAAAAAGACTTGGATTTACATATGTATGGTAATCATTTTCAGGAGGAATTTATTATGTGGCTGTTATAAAATGTCTCATGTCTAGCTCCTACTTACATTGTCCTTTGAAGCTTCATAACAACAACAACTAGAGCAATAATAAAAGTTAATCATTGCTCTTATCTATTTATACACACACAAATAAAACTTTCCAAATTCTTGGTGGAATAGAGGTGAAATTAACCATCTTTTCTCGAGTAGTTATTTTATGAACAAAAGCTCTTGAATGTGGCAAGATTGTGGCCTTATGAACACAGTAACAATGTGACATAGTGCATCCAGCAGAAATAGTTTATAACAATGTAGTGGTGTAGTGAGGAAGACATTGTTGCAAGTGTCTGTATATATAATTTTTCATATAATTTGCTGATCTGTTTGTTGCATCATACAGCTGAGATCATAAGAGTTGTCCGTGTGAAAATGCACCATGTATGAAAATGTAAATTGAGTGAATTGTAAAAATATAGCTTGCTTGTTTTAGAACTCACAGAAAATTTAAATGGAAAGCCAAGCATTAACATGCCAGTAGAGCGTACACAGTTCCCAAACGAACCCTGATATACAGGGCTCAAAAGTTGGTCAGCCAGTCTGTGGTGCTAAAGAAGGAAAATGTGTGTTTCGTCTGCATTTCATAAAGTAAAATGTATGATCACATTTTTTGCTTGTAACTTTCTTTGTGCGTAGTATTAAAATTTAATTACTATGCCAGATTTATTTTCAACTATTGATAAGATTACAGAACAATTAATAACCCTGGAGTCAACTGATAGACATTCTCTTGTCATCGTTGTCCCCCCCCCCCCCCCCCCCTCCCACCACACACACACACACACACACACACACACACACACACACACACACACACACACACACACACACACACACACACACACATCTCTTAGAGCAAAAGATAATAAAGACCAAAAAATTTATTATAATAACTCAATACCTATGTTCTGAAAGAAAAATCAATGTATTAATTTTATTGGTTTACATTTAAAGTCAAATCGGTCAACTTCACCCCATATGATGGCACTGGTCTTCGTGCTCTGAGGTGCAATGTTGATAATATTGTACTAATTCTATTGTTTACAGAAAGAGCAGCTATCACTCCTGCAGAAGGACAAAGAAAATTTGCGTAATGAGCTTCAAAGTGCGAAGGGTGAAGCAAGTGACAGAGAGCACGCATTACAAGAAGCTGTAAATCATTGGCAGACAAAGGTGAGTTCTAGGGCCTCCCACATATAAATTTCAAAGTTAAGGAATCATTTGTTCATTGAGACTGATTTTCTCTCTTTCAGTATAATGCTGTACAAAAAGAAATCAAAACACTAAAGACTGAAAATGGTTTATTACAAGAAGAACTGAAACAGTCGCGGGAACAAAATGCTGTAGTAGTGAAGGTAGGTTGGTACCAGTTACATTACAAACTTCTTCATATCATATTGTGTAATGTGTTTGGGCACAAACTATTAGTAAAATATACCACAGTAGTTGTATATAAAATGCTAATTTCTCAAAAAATAAATTGAGCTATATTCAGTTCAAGGTAGAATTTGTCATAGTAGTAGATTTTTCTTTTCCCCTACAGGTGGGTCATGATTCTGTGTAGATGTATTCTGCATTTTTTACTTATTTTTAATTAACCATCCATTGTTACACAGTTGAACAACTAATGTAGAGATCATTGAACTGTTCTTATGATCTGTTTTTCAAATTTTTACTTCCAAATGTGTACATTAGTTAATTGTTTTGCTTTCTTGGTTTTCAGGAGACCAATACCTGTGTGCTCTCCTACCCCGTAACCAGATCCTATCCATTGTGCATTATTTGAGCAAACCACATTATTTACAAAGTTCACCATTGCACCAGATTTGTTTTTACTATTTAATACCATTTTTTTAAGATGTGTCTTCTTGTTTCATTATACATTGGACAATCTATTGTACAATTCATTATTACAGGAATAACATGTAAAATAAGGCAAAGGTAACCGCTCACCTTTGTAACATTTAATATTTGTTGTGGGTATTTTCTTGAGTACATATAGATTTCTAATTCTTCAAGAATTTTCATCAAATCTTTCCATATTCTATGCAGAATCTGTAGTGCATTTTCGATCGTATCAGCATTGTGATTTTGAGTTTTCATATATAGAAAGAAGGTCGATTGATTATATTCACTCTCTCTAACAAGTTCTTTATATATCATGTTAAAATTTCTTCCTGTTTGGCCAATGTAAAAGCTATTACAGCTGCTACATGTGATTTTATATATTCTGGGTTATCGTATTTCGATGTTCTAGTGGTGGCGGAACGTAATTTTACTGAAAGATTGTTATTGATTCAAAAGGCTAGTTGAATATTTGTGGCTTTAAAAGTGCATTAATTCCATTGGAGATTCTACCAAGGTAGACTACTGGTACATATCTTATTTTCTGTATCGGTGACGTTTCTCGGATTAGGCACATCTCACTATGTATTATGCTCTGCTTTGGTGTTTTACATTTGTAGTATAATTTTGTGGCTATGTTGGGGTCAAAATCAGTTTGTGTAGGCTATACAGGGTGTTACAAAAAGGTACGGCCAAACTTTCAGGAAACATTCCTCACACACAAATAAAGAAAAGATGTTATGTGGACATGTGTCCGGAAACGCTTAATTTCCATGTTAGAGCTCATTTAAGTTTCGTCAGTATGTTCTTCCACCTACGCTCAATGGAGCATGTTATCATGATTTCATACTGGGTACTCTACCTGTGCTGCTAGAACATGTGCCTTTACAAGTATGACACAACATGTGGTTCATGCACGATGGAGTTCCTGCACATTTCAGTCGAAGTGTTCGTACGCTTCTCAACAACAGATTCGGTGGCCGATGGATTGGTAGAGGCAGACCAATTCCATGGCCTCCACGCTCTCCTGACCTCAACCCTCTTGACTTTCATTTATTGGAGGGGGGGGGGGGGGGGGGCGGCATTTGAAAGCTCTTGTCTACGCAACCCCAGTACCAAATGTATAGACTCTTCGTGCTCGTATTGTGGACGGCTGTGATACATTCTCCAGGGCTGCATCAGCACATCAGGGATTCCATGCGACTGAGGGTGGATGCATGTATTCTCGCTAACGGAGAACATTTTGAACATTTCCTGTAACAAAGTGTTTTAAGTCACGCTGGTACGTTCTGTTGCTGTGTGTTTCCATTCCATGATTAATGTGATTTGAAGAGAAGTAATAAAATGAGCTCTAACGTGGAAAGTAAGCGTTTCCGGACACATGTCCACATAACATATTTTCTTTCTTTGTGTGTGAGGAATGTTTCCTGAAAGTTTGGCCGTACTTTTTTGTAACACCCTGTATAATAAAGTGTGTTAGGTCCTTTTTGAGGTGCTGGTTTTTCTAACTGTTGGTTATTTAATCTATTAATCATTGAATGGAAAATGATAGTTTATGGGCCATTAAATGACAGGAACTGACATTTATAATATTGTCAGTTGTCAGAAGTGGTATCTTTCTATAGATATCAAATGTGTGGCAATCATTATTTTTGCCATTTGTGAGGTCTAGATAGTTAAGGATATTGTCTTTCTCAATATCTGTAGTGAATTTAATTTTAGGGTGCTGTTGGTTGAGTTTTTGATATCTGCATGGCTGCCATCTACTAACATTAAGGTATCGTCTACATACCTAAAATAGTATAAAGTTTGGTTGAGAATAGGCCAATCTCAGGCAAAGAATTTCTCTTCCAAAGAACTTAGAAAAATATCAGTTAATGTGCCTGCTACACTATTACCCATAGCTACTTCATCTGCTTGGGTATAAATTTTGTTAAATTCTAAATAATTTTGTGATAGTGCTGTTTCCAAATGATAACACTTTCAAGTGTTTCAGCCATGGATATTTTCCTATCGTTAACATGTTATATTTTATTATTTATGTAGTTACCTGTACTGGTACTTTGGTATATAGATCAGCGACATCAAATGTGAAATACATTTACCATTAGGTGGTATGTGTATGTCTTTTATATCTCTTCCCAGAATATGCAAATTTTGATTGTCTACTTTTTGTTGAAAGTATGAAGATTTGTAATTAGTGTGTTTAGGTTCTTGCTTATCAGATATGATGGGCTATTTATTGAAAGCAGTTGGCGGGGCAGGCAGAGGTGGGGAGGGGATAGGGAAGATGGCATGAAGCAAGGAAGGGTAGCGGAATACAGTGAGGCAAGACTTTTGACACATGACTCAGTGGCTGCACAACAAGACAAAAGGAGTTCAGAGGTTAGAACATAAGTAAGGGAGAGTGTGAAAAGGGAGGGAGGGAAAAACATAATGGAAAATGAAGATGAAAAGGAAGACAGTAGAGAGAGCGAAGGAGAGGGGAGAGGGGGGAGATAATAGCCACATGCACATGCATGGTCCAGAGAAACTTGTGCTGGAAAGGGTATCCAAATGGCTGCCATAATGAAGCAGCTATTGACGTCGTTTTTTGTTGATGTGTGCAGCATGTTTGGCAACTGGATGATAATGTTTGCAGTTTGCCATAGTTTTGTGGTGGCCATGTAAGCGAGCAGACAGTTAGTTAATTGTCATGCCCATACAGAATGCTGTGCTGTGATTGTAGCATAGCTGATATATCATACGGCTGCTTTTACACATGGTCTTGCCTTCTATTGTGTAGGAAATGCCTGTGACTGGACTGCAGTGGGGTGGTTGTTGTTGTTGTTGTTGTTGGTCAGTCATCTCTGTACTATGAGAGGTAGTCAGAACCATGGTGAAAACCATGGTTGAGCTTTTCAAAGCCAGGTAATACTGGGCAACCAGAGGAATAATGGTCAGTGGCTGGTTCACAGGTTTATTGATGTCTGAGGAGGAAATGACACAGGAGATTAGTTTATTGAGCTGTATAGGATATTCTATGTTGGTTAAGGTTTTGATAAGATTATCCATATATTTCATCAACTCCTGCTTCCTCCCTGTGGGTCCTGGGGTAAGGATAGGCCCGCAGTATTCCTGCCAGTTGTAAGAGGCGACTAAAAGGAGTCTCCAACGTTTCGGCCTTAATGTGATGGTCCGCTAAGAGGTTTGACCTCTACTTTCAAAATTTTCTGTTAGTGCGTACCATTTGGGGAAGAACGCCTTACCTGGTGTATCATAAGTCCATCTTGCCTTAAGATCCAGCACACTCGATATTGTCATGGAGTTGGACTTGCACCGAGCTTCCGGCCACTTTGGCTGCATCGTATTCTGGGTAGCATACATTCCCTCCATTGTGGGCTTCCATCTTCGCCCTCACGATACAAATAGATATTTGACTCCCGAAATCCAGCACGGTAGCCAGTCCGTTGTGGTGGGGTCATCATGTATCCTCTTGGTGGTAGCCCCCTGACTACACATGGATCGCACTGCTGATACCTGAGTTGCTACCTCCCCACATATGCCAAGGAGTAGATGCCTATCTCCCTGAGGCATCAAGACTCCCGGCAAAGGCCATCCTGCCAGGTGGTCTTTGCTGTGGCTGGGTGGCGCCCGTGGGGAGAGCTTCTGGTCGGAGTGGGTGGCATCAGGACGGATGACAAACAATGAAGCATAGCGCATCTTCTCTTGCTGGTGGCCAGCCGCCAGCAGTCTCTAAGCGTTCGAGGGCTCACTTAAACGTGCAGAAGTATGGCCCCAAATCGTTCCCTTCCCCAGCCACAACTTGGGAGGAACGTAGGACTTCAGAGTGACAGGATCCTTATTCGCCATGTTATTTAGTTTTTAGCAGAACTGATGGGTGCTCCTTTCTGGAAACCAAGCCTCTGTTTTTTGTTGAGCGCTTTGAAGATAAGTTTGGGGAAGTGACAGCACTATCCAAAATGCGCAGTGGGTCGGTTTTGATTCAGGCGGCATCCCCAACCCAGTCCCTGTTTCGGTCACTCCCCACAAAAGCCTCAATATGGTCCAGGGCATTATTTTTCATCGTGCCCTCCTGTTACAGTCCTATGACGAGCTACGTGCTAATTTAGAACGGCGGGGTGTTCATTTCATACGGCGCGTGTACAGGGACCGAAAGACAACAGGGTTGCCAGCGGTGCCTTCATCTTGGCCTTCGAAGGTGATTTCTTACCTGAAAAGGTCAAGGTGATGGTGTACCGCTGTGATGTCAAACTCTGTGTCCCTCCCCCTATGCAGTGCTTTACATGTTGGAAATTTGGGCATATGTCCTCTCGGTGCCCTTCCAGTGCCACATGTAGAGATTGCGGGCATTCGCTTCACCCGAATACTCCATGTGCGCCTCCTCCCACCTGTGTGAACTGTGGACAGTACCACTCCCCCTGCTCACCGTACTGCCCAGTACTCCAAAAGGAGCGTAAAATAATGGAGTACAAGACCCTGGATAGGCTATCTTACCGTGAGGCTAAACTAAAATTTGAAAGGCTACACCCTGTTCCCATAGTCTCTTCTTATGCCACTGCCGCAATGGGTCGCCATCGACGACGCCGTTCCGCCCACCATTTAAGGCTGATCCTGTGGGCCCTCATGGTCGCCCTTCTTCCTCTCCTCTCCAGTTGGCTTGGGGGAAAGGCTTCTTCTAATACTCCCAGAGCTTCTACTTTGGGAGCATCGCCCCCCAAAAAGCCGTGGACACTTGTCCCCTCCTCCCCACCAGAGAAGCAACAGTCTGCTCCGGCTACTCTCCTGTGGAAGGGGTCCCTTGGGACTCTACCTTCTACAATCCTCCCCAGTAGTCCAGCGGACACCAGCAAGTGGCTGAAAGAGCCACTGGCTGCTGATCGAAGGGCTTCAAGGTCTTCGTCTGTCCCTGAAGCTACTTCTGAGAAGCCCTCCCCGCAAGCCCCTAAGGAGCAGCGAGAGGACAAACCTTCAAAGAAAAAGTCTGCTGAGAAACAGGAGCCTCCAGTGCCCCCTATACTAGCACTCCCCCATGGCTCTGCGTCTGAGGACGAGGTGGAGATTCTGGTGTCCCCTGAGGACCTGGATCTTGCCGATGCCTCGGATGCAATGGTACTGGATGCCAATACTCAGCAAGTGGCGACAGGTGCTTCTGAGGCCTAATTTGCCTCCTTGGTCACTCCATGCCGCTCCACACGACAGAAAGCGTCATTCTCCATTGGAACTGCTGCGGTTTTTTCTCCCACTTGGCTGATTTAGGTCAACTCTTAAGCAGTACACCTGCCTTTTGCATTGTCCTTCAGGAGACTTGGTTTCGTGCTATGTGGACCCCCACCCTTCATGGCTACTGGGGGTACTACAAAAATCCTCCTGCCTGTGACAGACTGTCAGGTGGCGTATGTATTTTCGTCCTTACCTTGGTCTGTAGTGAACCTGTGCCCCTTCAAACACCTTTAGAAGCTGTGGCTGTCAGGTTAAGGACACCACAGGAAATTACCATCTGTAACATCTACCTCCCTCCAGATGGTAAAGCACCACCCCATATTTTGGCTCTACTCATTTCGCAACTGCCCCCACCTTTCCTCCTTCTGGGTGATTTTAATGCCCATAACCCTTTATGGGGTGGAACCAAGGTTAATGGCTGTGGCAGAGTTGTTGAGGACCACCTCACTCGCCTCGACCTTTGCCTCCTAAACACAGGTGCCCCCACACATTTCAGTGTGGCACATGGCACATATTCAGCCGTAGATCTATCGGTTTGCAGTCCTGGTCTCCTGCCATCTATCCACTGGAGAGCACATGGCGACTTGTGTGGTAGTGACCACTTTCCACTTTTCCTGTTCCTACCACAGCGTCTCTCATCTCAACGCCTGCCCAGGTGGGTTCTTCCCAAGGCTGACTAGAACACCTTTACATCCCCTACCAACATAGTATATCCATCGCATGCTGCCATCGCTGAAGTGATGCATTTCATCACTACTACCATCGTCGCTGCAGGTGAATTGGCTATCCCTCGATCCTCCAGTTGCCTCCAGTGGAAGTCAGTACCTTGGTGGTCACCTGAAATCGCTTCGGCCAGTAGAGACAGTAGGCGGGCCCTCCAACGACATAAGTGCCACCCCTCCCTGGAGAACCTTATTGCCTTCAAATGGCTCCGAGCACAGGCCCGCCTCCTCATCAAACAAAAGAAGCAGGAGTGTTGGGAACGCTGTGTCTCCACCATTGGAACAGGAACCTCCCTCTCTCAGGTTTGGACCAAGCTCCGCCGACTTTATGGCTACCAGAACCAAGCAGGAGTACCTGGCATTTCTTCAAATGGAGCTGTATCCACTGATCCTGACGTAATTGCAGAACATCTTGCTGTGCATTATGCTCACATCTCTGCGTCAGAGAATTACCATCCCACCTTTCGTCTCCTCAAACAGAGGGTGGAGCGACACCACCTCTTTTGCTCCACGCCACCTTGAGCCTTACAACGCTCCTTTTCATGAGTGGGAATTCCTTAGTGCCCTTGCTGACTGTCCTGACACATCCCCTGGCCCAGATCGCATCCATTCGCAAATGCTGAAATATCTGTCACTGGATTCCTGACTCCAGCTCCTGGCTGTCTTGAACCGCATTTGGTGCGAAGGCAAATTCCCATCGCAATGGCAGGAAAAGTCATCATTCCGTTGCTAAAGCCCAGGAAGAACCCACCAGATGTTGCCCCATCAGCCTCACCAATGCCCTGTGCGAGCTGCTGGAACGTATGGTGAGCTGGTGGTTATGCTGGCTCCTCGAGTCCCGGGACCTTCTGGGCCCCATCCCAGGGTGGTTCTAGCCAAGGACGCTCCACCATCGACAATTTGGTGTACCTGTAGAGTCTGTCATTCGGTCAGCCTTTTCCCGGCGACAACACCTCACCGCCATCTTTTTCGATCTCACAAAGGCCTACGGTACTACTTGGCGACACCACATTCTCGCTACTCTGCGTGAGTGGGGTCTTCGGGGCCCACTCCCGATTTTTATACAGAACTTCTTATCCTACCACACTTTCAGAGTTCGCATTGATCCTTCCCATAGCGCACCCCATACACAAGAGAATGGGGTCACGCAGAGCTCTGTCCTGAGGGTCCCACTCTTTCTAATTGCTGTCAATAGTCTTGCAGTAGCAGTAGTATCGTCAGTCTCTCCCCTCCTATACGCTGATGATTTTTGTATTTCTTTCTGCTCCTCTTCTGCTGTTGTAGCTAAACGCCGTCTGCAGGGAGCTATACAGAAGACGCAGTCATGCGTCCTCAATTGTGGCGTCCAGTTTTCGGCCACCATAACTTGTGTGATGCACTTCTGTCCCCGTCGTATCGTCCGCCCCCATCCCGAACTTTACCTCGATGACCAACTACTAGACGTAGTGGAGACTTACCACTCTCTGGGACTGGTCTTCGATGCCCGCTTAAGTTGGCTTCCCCATATTAGTCAGCTTAAAGACAAGTGCTGGCGACATCTTAATCTACTTCGATGCCTGATCCACACCGACTGGGTTGCTGATCGCCGTACACTATTGCGGCTGTACCAAGCCATTGTACAGTCCCGTGTTGATTATAGAAGTGTGGTGTATGGTTCAGCTGCCCCTTCTGTACTGAGTCCACTAGATCCTGTCCACCACTGTGGAGTTCGCCTCACTATGGGAGCCTTTCGATCTAGCCCCGTGAACAGCCTCCTTGTAGAAGCTGGTGTTCCTCCATTGTGGCTCCGGCGGCAACTATTGCTCGCAACCTATACCGCACACATCCATAGTTCACCTTGCCACCCAAATAACCATCTTCTTTTCCCCAACACGGCGGTCCATCTCCCGCAACGGTTGCCCAGAATTGGGAATCTCTTCGCTATCTGTGTCCGGTCACTTCTTTCTGACCTCGACGCCTCCCCCCTACCACCTTTCCTGCAGACTCACTTCCGTACCCCTCCATGGTCAATACCTTGGCCACAGCTTTGGCTGCACCTATTGCTTGGCCCCAAAGGCTCAGTCCCATCTGAGGTCCTCAGCCGGAATTTTCTCTGTTCTTGGCGAGTTTGGGGGCTCAGACATCATCTATGCTGATGGATCACTGGTCAACGGTCTTGTTGCCTTTGTTTACATGTTGACCATAAAGAACAACGCTCCTTCCTGGTTGGCTGCAGTGTATTCACTGCAGAGCTGGTTGCCATCTATCACGCTCTCGAACATATCCACTCGTGCTCTGGTGAGTCCTTTTGTCATTTGTAGTGACTCCTTAAGCAGCCTACAAGCCCTCGACCAGTGCTTCCCTGGGCATCCTTTGGTACTATTAATCCAGGAGTCTCTTTATGCCCTCTACAGGAGTGGCTGCTCAGTGACCTTCATTTGGACCCCAGGCCATGTTGGGATACTGGGCAATGAACATGTTGACCGCCTGGCCAAACAGGCCACCAGTAAACAATCTCTGGACATTGGCCTTCCAGAGACCAATTTTCGAGCAGCCTTCCGACACAAAGTTTTCGCGATTTGGGACACTGAATGGTGCAACCTGAGCACACCAAATAAAATCCGTGCTATCAAGGAGACAATGAATGTTTGGCAGTCATCCGCGCGAGCCACTTGCAGTGAATCGGTTGTCCTTTGTTGGCTCCGCATTGGCCATACATGGCTAACACATGGCTACCTCCTCCATCGTGAGGACCCACCTCGGTGTCGCTGTGGCTCCCTTCTGACTGTCGTGCACATCTTGCTTGACTGCCCACTTTTAGCTGCTCTACGGCGGACATTTAATCTTCCCAGCACCCTACCCTTGTCGGGTGACGATGCCTCAAGGGCAGATTTAGTTTTATGTTTTATTCATGAATGGGGTTTTTGTCATACCATCTAAGGGCAGGCGTTTGGCCTCCTTTCTGGGGCCTCCACCCTCCCTCCCTTTTAAATCTGTCACCCTTTGTTTGCATTCATTCGTCTTCTCCCTGCATGTGTTCATATCGCCTTGCCTTTTGCGGTGAACATTTTAAAGTGTTGCAGAGTGGCTGGCTCATCCCCTTTTATTTTGTGATCATCCAGCCCAGACCATCTGCACTATGGTTTTAATGCCTTTTCTACTTTTTCTTATGGTTTATGTCTTCCCCATTTCTTGTTCATGCCATTCATTTTCCTTTTAAGTGTGGTTCCATATTCCTTTTCCCCCTTTTTGTTTTGCCCTGAGCATTGTTTGCGTCAGGAACAAGGGACTGATGACCTTGTAGTTTGGTCCCTTTATCCCTCCAACCAACCAACCAACCAACCAACTCCTGCTTTTCACTACAGATGTGGCATCCACAAGTGGCAGCCACACCACTGACCAGCTTTCATCTGGTCACTCATTGTCACCCTGGCCTTGAAAAACTCAAGCACATCTTACAGCAGGGCTTGGACACTCTCTCCTTGTACCCTGAGATGAGGGATATCCTACCCAAAATGCTACTAATATCACCCAAATTAGTGTCATGCCACTCATCCAACATACAGAAAATCCTTTTCCATCCCTATTACAGTCCTGCAATACTACTAGCACCTGATCAGAGAGAAAAGATAACGAGTGTTCTGTATATGTGTGAGGTACATGTTGTTTCTTTAGTTTTGTGGCTAGAACTGGGAGTACTACAGTATCTTAGGTGCTGCTCAGGTCCAGAAACAAACCTACTAGATGTGTGTTTGGGCTTCGTCACAAATTAGATGCACGAGAACATCATCGGGCTTCATCACAAATTTGATGCAGGAGAACATCATCTGTATCTTTCCATTTGCACCAACCCACTTGATTACTAGGGAATAGGTCATGGTTTGAAACCAGTACACTAACTGGAATTTGACCATTCCTTCCAACACTTTGCAGGGACATTATAGTGATATTATTGGTTGGTACAATGCCACCAAATCATGATTCTTCTCTGGTATGAACACAGGTATTATCATGTCTATCTTTAGGGACTCATTGTTGTAATGTTCAGACCACATTTCATTGGAAATATGGAGTAGGTTGTGTTCTTCATATGGCAGAAATGATAGCTATTTTAGTGGATAGTGTCTGAGTGGGAAACATTGTTTTTAGCAGAGAAGAAAGCTCTCTGCAGATGAGCCATTAAGAAGGGCTGTAGAAGGGAGTGAGTCTGACTGGGATTTGGATTCTCTGTACTAGGTGGGTGTTTGATAGAGGGAGGTGTCTGCTTTTGTAACAACAGTTCCACAAGACTACTTGCAGACAGTTAATTGTAATGGTGAGATATAGCTCTTCACCTTCTTCCACACACTTTATATCATAATGTCCGAGTTGCAGCTGTTTCTTCAACTTTTCCTCTTATATTTCAAAAACTTTTTTAGTTTTTGCTTGTATTTTTTGCACGCCACTGTAGTTTCATTAGATACTGTGTCTCTTATATTTTCTCTGTACTTCTTTACATTCACTGCTGGCTATTTGACATTCGGTATCCCACCATACAAGACTGGCTCTGTAATCCAAAATAACTTCTGCTGAGGAGTTGCCATTGTGGCAGCCTTAGTAATACACTATGTTAGCTTGGAGTGGTCGGAAATTAGATCTTTGAATATCTCCAATTGTGGGAGGCTCACTTATAATCTGACAACATATTTATTCCAGTTGACTTTCCTGATTCCCCCCCCCCCCCCCCCATCTCTGTCCAGAGGAGATCCAACATGATTCTTCCTCTGTGCCAGGTAAAGTCCAAACAGTTGGCAAGTAATCAGAACTCAAAGCATTTATATTAACTTAACAGCTGGCCACCGTATGAGGCAATGTGAAGCTGAGGACTATTGCTAATCTTGTCTGTGATGGTGGGATTATTCTTTTTCAGCAAAAGTGAGGACCCAGTGTTACAGGTCATAGTATTGCGAAACTAACTGCAAAACTTTGCCATGTCATAGATAACAGTAAGGCATTAACTAGGGATTTGAATGAAGTTCAGGTATTGATAGTAGGGAGCAGGTAACAGCCTGATCAGTGATGTGAGGTATAGACCTGGACACACTAAGAGCAGCAGCTGAGTTCAGAAAACTGAGTCACATTGAAGTTTTTTAGTGGCATGATCAGCCTTGGCTTTAAAAAGCTGTACAGAGAGTTATCTGGGAACCAGGAGGGTTGCTGTGTGCTTCAGAGAGAGCTCACATTGGAGCTGCCCTGGTTATTTCTGTTGTGAGGTGCTAATGCAGTAAGCATCTTAATAGAAAGGGGAGAGAGATCAACAGATTTGTTAGCTGAGAGGAGAAGGGAAGCCGCAGTTGCAAATAACAAAATTCCTGTAATTGCTATGTGAGAAAGGCTTTTATTTCATGCTAACCTCTACATTCAGACAGCCAATAATCAAAGAGATTAAAATAACTAAAGTTCCTTGCACTGCAAAAATAGAAAATTTGAGAGTACATTTGGAGACATAATATTATTTAGAGACTTAATATCATTATTACTTACCTTGACATTCTAGGATGTCAAAATTTAGTTGATCTTTGCCTCCCTGAAGACCGTGTGAGTACGGGAATAGAAATGTCATATAAAAGATTATAGATTAGGAGTATCCAATTGCAGAAGCTGTATGGGAAGACGAGAAGTTGTCTCATATATGAAAAACACTGACACATTCGAACTCTAAACGGAAGTAGTTTTGCACAGAACACTGCACAGAAACTTTTGCATATGAAGTCATACTGCATAGCAGCATAATTATCATTCCTTATAAATCTACACTAGGAAATTTTCAGAAATTCTTAGAAATAATTGATATCCTATTATGTCACATGTCTGCTTAAATGAGGTAAACTACAAGAAACTTCCTGGCAAATTAAAACTGTGTGCCCGACCGAGACTCGAACTCGGGACCTTTGCCTTTCGTGGCCAAGTGCTCTACCAACTGAGCTACCGAAGCACGACTCACGCCCGGTCTTCACAGCTTTACTTCTCCTACCTTCCAGACTTGCCCGTGAAAGGCATGGGGGTCTCGAGTTCGAGTCTCAGTCGGGCACACAGTTTTAATCTGCCAGGAAGTTTCATATCAGCGCACACTCTGTTGCAGAGTGAAAATCTCATTCAGGTAAACTACAGTCTAATCCCATTTGTAAAATTGCAAACCAGACTTGTGCAGGGTTGTAGCATCTTAATAGAACAGCACATTTTTGTAAGTGATGACATATTCAACAAGGTGAGTGTCTATAAAGTCTTTAATGGCTTGTCAGACCATGATAGCCAATTTACTGTCATAGACAACAAGGCAGCTCTAAATTGTGTGTTAGATAAGAAAACCATTACAATAGTTTACGACATCACACTAGTCACCTATAGAAGACCCTGCAAATTATCTCCACTTTTAATTGCAGCTGTCCAATGAAAAAGTGATGTGTGGCACCATTGGTGTATCAAAGAAACCATGTATAACAAAAGGCATTAAAGTATCTTCTAATGGAAAGAGAGAACTAGGAGTATACAAAAGAAATAAGACACAATTTCTGGACAGTACTTACCTTTAAGAGGTTAAATGTTAAGTACTACCAATATGGAAGTTTTTTGGGAAAGGGAGGCCACTCAGATCCCAGGATGACAGGGGTCCACCTGCCCTTCGGATGTGCCTTTTCTTTTGAACCTTACCCATTCTATCCCTCTCTCTTCCCTGGGGAAGGAACTCTCCTCTGAAAAAACCATTCATTATTTCACAGACACTTTAATAAAACAGATGAATGGCAAACCTTTTCACAGTGGAGGTTTTGTGTGTGTGTGTGTGTGTGTGTGTGTGTGTGTGTGTGTGTGTGTGTGTGAGCCAACTGACTGTCTGTCCAAAAGAATGTTGTGAGTTGTACAAAGTTAATGGCTTTCATAGTACAGTGAATATATGGTTAACTTCATTTTTAACTGACAGGGATCAAAGGGTCATTCATTTTGAATGGGAACAAATTACTTCTTGAGTTCCACAGTGTTCAATTCTAGGTCTACTCCTGTTATTTGTATATGTAAATGTTCTTCTGTCTTAAACTGATAAGCAGAAATAGTGCATTTTGCTGATGATGCAAGCATCATAGTCAAGCCCAACACACCTGCACCAACGTAACAATATTCAAACAAAATATTCAGAAGCATTATTGGTCAGTTCTCGGTAAATAGTCTTTTGTACACAACAAGACGTCATCGTCAATAACAATACAGCATTGGGGACATGAGAATCAGCTTATTTTGCATAGTTTCATTCATTGATATCACATTGAATAATTTTTTGGGGCATAAAGTATTCATTGCCCGGAAATGTGCTGAGAAGATATCTAGAACTTTTTGTTGGTAGCTATTTAAAAATTTTATCATACTAACAGCCTCACAATATGTGTACACTCTTATGGAGTTTGTTTTGAAGAATTGGGCACAATTTGGAAATAGTAACATTTGTAATTATATTGCCAGGGACTAAAGTAGCCTTGATTATTCATGACTGAGTCCTAATCTTGCACAGAAAGGGACAAAGTATGCAACTAAAAAAATATCTGACTACCTCCCTTGTGAATTAAAGATGCTGGTTTATCATGAAAGAGTTAAAAAGAAATTGAAATAATTTCTTCTTAACAACTCCTCCTAGTACAAGTACACAGAGAATGCCATAGTAGACAGTGTATGTAGTTTGATTACATTCCTTAATTTTATGTTGTACATTAAAATTTTTAAAGGTCGAGCTCTGTAAGTGCCCAGCATGTAGCCATGTTTCACACACAAAAGTATCTCATTTGTAAAGTGTGTTCCACATTGCAGTAAATTGTCATGATTATGATCCATTTAACATGCAGAAAACTAAACAAAACTGTGTTGTGGATACACACTGAATGCCAGTTTGTAATACACATTTAAAATTAGATCTGTTGCACTTCGTGGCTGCATTTGTCTTCCCCGCAACACTATCAACCACACTATTAGCCTTGTTGTAGTTTACTCTTATTTCTTGCGTAATAAGACATTTCCCACAAATAGTCATTCTTCCTTTTGTACATAAAATAGTAATCAGTTTCCACTCTTGTTACCAAATAAGTTCTTCGATTCACATTAAATGAAGGCTGCTGTATTTTATGAAACAAACTTTCACAATTGTCAGTTACAAGATGATAAGTAATAGAGCTACAGAAAATCAAAACTAATGTGCAGGAGCGAGAAGCGGCAGAGGCATGCCTGTTGTCGGTGCAGCAAGAAATGGAGCAGGTTGCTCATGAAGCTAGTGTCGGCACAGTGCTGCGAGTGGAATTGGAGCGAGCCCAGAGTGAGCTAGCCCTGATGGGGGAGCTTCAGCTTAAGTACCGGCAGGCAGCTGCATCTCTTCCCCTAGTTCCAGCTGAAGATGCCAGCAAGCTTGCCTATAACTCATATGCCCAGGAAATCTGTGGTATGTTTACCCATAACTTCTACATTCACAGCTAGTGTGTGTTTAAATAAGTGATCAGTAGATTTGTTTTAAATCAACTACAATGGATCAGAGTTAATTTTCAGAACATCGAAGATCATAAACGGTGAACAAACGAGTTTTTAGATGTGAATCTAAACAGATTCCTGTATTTAATTTAGTTGTAAGAAGCCTCATGTGGCATCATTTAATTAAATACTGAATTGCTAAAATACGGAGGCACCCTACACTACTAAAGAGATCACTAAATTTATGTAATGCATGCTAGAGAAAGGGAGCTACTCCAGAAGCATGGTCACAAGAAAAGATGATGTCACTATTTAAAAAAGGAGACTGCAGTAGCTGCAAGAACTATAGAGGAATTGGCTTACTTGACACTGCTTGCAAAATATACACAAGAATAGCGGTTAAAAGCTATAGCTAAGTGTTTATTAGGTGAGGACCAAATGGAATTTCACTGGGGCAGATCGATAACAGATGCAGTGTCTTCAGTAAAACAAATAAAACAAATAACTGAAAATAGTGATTATAGTAGGGAAACCCATTTATCATTAATTGATTTCATTAAGGCATTCAGTGATATTAATAGAAAAGAACTGTGGAGAATTATGAGGATAAGACAACACCCAGTAAACATTTTAAAAAGTCTGTATAGACAAACAACTTCAATTTGACATAAATGATATTCAAACACAGCCTGTAGCCACAAATGAAGGAGTACGATAAGGGTGCAGCATTTCACCCACTCTTTTTAACATTTATTTAGGCAATGTAATTTGGAAATAGAAGGAGATTTTTATGGGGGAATTACTATTAACAGTAATTCCTTCATGAATTGTCTTTTGTATGTAGACGACGCCACACTGGTGGTGACCTACAAGGAGAATACATTTATTAGATAAGATTTGTGAAGAGTGCCATTTGATGATTTGAGAAAAGAAGATAAAATCGGTGGCTTTCAGTGTGAAGTATGCAGTACAGACAAAAATTGTGATCAACAATAGAATGAATGAATCCTTTTAGCTATTTAGGTTTTGACGTCACATGTGACTATGACAAAGACATGAACCGTGAACCATGGACCTTGCCGTTGGTGGGGAGGCTTGCGTGCCTCAGCGAGACAGATAGCCGTGCCGTAGGTACAAACAAAACGGAGGGGTATCTGTTGAGAGGCCAGACAAACTTGTGGTTCCTGAAGAGGAGCAGCAGCCTTTTCAGTAGTTGCAGGGGCAACAGTCTGGATGATTGACTGATTTGGCCTTGTAACATTAACCAAAACGGCCTTGCTGTGCTGGTACTGCGAACGGCTGAAAGCAAGAGGAAACTACAGCCGTAATTTTTTCCGAGGGCATGCAGCTTTACTGTATGATTAAATGATGATGGCGTCCTCTTGGGTAAAATATTCCGGAGGTAAAATAGTCCCCCATTCAGATCTCCGGGCGGGGACTACTCAAGAGGATGTCGTTATCAGGAGAAAGAAAACTGGCGTTCTACGGATCGGAGCGTGGATTGTCAGATTCCTTAATCGGGCAGGTAGGTTAGAAAATTTAAAAAGGGAAATGGATAGGTTAAAGTTAGATATAGTGGGAATTAGTGAAGTTCAGTGGCAGGAGGAACAAGACTTCTGGTCAGGTGACTACAGGGTTATAAACACAAAATCAAATAGGGGTAATGCAGGAGTGGGTTTAATAATGAATAGGAAAATAGGAACGCGGGTAAGCTACTACAAACAGCACAGTGAACGCATTGTTGTGGCCAAGATAAATACGAAGCCCACACCTACTACAGTAGTACAAGTTTATATGCCAACTAGCTCTGCAGATGACGAAGAAATTGAAGAAATGTATAATGACATAAAAGAAATTATTCAGATAGTGAAGGGAGACGAAAATTTAATAGTCGTGGGTGACTGGAATTCGAGAGTAGGAAAAGGGAGAGAAGGAAACATAGTAGGTGAATATGGATTAGGGGTAAGAAATGAAAGAGGACGCCGTCTGGTAGAATGTTGCACAGGGCATAACTTATTCATAGCTAACACTCGGTTCAAGAATCATAAAAGAAGGTTGTATACATGGAAGAACCCTGGAGATACTAGAAGGTATCAGATTATATAATGGTAAGAAAGAGATTTAGGAACCAGGTTTTAAATTGTAAGACATTTCCAGGGGCAGATGTGGACTCTGACCACAATCTATTGATTATGAACTGTAGATTAAAACTGAAGAAACTCCAAAAAGGTGGGAATTTAAGGAGATGGGACCTGGATAAACTGAAAGAACCAGAGGTTTTACAGAGTTACAGGGAGAGCATAAGGGAACAATTGACAGGAATGGGGGAAAGAAATACAGTAGAAGAAGAATGGGTAGCTTTGAGGGATGAAGTAGTGAAGGCAGCAGAGGATCAAGTAGGTAAAAAGATGAGGGCTAGTAGAAATCCTTGGGTAACAGAAGAAATATTGAATTTAATTGATGAAAGGAGAAAATATAAAAATGCAGTAAATGAAGCAGGCAAAAAGGAATACAAACGTCTCAAAAATGAGATCGACAGGAAGTGCAAAATGGCTAAACAGGGATGGCTAGAGGACAAATGTAAGGATTTAGAGGGTTATCTCACTAGGGGTAAGATAGATACTGCCTACAGGAAAATTAAAGAGACCTTTGGAGATAAGAGAACCACTTGTATGAACATCAAGAGCTCAGATGGAAACCCAGTTCTAAGCAAAGAAGGGAAAGCAGAAAGGTGGAAGGAGTATATAGAGGGTCTATACACGGGCGATGTACTTGAGGACAATATTATGGAAATGGGAGAGGATGTAGATGAAGATGAAATGGGAGATATGATACTGCGTGAAGAGTTTGACAGAGCACTGAAAGACCTGAGTCGGAACAAGGCCCCCGGAGTAGGCAACATTCCATTGGAACTACTGACGGCCTTGGGAGAGCCAGTCCTGTCAAAACTCTATCATCTGGTGAGCAAGATGTATGAAACAGGCGAAATACCCTCAGACTTCAAGAAGAATATAATAATTCCAATCCCAAAGAAAGCAGGTGTTAACAGATGTGAAAATTACCGAATAATCAGTTTAATAGGCCACAGCTGCAAAATACTAACATGAATTCTTTACAGGCGAATGGAAAAACTAGTAGAAGCCGACCTCGGGGAAGATCAGTTTGAATTCCGTAGAAACACTGGAACACGTGAGGCAATACTGACCTTACGACTTATCTTAGAAGAAAGATTAAGGAAAGGCAAACCTACGTTTCTAGCATTTGTAGACTTAGAGAAAGCTTTTGACAATGTTCACTGGAATACTCTCTTTCAAATTCTAAAGGTGGCAGGGGTAAAATACAGGGAGCGAAAGGCTATTTACAATTTGTACAGAAATCAGATGGCAGTTATAAGAGTCGAGGGACATGAAAGGGAAGCAGTGGTTGGGAAGGGCGTAAGACAGGGTTGTAGCCTCTCCCCGATGTTATTCAATCTGTATATTGAGCAAGCAGTAAAGGAAACGAAAGAAAAATTCGGAGTAGGTATTAAAATCCATGGAGAAGAAATAAAAACTTTGAGGTTCGCCGATGACATTGTAATTCTGTCAGAGACAGCAAAGGACTTGGAACAGCAGTTGAATGGAATGGACAGTGTCTTGAAAGGAGGATATAAGATGAACATCAACAAAAACAAAACGAGGATAATGGAATGTAGTCGAATTAAGTCGGGCGATGCTGAGGGAATTAGATTAGGAAATGAGACACTTAAAGTAGTAAAGGAGTTTTGCTATTTGGGGAGCAAAATAACTGATGATGGTCGAAGGAGAGAGGATATAAAATGTAGACTGGCAATGGCAAGGAAATCATTTCTGAAGAAGAGAAATTTGTTAACATCGAGTATAGATTTAAGTGTCAGGAAGTCGTTCCTGAAAGTATTTGTAGGGAGTATAGCCATTTATGGAAGTGAAACTTGGACGATAAATTGTTTGGACAAGAAGAGAATAGAAGCTTTCGAAATGTGGTGCTACTGAAGAATGCTGAAGATTAGATGGGTAGATCACATAACTAATGAGGAAGTATTGAATAGGATTGAGGAGAAGAGAAGTTTGTGGCACAACTTGACCAGAAGAAGGGATCGGTTGGTAGGACATGTTCTGAGGCATCAACGGATCACCAATTTAGTATTGGAGGGCAGCGTGGAGGGTAAAAATCGTAGAGGGAGACCAAGAGATGAATACACTAAGTAGATTCAGAAGGATGTAGGTTGCAGTAGCTAGTGGGAGATGAAGAAGCTTGCACAGGATAGAGTAGCATGGAGAGCTGCATCAAACCAGTCTCAGGACTGAAGACCACTACAACAACAACGTGTGACTATGACAAAGACATAGAGAAGAAATTAGCAAAGTTTGGCACTGTACGTGGAACTATGAACAGTAGTCCCAAAAAATAAAATGATGAAAGAAGCAAGATTGAAATCTTATAAAACAATGGCAGTTACAACTCTTGTTTACAGAATTGAATCATGGGTTATAAACAAACATCAAGGAGGTCACATACAAGCAACAGAGATGAGGTTTTCTAAAAGCAGTAAAGGGATGCACAATAGCCAACAGATTTCGAAATTCAGACGTTAGGGAAGAACTGTTCATATTTAATATCCACAGTAAAGTACAAGAAAATCGGAGAAACTGGAATGAACAACTTGAAAAAATAAATGAAGAAATATTATGTGCCCAGATAAAATGATTTAAAGCAGTTGGGAAGAGGAGGCAAGTAAGACCAAGGAAACAATGGGTATTATAACAGACAAAACTAAAGAAAAGTTTAATGCATGATGATTATGATGATGATTGGGTGGAGTGAAAACAAGACTCCCTAGAAATTATGCAATGGAATTTTATCCAAGTTTTCCTAGCCATACAAAGAGAGGGAAATGGACAAATGGAGTGCCAGATTGACCTGCGCGAGGTCTAGTTCTACAAAATAAGATTTAATTGCTTGGAAGTAATCTGGATAATTAACAACAGTATAAGGAGAAGGATAGATAGCTTCACACAGTAAAGATTATATGTTGGGTTGCGTACAGGCACGTCCAATAATATGTGGGAAATATTACTACAGCATTTACCTCTCCAGGTGCGTATGTAATTCCCTTCTGATTCTTCAGTTTCTTAAATTCAATTGTTGTGTCATTTCTTGATAGAGGAAGGAGGGGGAAAATATTTTTGAAGCCCACTGCACAACATTTGGCACAAAATATTTTTCCTCATTTATGAGTATGTATTTCTCAAATCCTCCTTATGTGATTTCTGATTAGTCAGCCTAAAGGTAAGTATTGGCATCTGATCCATTTCTCCATTAATTCTAAAACATTATTTCTTGTTTTTTCTTTTGTAGATGTTCGTGAGCTTTTGGAACAAAAGTCGGCTGCACTGGAAGCAGCCCGTGCTCGACTAGTGGAGCTAGAGGCCCATTTGACTAAGAGGGAGCAACTCCTTACTGAGCAAAAACGTATGCTGAAGCAGGTCCAGGAAGAATGTGTGAGCCAGCTCTCGGTGAGTTATTATCGTCTTTTGTTTTACATTCAGAAAAATGGAATCCTACTTCACAGACTGAATGGTCTTACATAATAGAGTACATACCATTTGAAGATTCAAGAATTCAAATATCTCATAGTAGAGAAAACTTGTATGTCCATTTGTCAGATCCTGGCAATAGATCTGTGAATAAACACTAAGAACTACAGGTCCTGTATACAATCACATCGATCCCCCCTCCCGCCTCTCTCTCTCTCTCTCTCTCTCTCTCTCTCTCTCTCTCTCACACACACACACACACACACACACACACACACACACACACACACACACACACACCTACACACACACACACCTGGTATGGTGTTTAAACTGACAGTAACAAAATCTTGCAATAAAAACGAATAACTTCCATTATTGTGAAACAGTTGAGCCAGTCACAGAACAGAGGCATTGGACCCTAGTGGAATTTCTACCGAATTTATTTCAAATTGCAGTGGATCTATACTGAGATTCGCCCATTCAGTGAATAGTCTTGCACTGCTGGGGTAGACCGGTCGTGTTTGTAAGAAGGGCAAATTAGATTAGATGTACTTTTTCTTCCAATAGATCTGTAGTTAGAAAACACTCCAGGATGTAAAAAAATGTCAGAAAAACAAGAGTGCGCAATAGAGATTGACAGATAAAAAATATTCCATGTGGAATAAGTAAGAAAAGGTAAACAATCTTATTTACAAGGTAATAAATAGCTTATCGCAAAACACAAATGTTCAGTACAGTAAGATGCTTACGATAATTCGTAGGGTGTTGTAGTCATGAATTATGACATGGAAAAATCATTTTGCGGCACTTATTTACAATAATTACATTAATGCACTGAATTTGTATAGAAGTTGGAAGGTACATAATACTTGCATTATTAAATATTATTAGTAACATATACATATCAGTTAGTCCTGCTAAGAAATTCATTGGTGGAGTAAGAGTTGACCACAGATATATCCTTTAGGCTCCTGTTAAGCTGAACTTTATTAGTGGTTAATTTTTCTTACAGCTGCGGGCAAGTTATTGAAAATATCTTCCTGAGTTGTGGACATCTTTCTGGACCAAAGTGACTAAATCTTTGTGAAGATTATTGTTATTTCTGGTACTGATTAAATGAACTGAGCTGTTAGCCTGAAAGAGACACATTCATAATGTCAAACTTTGTTAAAGAATAGAGATAGTGGGAAGCAATAATTAGTATCCATAGTTCCCTAAGCAGATCAGTCCATGATGATGTTCTAGAGTTCATACCATAAATTATTCTTATTACTCATTTTTGAACCCACGTGGGTGATGAGTTACCCCAAAATATAATTCCTTGTGATAGAAAACTACACTGGCTTTTTTACTTTTGTCACCTATGTCTGATAACATTGGCATTGCAAATAGAGATTTGTTTAGGCTGCTTCAGCAGTTTTGTGATATGCTCCTCCAAGTTGAATGTATTATCGAGCTGTAACCGCAAAAAATTTAAGAACGTCAGCTTCTTCTATCTGTTTGTCGGATGCTCAGTATTACATACCAGTATCACTAATGCGTTTCTGTTGCCAGACCTTAGGGTTATTCTGAGCAACAATATTATAAAATTTCTGTTGGCAATAGAAATATTCAGTTTTTAATCAAAGTCCGTCATCTCCAGTTCCTCATTTCCGTATTAGTTCGCAGTATTAGTTCACTAAACCTAATGTTCCTTGTTGCTGTTATAAACATACAACCACCTCCACCTAGAGGCATCAAATCTATTTTTCTGGTGTACTTTCCATGTATTGCTGTGACTTTACTGTATTTATGGTCTGGGAATCAGTCAACTCTCTACCGTTGTGCAAATGCAACTTAATATATGACGCCTTCCCCTTTTTCTGAGCAACCACTTCTGGAGAGTAGTACACAGCTGATATGTCCAGGGCAATTCTACAAGTCTCCACCCTATGGTTCAGGTTAAAGAATAATCAGCTGAGCTCAATCATCTCAGTGAATGCTGCAAATGCACAGCTGTGCTGAATACTTCGAAGTGAGGCTAGCAGTCTTTTTCACTTAACAAAAAACTTAAAGCTAATACTCACAATTACTTATCATGAAACCCTCAACAACATGATAAATTTCGGCAGCTTTGGTGGAATCCTTATGCTTCACAAAAAGTCAGGGGTCTGCCTCATGTCTGAAATCACTCATCATTTATGTAGGTGCTATGTATTTTGTCTCAACAATGAGGTGTTTAGACGCTAATGATGTTTCTTCAAATAATGTTCTTTGTCAGAGCTATCACAATATTCATGAAGTAGTTTCATGTAAATCCTCCAAATCACCTTTCAGAAAGCAGAACATACCTTTATCAGAGCAGGTTTTATGACATTATAACAAGTGTTGCATCAACACTTGATAATGTTGACTCAAGACGAAACGTGTGGTAATAACCATCATCTTATTTTTGTAAAAAGGGCTTAATTACCAGTTTAACATTGATTACACAGGCTAGCACTGACTCTGTGGCATGGGGTTTATTAATCAATTTCATTTAATTTTACTCTGCTGAACATGAAAATAATAATAGTTATGTTGAATTCATTCTACTTTTTGAGATAAAGGCAATCCATTTATACTGGAAATTAAATTTTAAAAAAGAGGAGAATGTTTTTTTAAAACATTTGTTTGTTTGAAATTGTCGAATAACTTCAAGACAAACTGCTGTAAATTATTTTTTAAAAAAATCAATAAGAACTAAGAAAAAGTTTTATATGGGATTTTCTTCGCTGTTTTTGGTCCGGGCAGTCTCTCTGGAAGTTCCAGCAGTAGTCTACCATCATATGGAGATCCTAATGGCCTTGATATCTTTCCTCCATAATTTGATGTCATGTTGGAACCATTCCCCTGTAATTGTCCAAGTTGTCAGGTAATTTATCTAAATGAATGTGCAAAAAAATGCAATTTGACCGTGATATTAGCCCCTAATTTTTGGAAATTCTGCCACTTTTTTCCTATTGCTTCAGAATATTCTTCAGCTTTGTGATTAAAAATAAAATAAATAAACTGGTTCAAACCTTGTCCATGCTTCCAATTCACCTTGCATCATGTGTGAAATTTTCGATGTTTGTAAGATTATGTATTTGTGGCCCATCAAAAACACCTGCTTTTAACTTTTCTATACTGAGACCATAAAATGATTGACAAATGTATTTGAATCAATTGCCATTCCTATCTAAACTCTTAACAAAAAATTTTATAAGCCGAAGTTTAGTATGGAGTGACGGAAGAATGATTTTTTCCGCGACTGACCAATGTTTAATGAATGATGTTCTCTTTTCCTATGGTCATGTTCATTCTCGGCAGCCAGTTTTTCCTGCTCCAATGTTCATTTTTCACACGACTGTCCCACAGACAAAAAAAAAAAAACACAGGGATATTTAGTATATCCGCTTTGCTAACCCAATAAAAAATTCACGAGTTTTAAATCTACACACACTGACCACTGATGTTGATAAAATGAAATTGTCTCTAAAAAAGTTTAACAGTTTCATATTCTTCCTTAAGAGTAATTGAATAAGGTTTTGGGATCAAAACTAATTTATTTCTGTTATGCAGTAACACGCATTTAAAACTTTTGTTTGACTTATCTAGGAAAAGTTGCCAGTCTTTTGATTGGTATACTGGAAGCCCCATTAAGTTTTAAAAACCATAAATATCCCTAAAATATACAGTATCATTCATCTTGTTAAAGTATGGAAGAATGACACACTCTCTAGTTCAGTAGGATGTTATTGATACAGCAGGCTGAACACAATGGTTTTCTTTTAGTCTTGGCGCAAGAAGCTCAGCTGGTTTCTTAAGTGTATTTAAATGTTGAATCAAGTCGTTTAGCTCACTCTGAGAAAGACCTTGCAGTGTAGGACTGCATTCTTTGAATTCACTTTCACTATTGCTTTTACTCTGACTGCCTTTACATTTCAACATCATCGCAGTGATCATCAGACAAGGTAGCAAATACCGGTATTGGCAAATTAACCTATGCAATATTGGTGGCTTAGCAGATTGTATATTTGCATAAATCCAAGAGCACTTTTTGTATCAATTCATATCTTCTACATTCACACCACAGAAGTAGCAGTCATTGAGGTGGTTTCTTGGTTCTGTCCATGTCATCAGTAGTTGCAATGGAAGCACCTTTTCATCCTCCATGACTTCAATATCAAATCGACTCTACGCAAGTCTTACAAACTT
Source organism: Schistocerca americana (assembly GCF_021461395.2). Taxonomy (NCBI): domain Eukaryota; kingdom Metazoa; phylum Arthropoda; class Insecta; order Orthoptera; family Acrididae; genus Schistocerca; species Schistocerca americana. Next base: position 715,526,760 of record NC_060122.1, on the reverse strand, counting down.
TGTGCTGGGACCAACATTTTATCTTGTTGGCCAAATTGTTTTCCAAAGTATGCCCAATAGCTTTGTTTTACAAAATTATTTATATTCTGTCGCTTTTCTTGACAATATTTGCCACATATGTAGCAGAAATCGTCGGGGTTATTAACACAGTTCTTCCGTCAAGAATTCATATTTTTTGTAACGAAAATGCCCAAATAGGACAGTTGCATGAAGTAACAGACACAGTATCATTATTTTAGAAAAACTGTAATGAAAGAGTAACACAAGAAGCTTACCTGCACAAAATGATGATGACTGAATGGTAAACAACAAAAGCTCACCCATGAAATGGCTGATGGTCATGGTGCTCCCTGTGAGAAGCAGAGACAGTAAATGTAGTTTCCTGAATGCGCATGAGGTGCCATCTGTCCGATTCCTGTCATAGTTACTGAGACAAAGGCACAAGGTCATATAGAGTACAGCTACCTTACTTCAAAGAAAGGCACATTAATGAAGGTAGGTCAGTAAAAAACTTCTATTTTTATAGAACAATTTATCATGAAAACCAGAGTCTATTCAAACAAAATAATTTATAGGCTAAGTACTTCATCATATATATATATATATATATATATATATATATATATATATATATATATATATATATATATATATATATATATATTCTGTAAAATTATGCCTCAGAAAACTTTTTTTTTTTTTTTTTTTTTTTTTTTTTTTTTTTTTTTTTTTTTTTTTTTTTTTTTTTTAATTACCAGAACTTGCGGAATTCACTTCCATTTTGTCAAGTTATTTAGCTTGGGATGGGTCATTTGCCCTCAAGGAAAACTGTGTAACGCATAAGCCAACAGTCTTGGGATGCTGTTGTTTCTTGATACATTGTCGTTTCATTAATTTCCTTGCTCTGACTGCATAACTTCTTGAGGGTCTTTATAACCTACAGAAACAACGTATCTAAAAAGCTCATTATCAGTTGGTTGTCAGTTAGTCACATAACTACCATTCAGTCATTTCATTTTCCGTGGCATGTTCTCCAGTCATTCTATGACCATTTTGAACAGCAATGGTCAGATCACCTTTTAAGTTTGTTGTCGGACTGAGAAATTATCGACAAAGGGTATTTACAATTACTGGGCTAGGCATGCCTTCGTTCTAAAGTACTGATTTTTCTTACTAAAAATCATCTTGTGATATAGTTACTGTTTTCTTTTGTCCACTTACAGTTCCTTCTACATAGTCAATCAAATTTCCTTTCATAGCTTTCCTTTCAGTCGTATTCGTTCCTTGTACTAGATAGTTGCATAGAAAACAGATTTTCTTATGTAAATATTTCATCACATTCTCGTTGCAACAGCACAGTTTCCACAAAGGTGCTGCAGGTATATTAGAAGATCCAACATTATTCCAAAATATGTCAAACATATCATTGTAACCCAGACATACTTTGGAGTATTACAAGGCAGATTATCATGGCTCTACCTATTTCCACAATGGTACAGTTCTCCTTTTCATTTTCAAACATTTTGCTGGTGAATGTAGCTCATTATTGTAAGTTTAATTATGTCTTCTTTATTAAAAAATTCTCTGAGCTTTGTCACTCTCTCCACCTTTTGCACTCTAAAGTGTCGACCTCTTCAGACCCAAGACCACATTTTATGAAAAAAATTCCAATTGACTTGGTTTCGCTAGATGAAATATGTACGAGAAAAACGCAGATTCAAAAATCTTAGGTGTCTCGATAAATTTCAGTAGTACCTAGCATATGCTGCATTGGGTCAATACTCGGGCGCTACTGTTTCTCATTAGATATTTGCTTATCACTCTGCCCAGCAGGTCTGCACCTCCCATGTTACTGTTACATAATTTTACAACACATGGTTGAGAAACCTGAATGTAAGCACCATCTTTCTTAGACCGTCTTCTGAAATTCCCAATTGGAAAAATACCTTGGTTTGTGGATGCTAGATGTATGGCCCTATTGTCAAACCAGTTTGTTGTTGCAACTTTTTCATCCTTTCTCACTATGAGGTCATCACTACCCTGACCCTCTCACTTTATATTATTATCTGTTTTGAACTTGCAAAATTTGGTTATCTTGTTCCTCATGATAGTAGCAGTAGCCATGATTTTCCTTTATGACAGTAATGTCTCTAATAATGAAATGGAAGTAAAATACGTAGCCATATAAAGACAAATGTTTTCTTATAGTGAATCAGCTAATCTCGGAATAATTTTTCCTCCTCTATCAAGTTTTGCTGTACAGAAACCACCTCTGATTTTATATCACTTCCTGTACCCTCATAGAGGAAAAAAAATCCAGAAGCAAACCACTGACAGAGGCGGCAACAAAGTTCTTGCTTTGGTTTTCCGTGAGCATTGTTTCATTTTAACACTCACACGAAATGGTAGTACGTGCTCATCAACTGAAATACCAGTTGGTCGTATATTTTCCAGACAAGCTTTTCTAATTCTTTCTTACATTAATCAAACTTCCCAAAATGTGTCACTTCCTTTCTCTCTCATTTAAAACAGCATTACCATCAACAATTTTAAGATTGCTTCTCAGAGTTTTAAATGTGTCCCTAGATATATTGTCATAAATTAGTGAATATCGTGTAGTATGTTCTCAAGGCATGTTCAGCCTCGGGAAACCTAGAAGTGCAACAGTTATGCTGGCACCCAAGTATTTCTTCATTTCTTCTGGGGTGGTCTTCTGAGTGTAGTGGTTCTGCCTGCTTTATTTATTTCGATTGAGCGTTTGTTGTCTTCAGTGTTGACGTACTGCATTGCTACACTGGCTGAAAAATGGGTTGTAGATTCAAACACTGACTACTGTAAATAATGTAGCCAATAGGTGCGTAGTTGCTTTTCACAGTACTTAAATTTCACTGTTCACAATCCCCTAATAATACACAGTTATATGGCCAGTGCACTATGTTTTAACTTTCAATGAGCCTCATTAATAGTGTGCAGGCAAACCTCCACATACTGCTACAATAATTTCCTGTTGAACATCTATGAGCAGTAAAAACCTAACCACAGTGTTCACAGTTCTTGAAGAATAGAAAGGTACATATGGAGCACATACTGTCATTGTTTTTACACATGGCCTAATTGTGTGACTCTTATTTCACAGTTAAATTGAAGCATTGTTGTTGTTCTAACCAACACAGGTTTCTCGTCTGAAACTCTGCCATGGACTGACTGTCTCGTGATCAAAATTTGGGCCCTTATATATCATCACAATAATAGGTACTGAAACCACACATTGTTCGAAGTTTAATTTACAGAAATTACAATCAAAACTTACTTCATTAAATTAACTGAATACATCAAAAAATTTGTTCCTCTTAACAGTTTCTTCCACTACAAGAGTTAGACCAAATTATTTGTTTAAATCATGAAATTAACAAATATAAGTACACAAACAATAATTTTGACAAAACTGTTAATTACTTTGGAATTAATTAAGGGCTGGCTTTGCTAACAAGTTTTAGACTGGAGACAAATAGATACTTTAAGATTACCAGCATTTCATCATCCAAACATTTATAGTTATTACAGAATTTATATTTGTTTATATGTTAACAATAGAACTTAAGTTATGAAACAATTACTGATGTCACCCTATAGCAAAAGATACTAACTGGGAATAGTCAAAATACATTAGAAAATCAATTACATCCCTAAAACTAAGCATGAAATTAGATCTGGTGTTATATTTTCTTTTATGAAAATGCATATTCTATTCACAAATGTTAATGGTAATCAGTTGAAAGCGAAAAAATGAATTTAAAGGTGGCAGATGGCAAAACAAGAAGGGAAGTAAAAATATCCCAGCTTGCTTCGACATATCACCCCCCTCATTGCATTGACCAGATAGATATTGCAAATGGCTAACTGGGCAATTCAGTGACCACAAGTGAGCCAGAAATTGGGTTTAAAATCTACATGCAAAAAAATATTACATAAGAAATCTTATCAAAAACTACAGTACTTTTTTTTTTTTCAAATTTATCCTTATACTAACTGGCCATAGGAAAGTCCCCATACAGAATATTTACATACAATGTATTGAAAAATTACACAAAATATCCACAAGTTATACTTGTAAGAAAAAAATATGTATCTTCATCAGAAGTGGTCCTTTTTGGGTAAGCAAAGATTACGTATAACGATACATATCATTTGGTACAAGTCCTGTCTTGCTAAACAAAATAAATCCTCATGGGTAGCAAAAAAGAAAAAAAAACTAAATTGCACTGTGCATTGCAGTTCATGTTTAGATAAAAAAATTTCACTTGCTCAGTGTTTAGTATTTTTTGCAATCACTTTAACACTTTTAATGAGCTGTAACACACTTTCTCAGCAATCTGTCCACGCCTTCAACAGATCCAAGTGGCAGTTAGCAAGGAAATGCACTGCAATCAGTTCCCTTGGAGGTGGCTCTCCTCTGCCACAGTACATGAAAAAAAGTGAGACAAAATCCCTACTTCAGTACACTCATTTTTACTTGTAGATTAAGTCTAAAAAAATGTTTCACTTACGGCAAATGATAGTCATTACATCATAAGTAGATACATCACATAGTTCTCATAACATTACAATAATAAGCACTAAAATTGACTATAGTACAAAAGGTCATGACTAGAAAAAATTTTAAAATCAAGTGCACTTTACACTACCAAAACATTACTCTAAGTCATAACTGTCTCAGACTGGTTAAACTTGAAAGATTTGTGTCTTTTTTCCATTTGCAAAATAGCAAAAACTCAAGATGTGCAGTAGCATAGATTTACTAATCATTACATTATGAAAAAAGAATAGTCACCAACACAAAACTTAGTTACTATTCAGATCAAGATTGAGGGGATGGAAGTTGTACCAAATCATTGCCCTATTTCTCCACTCAACTGTAAGCACTGCTCTCATTCAAACAGAAAATTAAATCCTCACAAACTCACAAAATGTTAACAAATAGTTGACCTGTCAGAATATTCACATCAGTCTAGCATCACAGTTATCAGTTAATCAGCAAGCTTATTGTTCTTCATTTCAGTATTACCACTTTAAGCTCATAATTCCTCACAATACAAACAGAAGGTTTCAGGTAACCTATAGATCTCATGATGCAGCATTATATGACGTGTAAGTAACCTCTCATTTCCAACTGCTATTTTTACGTTGTTTGCTAGTGGAGTGCATTCTCAAAAAATATCCCTATTGCAGAAACAGGCTCCCTAACCAGTAAGACCCTAACACTATTCATTATTTTATTATTTCATTATTGCTCAAACAGTCCACAGATGTGCTGCCGGTCCATAGTGACCAACGGGCACAATATTTCAGTGATCAGACATGTCGCCATTTTCAGGTGCGCTGACGAACTCAGCTCATGAGGGCAGGCGGCCGTCTTAAACAGGTCGGCATGTGTTTTCTCACTGTATACCCCATGGCCCAGGGTACCATCCGCACTTCTTTTGACCATGACGCCCGGGCGTGAGTCGTGCTTCGGTAGCTCAGTGATAGAGCACTTGCCCGCGAAAGGCAAAGGTCCCGAGTTCGAGTCTCGGTTGGGCACACAGTTTTAATCTGCCAGGAAGCTTCATATCAGCGCACACTCCGCTGCAGAGTGAAAATCTCATTCTGGAAACATCCCCCAGGCTGTGTCTAAGCCATGTCTCCGCAATATCCTTTCTTTCAGGAGTGCTAGTTCTGCAAGGTTCGCAGGAGAGCTTCTGTAAAGTTTGGAAGGTAGGAGACGAGGTACTGGCAGAAGTAAAGCTGTGAGTACCGGGCGTGAGTCGTGCTTCGGTAGCTCAGTGGTAGAGCACTTGCCTGCGAAAGGCAAAGGTCCCGAGTTCGAGTCTCGGTCGGGCACACAGTTTTAATCTGCCAGGAAGTTTTAATATATCATATGTTGCTGTAACCCTCCTGGCCTCAATCTTCATTTGTTATTGTCCTTACCCATCTAGCCCCTTCCCTATTCCCATTCCAGCACTACGTAGCCCTCTATTCTACCAACATACCCAGTCTTTTTACTTCTCTCCTTTCCTGCTACCCCCCGTCTCCCCACCGCCCTCCATCTAACCTCATGACTGCATCTAGCTATTCTACTGTTCACGTCATCCCTGCACACTCCGAGCAGTACTTTACAGTCCCTATTCCTCCCCCTCTCTGCCCCCCGCCCCAGGCTCCTCCTTACCCCCTCCTCCCCCCTCCCCCGCCCCCAGTCACTTCTCCCATAATACTCTGCTGCTCACAGTCCGGCTGCAGCTGCCAGAGACTGTGGTCGCATGTGAGAATTGGATTTGTGTGTGTGTGTGTGTGTGTGTGTGTGTGTGTGTGTGTGTGTGTGTGTGTGTGTTTGACAAAAGCCTATTTGGCTGAAAGCTAACTTTCTGATGGTCTTTTTCTTGTGCCATTCTGAGACACAGCATCTTGCTATATGGTTGGTAGCAACTGTCCTTTTCATTATATTGTTACCTTCTGTCCAATTTCTTTCATACTACTAGTGCCAAATTAAATGATATTACCTTTCTTTAAGTTTTGTCGGATATATTTTTTGTCTACCTTTCTTAAAGTTTTGTCAGGTATATTTGTTGTCAGAACAATTGTGGCATTGCTGTCAATAGTAAGGAACATGAATAGAAATGTATTTATTGATGAAACTTGAAGAGAATGCAGTGTAGGAGGCGATGTATTTGACCTGTTCCAGAGTACTGTTGTAGTATTTGAGGTTCTTGTTAAATTATGCTGATAGCAAACAATGAAGAAATTAAAAGATATGTTACGTTAATAATGGTTATTAGTACAACTTATATGAAAGTGCAATAGAAATGCTCAGGTAACCTTAACTGGAAACTATAGTTAGAAAGGCAATATTACCATATTTACCCAAAATATGATGACCCTAATTATTAGACGACTCTCCCTTTCTTTTGCCTCAAGAGGCTTCTTCAGAAAAATTTAATATAGTCTGATTAATCAGTATTACAAACTGTTTTATTGGCATGAAGTATTTGCCTAAAAGTTAACCTTGTACCTATTGTAAATTTATGCCCTTTATTGGTAGTCTAAATTTTGCTAATACAAGAAGAAACAAAATAAATGAAAAGAAGTCATTTGAATTAATTGGCAGACCATTTTCCTTTCTACATTTTTGACTTACTAACCCCTTCATATGTGGTATCACTATTTTTAATCATAATCATCCCAATAGCACAGCTGTGAAATTTGTATCTTCATTGACATAAATATTTCGGCGTTTCTTCCAAATATGTTGAGATTTGTGGGGTTGTGGTTACTGTGGGACCTGAGATCACAGCTATTTTTAGCTGACCTGAGATTACAGCTATTTTTAGCCAAATGCATATCACATTTCACTTCTATACTGACATGAGAATGTTACAATGTCTCTTGCTTCAAAACATTGTGTCTCCACCACTCCCTCATTGGCTGCATAGAACCAGCTGCTGATACATGCACATCAGCAGTTAATGCGTGTACCAGTGAGTGGCAACAAAATTATAGCAATAAACACACAAGTACGCCACTGGCCCCTATCAAGACTTTCCACTCTCTCCTGCAGAAACGAGTACTCTTGTTGAGTATTTGTCCAGTTTTAAAAGTAAATTCACTTCCGAATACAAATCGATTCAGACAAACTGTGGCTTAAACATTGTAGATGTGCCTGAAAAGCCAAAGTACATGGTATGGATTCCCATGTTTGGCAACATGTCTTAATGTGCCGCCTGCTCACTACTCAACTCCCCGCACTCATATAGTTCTCATACAAGCTGGTATCACTGTTCTCCCTCCAACCCATCCATAATGCTGTGCTTGAGCAACTGTGAAACATGGACCGCAACATCTTCTAGTCTGCAAGTCATATGTAACAGCAAATAATACAAAAATTACAAAAATAAAAGATCACAACCATTATTCAGTCCAGTTCTTGAACTTTGCTTGTCCCGCCATCTACTGACATCTGTTGATACGATCTCCGTGACGTGTACTGCCACTGTAATTTATTCTTGTGACAATAATTAAAGTTTAATATTTAGACATTTCATTCTGGATGAATTTTTCTCCTTGTTTCATCTGAATGTCATCATGTCCGAAAGCTTATTAAAAGCTTGCAACATATTACCTGGTATTTTAATATGTGAGCAGCCACCGAATTTCTCATTTGCAGCCCACTTAGTAAATTATTACTGTCTCCCATATTCAAGTAAAATCTTGATCTGGATTCAGAATCATGTAATGTTTTTTGAAGGACATTATTTCCACATTTGAAAGTTACCTGTACTTGAAAAACAGCATTAATGTTTGTGCATGGTATCCATACATGTATGAGAACTTTTATTGCAAATCTGTGCAGATACAACAAGAGTTTGTAAGATGATAGAATTTAGTGCTGTTTCCTTCTGTATTTCACAAAATTGCCAAATTTTAAGCAGAGCAATAGATTGTTGTAATGGGTGGTTCATAGTTCCTCGTGTATCCCTTACACTAGAGCCATGCGAGTCAGACGTCACGTTATTGTTTGAGCAGTGTCAATACTGTATCGAGCTTCTCAGCATATTGGGAAATCTTGAGCATGTTTGGACATGAGTATGGTTTATTCAGCCTTACTTTTCCGAATTGTTCAAAATAAATCTACACCTATCCTCAGTAGCCAAAGCTTCATCTCTAAATGGAAGATGACTCCTGTAAATGTAAGACTACCCCTATATACTGTACTAAACAATGTAAAATGTTAACCTTAGCAGCATTAGTTTAATCTGTGATTATAAGACAACCCTGTATTTTTAAAATGACGAATTTGGGGGAAAAACCTCATCTTACAATTGGGTAGAATCGGTACTCTTGCATAAATTTAAATAATGGGTAATCCAGGTAGACGTTTTAATGATTCTGTGCCTCTGATGTCTATCTTGCGTTAGTATCTTGAGCATTACATAAGAGAGAGTAGTGTGTGTGCACAGACATTATCACATATTTACATACACACATTGAATAAGACAGAAGCCCCCAGGGGCTTGGCATTCATTTGCTGAGTACAGGCTTGGCGACCCCAGGATTCCTGAGCTGGGGACTGGTAAGTGCCCGTCCCCCGTCACCGTAAGCTCTGGGCATGCTTCAGTGACCACCGTGTGACATGATGGTGGAATGTTGTTTGTCTCAGGGAATGGGGATCTTGGCTTGAGTGCCCGAACTGCAAGGATGGAATAAACGTCTATTAAAAGAAAAACCTCAATTTCAAGGTGTGCTGCACACTGATGAGATGTATTGCTCTTGAGGTGGAACAGTCGTTAGCAGGCAACCTCTGGGGAACCTGCTGCACATCAGTTGTATAAGGCTTACATAGGCACGCGGGGCTGTATCTAGGTGGACTTCTAGTTCCCTAGCTGCTCGTGGGACCGAGATGGATCTTTTGAAATCTTCTATGCCTCCTCCCACCTCCCAGCACAAAGGGTGGGCCGCTGGTAGGTATCAACACCCAATCCAACAAGAGGGCTCGTGTAGCCAGTCAATAGTAACAGAGTGCAAGATGTTTTGACAAAGTTTCACCATTTTATATACAGAAAGGCTTAGAAAGCATTGCTGGCACCTTGAAATCTGTTGAATGCTTGCAAAATGGGACCTTGTTGGTTCAAACATCTAGTTTACAAGAAATCGAGAACCTTCAGAAAGCACATTGCCTTGGGGAGTTGGTGATAGAAACTGAATTTCACAACACCATGAACTACAGCAAAGGTGTTGTGACTTGCAGGGATTTCATTGACATTCCCAAGAAGAACTGAAAGCTGAATGGTCCCGGGAAGGAATAGTCGACGTGCAACACATTACGAAACGGGTGGATGGCACTCTCATGGAGTCAGACTCGTTTATCCTTACTTTTAACTGCACCAGACTACCGGAGCATGTGAAGGCAGGTTTCCTACATCTCAGTGTATGGCCTTATTACCCCAATCCCATGCTGTGTTTTAAATGCCAGCACTTTGGGCGCACTACTCTCGGTTGTAGAGGGGGAGCCACTTCATCTACATCTGCATCTACATTTATACTCCGCAAGCCACCCAACGGTGTGTGGCGGAGGGCACTTTACGTGCCACTGTCATTACCTCCCTTTCCTGTTCCAGTCGCGTATGGTTCGCGGGAAGAACGACTGTCTGAAAGCCTCCGTGCGCGCTCTAATTTCTCTAATTTTACATTCGTGATCTCCTCGGGAGGTATAAGTAGGGGGAAGCAATATATTCGATACCTCATCCAGAAACGCACCCTCTCGAAACCTGGCGAGCAAGCTACACCACGATGCAGAGCGCCTCTCTTGCAGAGTCTGCCACTTGAGTTTGTTAAACATCTCTGTAACGCTATCACGGTTACCAAATAACCCTGTGATGAAACGCGCTGCTCTTCTTTGGATCTTCTCTATCTCCTCCGTCAACCCGATCTGGTACGGATCCCACACTGATGAGCAACACTCAAGTATAGGTCGAACGAGTGTTTTGTAAGCCACCTCCTTTGTTGATGGGGACTACGTTTTCTAAGCACTCTCTCAATGAATCTCAACCTGGTACCCGCCTTACAACAATTGATTTTATATGATCATTCCACTTCAAATCGTTCCGCACGCATACTCCCAGATATTTTACAGAAGTAACTGCTACCAGTGTTTGTTCTGCTATCATATAATCATACAATAAAGGATCCTTCTTTCTATGTATTCGCAATACATTACATTTGTCTATGTTAAGGGTCAGTTGACACTCCCTGCACCAAGTGCCTATCCGCTGCAGATCTTCCTGCATTTCGCTACAATTTTCTAATGCTGCAACTTCTCTGTATACTACAGCATCATCCGCGAAAAGCCGCATGGAACTTCCGACACTGTCTACTAGGTCATTTATATATATTGTGAAAAGCAATGATCCCATAACACTCCCCTGTGGCACGCCAGAGGTTACTTTAACGTCTGTAGACGTCTCTCCATTGATAACAACATGCTGTGTTCTGTTTGCTAAAAACTCTTCAATCCAGCCACACAGCTGGTCTGATATTCCGTAGGCTCTTACTTTGTTTATCAGGCGACAGTGCGGAACTGTATCGAACGCCTTCTGGAAGTCAAGAAAAATAGCATCTACCTGGGAGCCTGTATCTAATATTTTCTGGGTCTCATGAACAAATGAAGCGAGTTGGGTCTCACACGATCGCTGTTTCCAGAATCCATGTTGATTCCTACGTAGTAGATTCTGGGTTTCCAAAAACGATATGATACTCGAGCAAAAAACATGTTATAAAATTCTACAACAGATCGACGTCAGAGATATAGGTCTATAGTTTTGCGCATCTGCTCTTTTCCAATCAATTGGAACCTTCCGTTCCTCTAGAGACTTGCGGTACACGGCTGTTAGAAGGGGGGCAAGTTTTTTCGCATACTCTGTGTAGAATCGAATTGGTATCCCGTCAGGTCCAGTGGACTTTCCTCTGTTGAGTGATTCCAGTTGCTTTTCTATTCCTTGGACACTTATTTCGATGTCAGCCATTTTTTCGTTTGTGCGAGGATTTAAAGAAGGAAATGCAGTGCGGTCTTCCTCTGTGAAACAGCTTTGGAAAAAGGTGTTTAGTATTTCAGCTTTACGCGTGTCATCCTCTGTTCCAATGCCATCATCATCCCGGAGTGTCTGGATATGCTGTTTCGAGCCACTTTCTGATTTAACGTAAGACCAGAACTTCCGAGGATTTTCTGTCAAGTCGGTACATAGAATTTTACTTTCAAATTCACTGAACGCTTCACGCATAGCCCTCCTTACGTTAACTTTGACATCGTTTAGCTTCTGTTTGTCTGAGAGGTTTTGGCTGCGTTTAAACTTGCAGTGAAGCTCTCTTTGCTTTCGCAGTAGTTTCCTAACTTTGTTGTTGTACCACGGTGGGTTTTTCCCGTCCCTCACAGTTTTACTCGGCACGTACCTGTCTAAAATGCATTTTACGATTGCCTTGAACTTTTCCATTAACATTCAACATTGTCAGTGTCGGAACAGAAATTTTCATTTTGATCTGTTAGGTAGTCTGAAATCTGCCTTCTATTACTCTTGCTAAACAGATAATCCTTCCTCCCTTTTTTTATATTCCTATTAACTTCCATATTCAGGGATGCTGCAACGGCCTTATGATCACTGATTCCCTGTTCTGCACTTATACAGTCGAAAAGTTCGGGTCTGTTTGTTATCAGTAGGTCCAAGATGTTATCTCCACGAGTCGGTTCTCTGTTTAATTGCTCGAGGTAATTTTCGGATAGTGCACTCAGTGTAATGTCACTCGATGCTCTGTCCCTACCACCCATCCTAAACATCTGAGTGTCCCAGTCTATATCTGGTAAATTGAAATCTCCACCTAAGACTATAACATGCTGAGAAAATTTATGTGAAATGTATCCCAAATTTTCTCTCAGTTGTTCTGCCACTAATGCTGCTGAGTCGGGAGGTCGGTAAAAGGAGCCAATTATTAACCTAGCTCGGTTGTTGAGTGTAACCTCCACCCATAATAATTCACGGGAACTATCCACTTCTACTTCACTACAGGATAAACTACTACTAACAGCGACGAACACTCCACCACCAGTTGCATGCAATCTATCCTTTCTAAACATCGTCTGTACCTTTGTAAAAATTTCGGCAGAATTTATCTCTGGCTTCAGCCAGCTTTCTGTAGCTATAACGATTTAAGCTTCGGTGCTTTCTATCAGCGCTTGAAGTTCCGGTACTTTACCAACGCAGCTTCGACAGTTTACAATTACAATACCGATTGCTACTTGGTCCCTGCATGTCCTGACTTTGCCCCGCACCCGTTGAGGCTGTTGTCCTTTCTGTACTTGCCCAAGGCCATCTAACCTAAAAAACTGCCCAGCCCACGCCACACAACCCCTGCTACCCGTGTAGCCGCTTGTTGCATGTAGGGGACTCCTGACCTATCCAGCGGAACCCAAAACCCCACCACCCTATGGCGCTAGTCGAGGAATCTGCAGCCCACACGGTCGCAGAACCGTCTCAGCCTCTGATTCAGACCCTCCACTCAGCTCTGTACCAAAGGTCCGCAGTCAGTCCTGTCGACGATGCTGCAGATGGTGAGCTCTGCTTTCATCCCGCTAGCGAGACTGGCAGTCTTCACCAAATCAGATAGCCGCCGGAAGCCAGAGAGGATTTCCTCCGATCCATAGCGACACACATCATGGTGCCGACATGAGCGACCACCTGCAGATGGGTGCACCCTGTACCCTTCATGGCACCCGGAAGAACCCTTTCCACATCTGGAATGACTCCCCCCGGTATGCATACGGAGTGCACATTGGTTTTCTTCCCCTCTCTTACTGCCATATCCCTAAGGGGCCCCATTACGCGCCTGACGTTGGAGCTCCCAACTACCTGTGAGCCCACCCTCTGCGACCGCCCGGATCTTGCAGACTGAGGGCCAACCTCTGGAACAGGACAAGCAGCCATGTCAGGCCGAAGATCAGTATCAGCCTGAGACAGAGCCTGAAAGCGGTTCGTCAGACAAACTGGAGAGGCCTTCCGTTCAGCCCTCCGGAATGTCTTTCGCCCCCTGCCACACCTTGAGACGATCTCCCACTCTACCACAGGTGAGGGATCAGCCTCAATGCGGGCAGTATCCCAGGCAACTACAGTCGTAGCCCGATCGGGGGATGCGTGGGACGAGCTGGCCGTCCCCGACAAACCCCCATCCGGACCCCCACAGTGATGCCCATTGGCAACAGCCTCAAGCTGTGTGACCGAAGCCAACACTGCCTGAAGCTGGGCGCGAAGGGATGCCAACTTAGCCTGCATCCGAACACAGCAGTTGCAGTCCCTATCCATGCTAAAAACTGTTGTGCAAAGAACGTCTGAACTAATCTACAGAGAGCGCAAACAAATCGACACAAAATTTAAACGGTTATTAAAATACAAGTTTGCCTAGTAAATGCAGTAATGTTGCTACTTGTGCACTGCTGACACACTGCTCGGCGGCGGAAGGAGACTACGCGATTTTACGCTATTCAGGTACTAAAACGCGATGCTACAACTCTCAAATACTATAATACGCCCGAAATTTATGAATTAAACAATGCAAGTACCAAAAACACGCAAAGAAATTAAGAATTAAAAGTATGTAACAAATGAGTGAGCTAGGAGTATATGACTTGCTGCTGCAGCTGCTTATCCAACGGCGGCAAGAAAATTGAATCTTGCAACCTACAAAGGTAATAGGACCTTGAAGTATTTCTTGTTGACCAGTCTCATTTGGAGTAACTCAAAAAGTATCAACACTCTTGTACACAGGCATCCTCGATCTCCTCATATATCTTCTCCTCCTATAAGGCATGGCTGTGTGCTTCGTGTGGCTGCCTCGAGTCGAATGAGCCTGCAGCTGCCTCTGTAACGGATGTGCCTACTGATAAGACTGGGCGCGGCAGGAAGTAGAGTCCTGATAAAATGCAATGGCGGCGCCAGAAGTAGAGCAATTCTGCGGATCGCGCTCAGTTAAAACTTAGCGCGATCCTCTCAAGGTCCTATTACCTTTGTAGGTTGCAAGATTCAATTTTCTTGTACTACTACAGAGGTTGTTAGTGGCAATTCTTGGTTGACTATTGCTGTAGTACGAGGAGCTGATTCACCATTAGCTGGACTTGAGAGCTACTTGCGAGAAATGCAGTAAAGCTGCCCTTGAGGGAGTTGGTTGCTCCTCTCCTCCCAAGTGTGTTAACTGCTCTGGGGGTCACCGTGTGTGGGGCAGGGACAGAAGAGTTTTCCTTGAGGAACAGAAGATCCAGGAGATTAAAACCACAAAGTGCATCCCGTATGGTGAAGCGAAGAAGCTATATAAGTCCATGCAGCCACCCACATTCGCTGCCTCCTTTTCTTCCATTCTGAAACAGCCGGTCCTGAAAACTGATGCTGCTACACAAATGGAGGTTGCTGCTGTCAGCACTAGCACCTGCGTCTGTCTCTGCACTTGTGCTGTTTCAGTGGTGTCTAAGCCTGTCCCTCCCCCGAGAACTTCAGAAAAAGCTGTGGTTGCTGACATTGTGGAGCTCCCTCCCTCCCCAAAGGCTCCATCTGGCACACTGTCAAATGCTGCCACACCCTCAACTGCCGTTGTGGGTGCAAAGTCTACCCAGGGAAAAAATTCCAAGGCTAAACGTCCAACACCGGTGGAATCGGGCAGAAAACGGCCTGACAGTGTCGGCATTGACCTCTCTGACATCTCAGTTGATTTTTCTTTAGAGGCTGTGGGGCTTGGTGTCGGATTGGGACAACCATCTCACTCCAAACCTAAGCCTGCACCGATTGTGGGCTCCCCTCCCCATCAGAAAGTCAGGATTAGAGTACTACCCCCCCCCCCCCCCTCCCTCCCCCCTCCTCCGATAGGTGGCTCCCATTATACAATGGAACATGAATGAATTCAGTATGCACATGGAAGAACTGAGACTGCTAGCGCAGCAACGTCCTCTGTGCTTGTGGTTGTAGGAAACACATTTCAAAGCATCTAATGCCGCTGCACTACGGGGTTATACCCTATATCGCAAGGACGATCTGACTGGGGAAAGAGCCAAAGGAGGGATTGGTGTGTTTGTCAATAATGTGCACCACTCCTTTGCTCTTCCCCTGGATACCGACCTGCAAGCAGTTGCAGTTGAAATTTCTGCATGTCAGAGGCTTACAGTTTGTTGTCTTTATTTACCCCCACTGGATGCAGTAGTCTCTGAGACTCCCACAGATCTTATCGCACAACTCCCCCAATCATTTCTCCTTCTGGGAGACTTCAATGCCCAACATGTCTTGTGGGGCTCAACATCTACTTGCCATCGGGGCCGAGTTTTGGAGAGCCTCCTGACATCTGGAGATTTGTGCCTCCGAAACGCTGGTACTCAGACCTGTGGTGCTACTGGGTCATTCTCAGCCATCGACCTCTCTCTCTGCTCTCCAGCCCTCGCTGACTCTGTTCACTGGGAGGTCACTGACGACCTTCCTCCCAGCAACCACTTCCCAATCCGCCTTCAGCTACTCGATGATGTGTTGCTGGAACAGAAGCCACGAATGTGGATGATTGGCAGGGCTAACTGGATGCTGTTCGGCCAGTTGGCTGTGTTTGAACACCATGACAGCATACAGGAATGGGTGGATCACATCACGCATGTGATCCATCAAGCTGCTGATCTATCCATACCAACGTCTTTTGGTCCTCTTCAGAGGCGGCCTGTTCCTTGGTGGACAGAAGAGTGCCATCTAGCCATCCGGGACAGGCGTGTGGCTCTTCAACGGTTTATACGCCGCCTGACAGTGGACTCTCTCAACCTTTCGAATTGCGAGAGCCAAGGCTCGCCGCCTCATTAAAGAGAGCAAAAAGCAGTCATGGCATGAGTCTCCTCAAACCAGGAAGGGACCACACATGTCCCAGTAGTTGTCAGAGTATCGTCTTGACGAGCTTTGTAGGAAAGACACTGGAATGGATGGTTAACCGTAGTCTGGTCTGGCTCTTAGAGACAGCCAACTCCTTAGCTGCTCTCAATGTGGATTCCGAAAGTTTCGGTCCACGGTTGACAACCTGACCCTCCTAGAAGCGGCAATTCAACAAGCTTCCTCCATCAGCATAACTCTATTGGCATATTCTTTGATATCAGTAAGGCCATGATACTACTTGGAGACACAGTATTGTCACACAACTGCATCAATGGGGCTTTCTTGGCCACCTCCCCCTTTTCATTCGTTCTTTCCTGTCTCAACGGTTTTTTCGGACCCGAGTTGGTCACACACTGTCTGATCAATTTGAGCAGGAGAATGGTGTCCCCCAGGGCTATGTTTATGTTTTAAGTGTTACCCTCTTTGCCATCGCCATTAAAAGTATAACATCTACAGTAAGGAGTCCAGTGCCGTTCTCCTTATTTGTGGACAACTTTGTTGTTTTCTGTTCCTCCTCCAGTGTTGCAACGGTGAGCTGTCAGTGCGGTGGTTAGAAGAGTGGGCTGCGAAGATGAGTTTTCAGTTTTCTGCCGATAAGTGTGTGTGTGTGTGTGTGTGTGTGTGTGTGTGTGTGTGTGTGTGACACTATCCTACATTTAAATACACAGTGCGGTTTCTGGGCCTCATTTTTGACTCCAGATTGTCACAGTTGCCACACCTGCAAGACTTGAAAGCCAGAACCATGAAGGCACTGAACATCCTCAAGTGCCTTAGCCACTGGTCTTGGGGAGCGGACAGGGCGCATCTTCTCCAGTTTTATTGGGCTTTTGTGTGTTCGCAGCTGGACTATGGGTCAGCGAGGTCCTCTTATTTGCGGATCCTTGACGCTGTCCACCATGCAGGGATTCAACTGAGTAGTCCCATACCCAGCCTCTGTGCTAAGGCGGGAGAACCGCCACTTACCATCTGGCAGCAGCTCCTGTTGGTGTGCCAGGCTTGTTTTCTTGCAGCTCCAACGCACCCGCTCACCATATTGTTGCTCGTCCGTCTCTGGAGTGCGGTTTTTACAACTGTCCATGAGCCATGATGCCATTAGGAATCCGTGTGCAACATGTGCTGGAAGTCCCTTGGTGTGGAGCCTGTACAGCCCCAAATCCAGGGTTCTAACTGCCTGCCACCCTGGATACTGGAGAGGCTCAGAGTGATTTTAGATTTGGTGTGTTACAAGAGAGATTGCACTCCTGCCACCATTTTTAATGCAACATTTTCTACCATTTTATCCGACCACCAAGACTATGTAGCTGTTTTATGGATGGGTCGAAACAAGGAGGATTCTGTGGGTTGCTCTTGTTTTTCCAGATTTTGTCTTCAAGGTCCAACTGCCTCAAGCATTTACTGTCTTTGATGAGAATTGTCTGCGATCTTGCGGGCACTGGAGCAGGTGAGATGCGCTTCCCGTCCTAAATTTCTTGTCTGTTCCGATTCACTAAGTGCCCCTCACTCATTGCAATGTTTGTATCCAGCAGATAAAATAGGCCATAACATCCAGGATACCCTCCTCCATCTACAATGACTGGGGAAAGAGGTGGTTTTCTGCTGGGTTCCAGGGCACATCGGCATTGCTGGGGACGAAAGGGCAGATATCGCAGCCAAGGAGGTGTGTCTCGATCCGCAAGTATTTCAGTGTGTCATCCCCCTGCACGCACTCACCTTGCTATTGAGCTCATGAGTCATGCATCGTGGGAGGATGAGTGGCTGTAAATGACACAATAAGCTCCATTTAGTGAATCCCACAATGCGAGTCTGGTGTACTTCTTTCCAGCCCCATAGACAGGACGAGGTTCCCCTCACTTGTCTTCGGATAGGCCACAGTCCTATTATGCATGGCTTCCTGCTCCGGCGAGAGGACCCTCCAATGTGTGGTACTTGTGGCTTCCAGGTCACTGTGTGCCACGTTTTATTGGACAGCGTTTTATTTTCTGGCCGGGGGGCCGCAGCTGACTTGCCGGCAGATATGCCATTTCGTTTAGGAAATACTCAAACAAATGTGGTTAAAATTTTAAAGTTCTGTGACTTGTCTAATGTTTTTACCAAGATTTTAGGGAGAGATTCTTAATTTGTTTACAGGATGACTGGCTCATCCAGCCACCAGCCAGTAACAATTTCCTGTGGCATCCTTGACACCTCTTTCTCGTTTTTCTTACATTTTATTTTCTTATACAGCATTTTTCATCTTTTCCCCCTTTCTTTGCTTGTATGCTTCCATTTTACTAATTTTGTCCACATTTGTTTCTTTTAATGTGTGTCATGGCGCAGATGACCTCGACGTTGAGCACCCATAAGACACACACACACACACACACACACACACACACACACACACACACACACACACACACACACAATAGATAATAGTGCTATGGAGATACTTCCAAAATTTTTGAAAGTTAACAAAAAAATGCATTTGGCTAGATTCATTCTTTCCACTGATCGATTTGCGGAAATGTTGTGTCATTAACAGGCACACACAAAAGAGAAAGAGAAAACTTGCTAGCTTTTGGAATCAGTCCATTCTCACACTACATATTGCTGGCTGGATGCACAATTCCATGACTGCAGTTCTGCAGGTGGACTGGATGAGATCGGTTTTGTTGGGTTGGGTGGAGTGGGTTGAGGGAGAGAGGGGCAGGGAGAGGGGTTAGGGGTGGCAGTTGGTTTGCTGGCTAGGAATGCTGGGTGTAGGGGTGGCAGGTGTATGGGCTACGCATGTGATACGCGGGTGCTGGAGCTGGTGGGGAGCAGGAACAAGAAGGTGACGTGAAGATGTGAATTGGGAAGGGATGACAGGTTAGAGGAAGGGGAAATTGTTTGGTGAAGGTTGTGGAGTCAGTGAGTTAATGGAGATTGAGACCAGGAGGGCTATGGGAGCAAAGGATGTGGTATGAGGATAACTCCCATCTAAATTCAGAAAAGCTGATGGTGGAAGGAAGGATCGATCCAGTGGCCCGAATAGTGAAGTATCCGTTGAAATGTGCTTAGCTGCATGTTGTGCCTCTGGATGGTCGACTTTGTTTTCCGCCACAGTTTGATGGTGGCCATTGATTCTGGTGGACAGTTGGGCAGATTGGGCTTGCACTTGGACCTTCCACAGGAATATAATCCCTATGGCGAGAAGTTGGGAATGGGTGTGACACAGTGGAGTGTTCCATATGTCTGAAATGGACAGTGTGTCATTATAGTGAGGTGTGGGAGATGCATTGAGTGGTTCTGTGATGGACCTAAGGATTTCAGAAGGAATTGGAGGCTGTGTTGGACTTCAGAGATGGGATCTCTCTGGCAAAGCCTGTAGGTGCAGTAGTAAGACAGTTGGCAGAAGACTTATCTCAGATAATTAGTGTGATTCATCATGGCAGTGGTGGAGCCTTTGTCTGCAGGGATGATAATTAGGTCAGGGTATTTTTTACAGTTGTGTATGGCTGTACATTCTTCTGCTGAAAGGCTAGGGGTCTTGAGAACATATCTTGGGGAGGGCGGTGAGGCCATTTAGGAGGTAAGAAATTCCTGGGAGGTGACCTTCTGAAATCCCTAGGCCCATCTGAGACTCTCCCAAGTCCACATCCCTCCTCCCTCTGCACACCCACCTTCACTTCCTTCCCCAAGACCCATAAACCTGACAAACCTGGACACCCCACTGTAACTGTTTATTGTGCTACTACTGAAGAATTTGTGCTCTTGTTGACAGACACTTCCAATTAATCGCTTGAAACCTTGCTTCTCAAGTCAGATACTACCACTTCCTTCACTGAATTTGCACCAACTCCACCCCTTTACTTCCTGGATCCCAAGTCATGGTCATTGTTGCCTATACACCAACATCCCTCAATAACTGTAGCTATCAAACATTACCTCTTCCAATGTCCTTCAGACTACAAACCCATTACATCATTCCTTGTACACCTTACTAAGTATATCTTGACATTACCTCTCAGTTGAGGAGAAAATGCACAAACAAATCTACAGCACAGCTATGGGCATAAACATGGCACTCTCCTACACCATCTGTTTTATGGTCCATCTAGAGAACACATTCCTAGCCTCCCAAAACTCCAAAGTCCCATGTGTGTCTCAGGTTCATTGATGTTATCTTCATGATCTGGTTTCAGGCCTTCAGGCCTAAGGCATCCTGTCCTCGTTCCTTCATAAAGTGAACATCATCTCTCCCATGTGCTTCACCTTGTCCTCCTTACCCTAACATACTACCTTTCTGAATGATGGCTTCCACCTCTCTGACAGTTCCATCCACATCTCTGCCAATATTAAACCCATTAACCACCAACACTACCTGCATTTTGACAGTTGTCATCCCTTCCACATCTAAAAACCCCTGCCACCGGCCTTGCCACCTGTCGACTGATTATCTGCAGTGATAACTCCCTTGCCCATTATGCTGAAGGTCTCATGAGGGTCTTCACAGATAAGACGTAGCTGTGGATGTACTGTTCAGTTCCGCTAATTATACTACGAGGACTTCTTGCTGTCTGCAGATGATTGAGAGTTTTTAGAGACCTCACAACTACGCCAGCTCACTACAAAATGATATAACTGCTTTTGAAAGAACTCATCTGTATTTTGTTCCTCAAGTAAAGCCACTACACAGTTAGTTGAACTGAACTCACATTTAACTTGAGGAACATATGTGGAGAGAATCTTATGACATCACCTCAGAGTAGATAGTCAATTTATATATCACCATTAAAACATTTCAATTGTTTTCTTGGGCATTGATGTTGCAGAAAGTGCCCCTTTCTCTCTGCTGTTCAAAACATTGCCAAGCCATGACGTGAAAACATAAGCGACCCCTTCACAGCTGGTGGAGATGCTCATTGTTGCACATTGCTAATGTCCTGTGTCTGCACTTTGTTCATCATTTCTACAGATATCAACATAAAACACTCACAGTTGCGTGTTTGCTATCTACCAAATAATTAAAATACATTCCCTACTTGCATATTTCATTGTGCATGGAGGGTAACGATGGAACATGTTATTCTGGAAAATCTCGTATTGTGCTTAAACGTCAACCTTTGGCAATTGTTTGTTGCATAAAAAATGTGAAGTTTGGCATGTCACATCCAGGTACCTACCTGGCCAAGTAATACATTGTCTTGTCAATATCAAGTTTGAGTGGAGGACATCTTTACATAGCCACGAAGTGGAACAGTCAACGATTTTAGTAATAAAAACACAGATCATTCAAATATAGGCATCTGAAATTGTGTAAGGATTATCAGATAAAATAGGTGTTTCCTAACAACAAATGTCCTTGTTTTGGCCACATCGTTAGGTCTGGTACTTTCATACCTACGGAAAAAATTACTCTCCTTGCTCTCTTCAGCCATTCAGTGTACTTTCGAAATGCTACATAATTTAGTCATTACTCATTGCCTGATCCAAACTGCTGAGAATTAGTTTACCTTCTCAGCTACTATTTGTTGCTGTATGTGAATTAAATTTGATATTGTTTTTGAAAACTCTTGATTTCATAGGACAAACCACATAAGCAGTCTCTGATGCACATGGCTGGGTTAGACAAATATGGTTTTTGGTGTCTTTAGTTTTTTCACGTTTCCCCGAGATTGACTAACATTAAAAATCTGTCATGGGCACTCATTTCATAAATGCATTGCCATGGAGTGTGTGCTGTTGGTGGCTATTAGTTCAAATAAGCCTACCGTATTTACTCGAATCTAAGCCGCACTTTTTTTCGGTTTTTGTAATCCAAAAAAACCGCCTGCGGCTTAGAATCGAGTGCAAAGCAAGCGGAAGTTCTGAAAAATGAAACTTCCTGGCAGATATCAGCGCACACTCCGCTGCAGAGTGAAAATCTCATTCTGGTTCTGAAAAATGTTGGTAGGTGCCGCCACAACTAACTTCTGCCGTCGAATATATGTAGCGCTACACAGGCAAGCTTTGTAGGCAAAAAGATAAATACTGGCGCCAAAACCGAAGCGCCAGTAAAAAAAAAAAAAAGAAGAAGGGTGCAAGACAAGATTTTTTTTTTCTCTGCCCCGAGTTTCGACCACTGCATTTTCATACATTATCCAACGAAGTAAATACAAATTCCGTATTGTTCATCTTCGAATGTAGCAGAATTTCAATGTACTACGAAAATCCGACTGGCAAGACTGTTTGGGATGTTTGTCAATATGGCCAACTCTACGTTCTCAATTTTTTCCTTCCTGTGAGAAGAGATGGTTGCTAATAGGAACCTGATGAACTGTGAATCACATGCAGTATTCTCTTCACCGTAAGAATAATATGAATATAAACATTTTGCCACGTATTTTTCATGTTTGCTGCTATCTCGTTTAAATCCTGTCTGCCTAATAAACTACGAAACTAGAGTGAGACAACAGCAAACGCGGAAGAATATACGTATCGTGTCATGTTTTTATTCGTATTATTCTTATGCCTAATAGTGATACAGTCAGGAATGAAGCACGGCAACTGACTAGATTTTTAAACCTAAGATGACTAATTTCTGTGCAGAATTTCATGTACTAAAGAAGCGGCCGCAAAGATTTTCAAACGGAGAAAAATTTTCACCTAACTCTCGTTCAGAACATGTTCTATCATATGCAGTCTATTATTTGGTTCTTGTTGATCATTATCAAAGAAAGCAGCAGTGTAAGTAACAACAAATAGTAGTCTCTTGCCATTGTTTCGCTAATGAGAAGATTCCTCTCTTTTTTTTTTTGTAAGTGGCGGTAGCACGCACAAAAGCAAGCCATGCCGCGAGCCGCGACAGGCCGTAAACACGCACTATCAGAATGCGACAAACAATGCATGACACAGTACAGTAATGCATTTTCAGCTTAAGAGTGACGTAAACACCTATAACAAAGAAAACGGCAATTATCGGATCGAAGCAAACTAAGCAATCGATTCAAACCAGACGGAGCATGTGAAAAAGGAAGGGTACCCGAATAAATACGGACGGAGCGCCTGACGCATAGCAATGGCTACCTGGTAAAGCTTAACTGCTATGCTTACGACTCAAACCAAACTACTGTAGCTGTATCGTCATTCATTCGACCTAAATTGTGTCTCATATTACAATGGACCAACTTTGTTTTGATTTGGAGGTGCGGCCTAAAACTTTTCTCTCCCCTTGAATTTAGAGTCTAAAATTACAGGTGCGGCTTAGATTCGGGAAATTTTTTTTTCCTTTATTTCGAATCTCATTTTTCAGGTGCGGCTTAGATTCGAGTAAATACGGTAGTTAGAGATAATGGATTCTGTGTATCACTTACCAGAAAAACGCTTAAAATATTGAGTTTCTGCCAGTCTCATATCAGTCTGTTTCTGAATCCTGTTGAAAGATTTTTGTTCTGACTGCTTGAAATTTCTTAAACTCTTTAATTGGAAATCAAGTTTCATTAGTCAGTCAGCTGTTATTGTTTTCATGCTTGACGATTTGGAATCCGAGCTATTCAGGACCAGTAAGCTCTCTCTTCTAGTGAGTATGACAGAGAATGTGCTTCAGTGTTACAAAAATTTCTCGTGCTGCAGCACTCAATTGGAAGGTGACTATACATACTATTTACTTTTATGCTATAAAGTATGTGTTTGTCTGGTTAATTAAAACAAAACAAAAAAACAACAAAGTTAGGTTAGACTCAGTAGACTCCTACCCTAGACTCAGCACACTCCCAGCTGACAATTAGGTGATATTTCGCAGACTATATATATGAAGATCTGCAGTATTCTGCTTGGGTATTTTGGTATCTTATCTGTTTTTATATAATATCAAATTAGAGAAAAGATAGTAGTTTGACCATTTGTTGTTACAGTAACTTGAAACTCCCATTATGAAAAAAGGGGCGAGTTTTCATAATCTCTAAATGCATTACTATTTCTGTTTTCTTTCTGTACACGCCTGTGTTACTAGCCCAAGCTTGGTTTTCCTTTCTCTTTAGCTGATATGAATTTTTTGCTTATTACTAGTGGTTTGAGATTTTAATTTCTATGACTGTTCTTATTGTTTACTATTCAAGATTAGTCACCTTCAGTTAGTTCTGATACTTGTAGGTTATATAATTCTAATGGGTTCACTCAGTTGTAGTTCCCATGTAGTGCAGAAATTTTAGTGTCTTCCTCTCTTTCCGTTAACAAATAGTTTCTTCACTTGGCACCATTATTTTGGATGATGTTGCTTCTATTTGTTGCTCAGCCAAGGTATAAACATTCATTTACCATCAACAAAAATATATGTGATAAAATCAGCTCCCAAGAAGTGAAAATTTACTGTAGTAAATTATCATGATAAGCATTGTCACAGCAATCTCCTCTGTGTATAAAAGGAAATGTTCTGACTGATTTTCACTGACTCACCATCACCCAGCCCAAACCCAACCATGGAAACTTGAAATTTGGTGAGGGTGTTGACCTTACACTGCAGGCATTCTTGAATAAGGTGTTTTTCGAAATTCGACCTCTAAGGAGGTGAAATATGGGATGAAACATTTCTTTGAAAAATGGTGCTATTAAAGTGATGTTGAAGCTAGAACTATGAAAATTGGCATTTGGTTTATCTGTTAGGAATAAAAAAAAGTTTGAGAATATTTTCAAATTCAAGCCCTAAGGGTGCAAAATAGAGGTTGAAAGTATTTTTAAAAAATTAATCTTTATTCAGGAATTACCAAAGTATTTTTAAAGCTACATCTGTTAATATTCTTGTTTGATTTCTTGGTTAGAAATAAAAAATGTGCGTTGAGGGATGCTTTTTTTTTTTTTTTTTTTTTTTTTTTTTCTACAGAAATATCACCAGAAGAACTCGATAGGCAGAATTAACAAAAACATTTGATTCCAGCTATCAGAATCATTTTTTGTTCAGAAGTACATTCAGTAAAGACCCTGGTTCTAGGGCCTTAATTCGGGTGAAAAGTTTAGAAGGTGTTGCAGTTTGTGAACTAGATCAAAGAAAGCTATTTAACAGTTATCATGACAAATCGGCTTTGTCAGAATTGCGTAGGAAAAGAAGCACTTCCTTAAATACATTAATTTTTCATTATACACTGTGTATTAAATTATTTTTGTTGTAATTACTATGCAAATGTGAGTGAAACAGTGAACGCTAAGCTAACAAATGTATTTATCTCTATAGTTAATTAACCCACTATGTCACTCTTGTGAGTGATCACATTTAAGAGTTTGTTCTAACCTCTTCATTGACTAATGATGATGTACCTCATGTGCATGTGCCACAAAACTAATAGATGAAACACTTAAATCTACCTCTCCAAATTGCTTTACTTGCTTAATTTAATACAAACATTTCTTCTATGATGTAATGCATTTATTTCTTCATAACAGGCAGTAGAGAGCAAATACCAGTCACAGCGTGCCATTAATCAGAAACTGGAGGAATTGGTGCTTCGGTTACAGCATAGAGTGTGTGAGCTGCAGGCTCCTCCTGGAGGTGGTTGTCGTATCACTGCATCACCAGTTGAACCTAGCTCACTGTCACCATTGGCTGAGTCATTAGGATCTCCTGCACCCCATTCTCTCTCTGCCATGATGGCAGCAGAAGCTCTGGAAGTAAAAAACTTGCAGGTGAGGCTAGCAACTGCATCTAAAGTATTTGTGTATTTACAATACAACAGATTTATTGAAATGTGAGTAATAGTAATGCTATATACCTGTATACATAAATTTTTATGTTGAAAGAGGTTACTCACAATTTTGAGTTTGTCATCTATTATGCAGTTTCTTTAATGTGTTAAGTCCACCATATATGCATTATAACGGTGATGAAAATAAATGCTACAAGCACATTTTAATTATTATTTGCAGCCTTGGTGACTTCTAAAGCTGTTAGACATCAACTGTGTTAACCATTTACACATTGGCCACCTGTGCTCAGAGACCATTTTCCACTTGCATTGATGAAAAATGCTAATTACATAATGATAACTAGGACAAGTTTTGCAATAGGAGTAGTAGCAACAAGCAACACACAGTATGTGAAGTATATAGCAGAATGACATTGCTCTCCTGTACCTCAGTAGGTCATCATAAATAGAAGTCAGAAAAGTTGAGAGAGACATTGCTTTGGGAAGAACTTAAGAGTAGAACTGTCATTTTCGATCATTTGTTGAGAAATCATAATTTTAACAAAGAGCTGGGCCAGAAAGCATCAGCAAGCTTGTGTTTCAAAATAAACGCATCTCAGTTCTTTTTAAGGGAGTCATCAGTTTCCAAGATGGCTGAGATTGTATAGAATGCAAATAAACATTGATGCAACTGATCATCATCAGTGTTGAGTGCAGCATATTCACTAACCCAATGACAGTGTATGTATTTAACCACTTTTGGTTTGTGGACAATTATGAACATAGATAGTCCCCCCCCCCCTTCCCCCTCTGTCTCTTCTTATTCTTGCCTGCCCATTGCCCCCTTCTCTCCATCAGTGCCACATTCATGTGAATGACCAAGTGATCCAATCATAGATATTTCTTTTCTGACCATTATTTGCATTATATGTAACTCCAGCTCAACCATATTGCTGAACATGTTGTCCACAACACTGATCACTTCAACATCTGCTTCAGACACACACACACACACACACACACACACACACACACACACACACACACACACACACAAACACAAACACAAACACACTCAGTGTGCCCGCTTCCCACTTCGTCCCACTTGCCTCCTACAACTGTTTCACAGTATTGAAGTGCCTTTTATTACAAGTCTCCCCAGCCCTACTGTCTCACACGTTTGGGGAATGGAGAGCAGGGATGCTTGCCTGAATGAAAGCTACTAGCCTATTTGTGTTCTTAAGATTTGTCTTTTAGTTCTTGAAATGTAGTAAGAGTTTTTGGTTGCAGCACAGAGTCCTATATCCAAAACTTTTCCCCTCCCCTCTTCCCTTTTGCATTTTATACATTGGAGACATAATCAAAAAGTTATAATTATCACGATGAAAAAATAACTTTTAAAAAAGATTTTTATTCATTTAAGAATTCAGTTTTGCAGTACTGGTCATGTTATATTTCTACACTGCTAGAACAACTAAGACAGAATGTCACAGTCTGTTGGTAGAGTGGAGTATCATGCAGTAATTTGTTTTTGGGAGGAGTACAAATATTGCGGCCGTGTCAGATCACGTCATGTCGTATGACTTCAGCTGCCTCTCTTGGCCTCACACAGTTGCAACATTTCCGCTGCTCCTGAAAATGAACTATGCACAGAAAGCCCACTTCTATGTGGAGCTACTTTGGTTTGGCTCCTCTTGCGGCATGCTACAGTACGGGGGTACAGGGCTTTCAGTGTGTACCAGCGGAGATCATATTCTTCAAAGAAGGTGTGAGGGGCAATCATGGAGTTCCAATCATCTCTAAAAATCTTTCCCCCTAAGGTAGTCTTTCCGCTCCCGGGATTGGAATGACTCCTTACCCTCTCCCTTAAACCCCACATCCTTTCGTCTTTCCCTCTCCTTCCCTCTTTCCTGATGAGGCAACAGTTTCTTGCGAAAGCTTGAATTTCATGTGTGTGTTTGTGTTTGTTTGTGTGTCTATCGACCTGCCAGCACTTTCGTTCGGTAAGTCACATCATCTGTGTTTTTAGATATATTTTTCCCACGTGGAATGTTTCCCTTATTATATTCATATCATCTTTGTTTTTAGATATATAACTGAGTTTTTAGAGATGATTGGAACTCCATGATTGCCCCTCACACCTTCTTTGAAGAATATGATCTCTGCTTTGAAGCACACTCCATTCTATTTTGTTGATAGTACGTAACAATTCCTTTCTTTTCTCTTTGTTTTCTTATTTATTTTTGTCTTACATATATTTTTTACATTTGCTATCAAATACATAATTCATAAGATTATTTTAAGGCTCATGCATCTGGGTAGCACTATTTAACTTCGATCAATAAAATTTATGTCTATCAAAATGTTGGTGTTTAAATCTGTAAATTGATGAGTGCTCATACTTCTGTTTGGTCAAAAGATTGCTCATTTGGCAACTTTTTACTTCCAAAATCTGGGTCCTATGAACTGATAAAAAATTTTAGTGTCAGAAACACTGTTCGTGTGCTGTTGGACGTATAAGTATTACTAGGAAATCCAGTGTACATTCTCATTTGTCAATCCATTTTTATTGCATAATGTAGCTGGAAGGCCTTTGGATTATGGTTCAACTTTTTCAGGCAGTTATTTTGAAATTTTATCAGCCATTTTCTGAAAAGAATCTCTAATATGGCTCTTTGAAGAGACAAAACAACAGTCCATATACTATTGTGTGTAAATTAATTTGTCCAGTGATGAACAATTTTGAGTGAAGGTGAACAGCTTCACTGAACTTCCATCCACTCAGTATGTATTTGAGTCTCAATCTGTCATTTTAAATAAAAATGTCTTATCATGCCATAATATTCATTACCCTGTACAACAAATTTTTTGAAATCAGACAGGTAATACGACTGCAACAAAAAATTGTGCATGCTGTCTGTTTAAAAGGATGGTGAGGAGGGGTTCCTCATATTGTAGGGCCTGCGTTCCAATCAAAAGAAGAGCAGTTACATCTAGCTCTCGGTGAGATTACAATGAAACATTTATGTTGTGATGCCCAAAGTAGACGAAAACTGACCAGGTTATGTGCAAACTGTCATGGACATTTTTCTCCAGATATCTTACAGCAAACATTTTTTTAAGTAATAGGAATATTTTGGTTTCATTTTGGAGTAAGCAGTCAATTCCCAAATAAACTAAGGTAACACAGACTGAACATTCCCCAAAGTAAATTTTGAAACAGCAGCACCAGTGTCACATATTCATGTCTGTGCTATTGTTTTCCAGCTTATTGTCCACGATCATGAGAAGTGCCCAGATGATCATCATCCTCAGGAAAATAAGGACAGTGCTGAAGATGGCTGACAGTTTGTGATGGGTTGCAACTTCTGTTAATGCAGTTTGTCAAATCCAACAAGAGGTTTCTTACTTAAGTCTCAGATAGGTAGCTAGGGAGTCTCTCTGCCTGTAACAATTGTGATATTTAGTTTTTTGTCTGTTGGCATCTCCAGACATACACAAACAGTTTGCATTCCCTACAGGAGGGTAGCCATAACAAGGAAACATGCTAAGAGAATGTGCGGAATAGACTGAAAAACAGTGTTTTTCTCATTCATTGTTCTACTGTGTCATTGCCACTCTGTCAATGTGATAAGAGTTTGTTGCTTTGTTGATGTAACACACACTTCTTGTATGTTTACCAAATTATCACAACTGTTCACTGTTAGCAACTGTTTCGTTTGTAAAATGACAGTGAATTTAAATGAATGAAATACGAGAAATTGGTGTATGTGTCTCATCGTTATCAATGTAGTACACAAATTTCACCAATGAATAAAACTTTTTCAGTCCTGAACCACTTAAGATATCTGTTGTGCTGCTTCTGGCTTTGAGTGAGTTTGGTAATACTCATTGTAATGTACCATTAAACTGCGCCATTTCTTTTGGCGAGTATTTCGTAGCAGCAGGAACGCTCTTATTCTGCTGAGTATATTTCATTATTTCTTATGTGAAAAACCAGACATCTTAATCGAGATGTAGATTTATGAATGCAGAATACTTGTTATTGTGATGTAAGATATATTGTGTTTGGAGCTTGTACAATTTTACAATAAAATGTTAATAATGAAAGTTCTTTGTGTACTTTCTTTGATTTCAGGTAATCTGTGAATGTTTGAATACGAGAACACAGGAAGCTAATAATCCTTAAACACTGTGCACAGTAACAATTTTTCAACAGAATAATTTGTCATTGTTTGCATATTTATGCTTGTTCAAAATAAAATTCTTTGGATAACTTAGAGTGATCTTAGTGAATTTTTAACAATAATTTGGTGATTTACACAGATGGATGCTTGAACAACTGAACTGAGCAACTTCAAAGGGAAAAAAACCACCAGTGTGACTACAACTCTCTCGTGATTGTGTGTGCCGAGCATGAAGGAGAGCTGTCTTGTTTCCTATTGAACACTGATTACAGTTGCTTACTTTGTTTTTTTTCCATATTTTCTTATGCACATTCATTTTGCCTAACTCAAGATTGATCCCTTTTTCTAGGCTTGACCTCTATTCTTCTAAACTTTGACAATAGTATGAGCCATGTGAAAGGAGGTTACCAAATGTGTCACACAGTCCACCCACTGTGCAATCAGATCTCAAATACATTTTGTGTGAGTGGATGGAATTAGCTGCCCAAAACCTGACATGTTACGCTGTCCGTTGTAAGGGGATCACACATTCAGCCCCCATGACAATTCAGGGAATGAATAGTTGTGCCAGTGCTGAATACTCCCCAGGGGCATGAGGAACTTGGGGACAATTGTTTCCATGCCAGACAGACATTTTTGTGGCAGGGTGGCTATATCCTTGAGGAGAACCCTCAGTAAAAGTGGATTGCATCATGTCACATGATCCACAATGAAAAGGATCAAACTTTCTCAAGCCGGTGGTCACAATCCCCCATGAATTTCATTTTACAGACTTGACTGATTCAATGCAGAAAGATATGACCTGAAGACTTTTCCTTCTCTGCCCACACAAAGTGAGAAAAGTAGATTTGAAACTAATGGTGAGAGCACTTCTTGTTGTACCTGAATGGATGGTATGTCTTCTTTGACCACAAAAGCATCATTCATTGTTGAAGATTTGAGAAGCATCGTGGTGGTACCCATCACAGTGTCACATTGGAGACAAATGCACTGTGGCCAAACCTAGAACAATGGGGTGTACACAAACCTAGAACAGTGGGGTGTACATTTTGTTCACCATAGATAATTGGGAGGGGAGGGGAGGGGGGGGGGGGGGTTACTGCCAGTGGTTTTCCCTTGGTGGGGAGACTGGAAAGGAGTGCACACATCCTCATGATGCCGACTGAGGAGCTACTTCAGTGAGAAGTAGGGGCTCCAAAATCAAGAAAGCTGACAACGGCTGGGAGAGTGATGTGCTCACTCCATGCGCCTCACTGCCACACCCGAATGACACAACTGGCAGAGGATGACACTGTGGGCGGTCAGTCCCAATTGGCACATCTGGACCAGAACATGGAGCCTAGTTTTTTTACATGGGGGGCCAAAATAGAATATGCTGATGATTATATTTCGGCTTTCGAGGGAACATATTACCTAAAAGCATTTACCGAACTGATAAAAAGTGGTATATTGCACTTTCATTCAGTATTGTAAATATTTGCATTTTGGGAATAAGTCTCTATGCTGCACAAATGACACACATCTGTGGAGACTGTGGACAGCTGCTGCATGAGAACACTCGGTGTGACCAACCACCAGTATGTATCTACTCCAGGGAACAACATTCCTCTGGTTCTTTAAATTGCCCTGTTTTGAAGAAGGAAAGGAGGATACAGGAGTATAAAACCTTGCCTGTCCTTCATAATTTGAAGCAAGGGAAAAGAATTGACACTTATATTCAGCTCAAATGAGAGTAAACTTGGCCAACTCGGTGACTAAGCCACCATCCATAGTGAGGTTGAAGACATCCATCCACTTCTGCCAATGTTTGGTCATGGTTGCATTCTGAATACCGTACATCTGTTCATGAGGTGGATATCATCCCTTTCCCATCTGTTCCTGCTATGCCCACATTCCTTAGTTCCTCTTCCCTGCTGGAAGTCCTAATCATCCAGTCCCACACAAAGGAGTGTGCCTTTCTCTGAGCTTGATCAGCATTCTAACATTGTTTTTCAGCACAGGGCTAGCCTGTGGCCTGTAGAACAGTTTTCTTGTCATTCCTCCCACATACACAACCGGAAATGAAACTAAGTAGGAGAATAAAGTCAAAAAGAAGGAAGGTAAGAAAAAACTGAAAATGGAGGTGTACCACATAATATTCCCGTTTCTGATGAGGCTATGCATGTCATTGTCATACCTACTCAGCAGGTGGTGCAAATGGGAACAGAAACTTGGTCCTCCTTTACACCACCCTGGGGTACTTATTATCATTTTATGTAGCAACTTAATGTTTCCTTCAAGAAACTTGGTTCCCTGTAACATATATACACCCTTATCCTACAACTCACATTGTGTTATCAAAAATAGATTTGGTCCTGAGTGAGTACCAGGTACAGTGGGCTCGTGATAATCCAACAGTTATGGGACCGAGTTGATGTCAGACTATCAAAAATGTCAGATTACCAAAGATAGGCTTATTACAATTGAATTTAGACTTTTAAGACTAATTGAATTTAGATTTCTAAGGCTAGAAAATTTAAGTTGTTTTGTATAAATATTATGTACTGTACATACTATAATACACCTATTTTTACAGTACACAACAGACATGACCACAGTCTCTGGCAGCTGAAGCCAGGCTACGAGCAGCAGTGCATGATGAGAGAGGCAACTGGTTGGGGTAAGGAGGAGGCTGAGGGGGAGGGGGGGGGGGGGGGGGGGGCAGGGTAGGGTGTGAGACTGTAAAGTGCTGCTAGTGGAAGATTGCAGGGACAATGTGGAGAGAGGGTAGGTAGCTAGGTGCAATTGGGAGGTTAGACAGAGGGCAGGGGATGGAGGGGTGTAGCGGAAAAGTAGAGAAGTAAAACGACTGGCTGTGTTGGTGGGATAGAGGGCTGTGTAGTGCTGGAATGGAAACAGGGAAGGGGCTAAATGGGTAAGGACAATGACTAATGAAGGATGAGGCCAGCAGGGTTACGGGAACATAGGATATGCTGTAGGTAGAGTTCCTACCTGCGCAATCCACAAAAGCTTTTGATGAGGGCCATTCATGCAGTCCGTCAGTTTGTTGGTTGTGATGCCCATGTAGATCACATGACTGGTTTTGCAGGTAGCCCTGTCTCTGATGGG
The DNA here is from genome assembly GCF_021461395.2 of Schistocerca americana. Classification (NCBI taxonomy): domain Eukaryota; kingdom Metazoa; phylum Arthropoda; class Insecta; order Orthoptera; family Acrididae; genus Schistocerca; species Schistocerca americana. The sequence goes on along the minus strand of NC_060122.1, from coordinate 715,493,391 downwards.
ATAGGTGATGTTGGTGACCAGACTGGTGTAGGTGGTGGTGGGAGGGTGGATGGGACAGGTCTTAGATCTAGGTCTATTACAGGGATATGAGGGAAGGGGTTGAGGAATGGACGAGGATATCGTGTAGGTTCAGTGGGTGGCAAAATACCACTGTGGGAGGGGTGGGAAGAATAATGGGTAGGACATTTCTCATTTCAGGGCAAAACAAGAGTTAGGCAAAGCCCTGATGGAAAATGTAATTCAGTTGCTACACAATATCCTTGCCAGTCCCTACACAACCCTTGCTCCCAACTTTTTGCCTCGTGTCCCATATCCCTGCAATAGACATAGATGCAAGACCTGCCCCAGGTCTTCGTGTGCACCATTAATGTGATATGCTCTTTTTGAGGTTTCTTTTCTGAAACTTTATTTTCTTCCTCCATTATAAAAGTTTTTGTTGGGAGTTGCCGCCAGTTTCATTGGCATTATACAGTTGTTTGGGTGTAAGGCCTAGTTCATTGATTTTGACTTTTAAATCTTGAATCAAGTGAGAAACTCCAGTCTCATCAGCTGATAGTTTTTCTCCACTCATCTGCAGGTAACGAATGCCATGCCACTCCTTAATTTTTTGAAACAAACCATCGCTGGCATGAAAGTATTCTTTGTTGGTTATTTCATGATAAAAAGGCTGGGCTTTGTGTTTATATCTCTCAGAGTAGGGACATTTCTGCTTCTTTGTTGTTTAAACCAAATTTACAGAGCTTCCTCAATTTGGAGATATTCACTCATGTGAAGGGTTTTTCTTGTAACCATCTTCAACAGTTTCTATAATTTTTTTTCTGTTTGACCAAATTTTTTACTATGTCATGAACAGTAGGTCACCTGATAGCAAAAGATGTGGAAATGGAAGTTGGAGATTCACCACTGTCACACCTTTTAATAATTTCCTATTTACCTGTTAGAGTTAATGTTTTATGCTTACATTTAGCATTGCCACGTGTGCTCACCATGACACAACAATTTTCAACACAAAACTTAAAACAGAATAATTAGTCCATGTAGCAGAATTCAAATTCACTTACAACGTGAAAGGAGCACCTCAATAACACACTCGAAGGGTGTGCACGAATAATGCTGTATGACACATTTCCTTTCACCTTGTTACACTTCACCATTCTTGTAACATAGCATTATTCGTATCAATTACTGTATTGCAGCAAACGATGCAGACTTCCATATACAAACTTATTATAGTCCATGCGATTCTACAAAATGTCAAAATCTGCCATTCAGCTTTATTCTACATCTACATATGAAGGGTTTATTTCACTAGTGGTACAAGTCCATTTTTGTTCATTCTGAGATACAGAGTCCTAAAGTTAAATGAGTTGTGAAAAATCTGCAGTTGAGATACCAGAAATATTCAATTATATATACTTCAAGTGTCTCAACTGCAGATTTTTCAGCGCTCATGTAACTTTAGGACTCTGTTTCTCAGAATAAACAAAAATGGCCTTGTACCACTATTGAAATAAGCCCTTCATATATACTCCGCTTGCCACCAAGCAGTGTGCGGCAGAGGGCACAATTCGCGCCAAAGTCATATTTCTCCCCCTCTCTTCCGCTCGCAGATTACGCGAGGGAAAAACGACTGTCTGAGCACCTCAGTATGAGCTCTAATTTCCCTTATCTTTGAATGGTAATCACCGAGCAATTTGAAAGTTGGTGGTAATAATACAAGGGTATTTCGGAAAGTAAAGATACACCGTACGCCAGAGGAACAGAAGAGTTTTGGCAAGCAAGTTGGCAACACTGGTTTTAACTTTGAACCGTTAGGTTTCTCCTCGCGGTCATTCGGCAGTTGAGTGTTGCTTTTGGCTGGAGTAGGTCATGTTTAAAATCGCTGCGCCGATTCAGAATCCTGCCAAATGTGAAGTGCGCTCCGTTTTCTTCATGCAAAAAGTCAGCGACCAGCGGATATTCACAAAGAAATTGTTTCTGTTTGTGGGAACATTATGAATGAACAAAATGTAACGAAATGGAGTCGTCATTTCTCTGAAGGTAGGACCGATGTTCGTGACGAACAAAGAACAGGTCTGCCATCTGTGATCTTTGATGCCCTTCTTCGGAGAACGGAGGAAGCAATTCGTGTGAGTAGACGTCTCACATTGAAAGAATTGCATCGGATCATACCGGACGTGTCAATGACAACTGTTTATGACATTGTGACTGTCAAGTTAGGGTACAGGAAATTGTATGCGCGCTGGGTTCCAAAACTGTTAACAGAAGAATACAAAAAGAAAAGGATGGGCTTTGCACTCAACTTCCTCACACGCTATGCTGAAGCAGGTGATGAGTTCCTTGATCACATTGTGACAAGTGACGAGACATAGGTTTATCACCATACACCTGAGTCCAAGCAACCATCAGTGCAATGGCGCCATTCGAAATCACCAGAAGCCAAGAAATGCAAAACGTCGATTTCAGTGAAGAAAATCATAGCTTCTGTTTTTTGGGACAGACAAGGCATTCTTCTGTTGGAATTGATGCCTCCTGGAACGACAATTAATGCTGCTGCATATTGCCAGACTTTGAAACATCTTCGAAGGGCAATTCAAAACAAACACAGGGGAATGCTGACAAGTGGAGTCTGCTTGCTTCATGACAACGCTCGGCCTCACACAGCGCTCGTAACCAAAGCACTACTCAAATAATTCAAATGGGACGTATTGGACCATCCGCCATACAGCCTGGACCTTGCGCCCACCGACTTCCATGTCTTCCGTTACATGAAGTCACATCTTGGTGGAAAATCATTCTGCGAGGATGAAGAGATCAAAGATGAAGTTGAAATATGGTTCCGACAACAGGCGGCAATCTTCTATGACTGTCGGATACAAAAGCTTGTGCACCGACTTAACAAATGTTTGGATAACAGGGGTGATTATGTCAAAAAATAACAAATAATCCAGTTAATAAGATGTAACTGACATTTTATAAATAAATGTTCTATTTAAGGACTGCGAGCCATTGTATCTTTACTTTTCGAAATGCCCTCGTATATTCTCTACATCAGGCTGTTTCAGCTCGTCTGCTCCGTTGTGAGCCGCAGAGCACTCCCTGCTCCAAGGAGCCATGTCGCTCAATGTGACCATTCAAGTGGGCCGGCACGTGCCATGGCTGGCTGAGGCAGGTGGCAAGGCAAGCGTTTTGATGTGCCAGCTGCGTGTTACAAAAATGACAACCTCATACTCTTAGCTGCTAAGACGTGGTGACATGCTACACCAGGAAATACGATGTTCAGGAAATAAATAAGAAACAACTGTTTTACAAGAAATAGCATACTAAATTTATTGGGCCTCTGTAGCTTGACATTTTCTTTTCATTACAAGATCGGAAATATCAGGCATCAAAGTGTTCGCAGCGTTAATGCGGAGGATGGCCTTCATTGTTACATCCTGAAGAAACGATTGTTCCTTACTTTTTACTCTTTGCATTGCTGAGAAAAGCTGCTCACAACAATACGCAGATCCAAACATGCACATGATCTGAGTGACATTGTTGTGAAGCTTGGGAAATGTTTTTTGCTGTAATGAAAGACATCATCGTGACAAATCCAACGTGTTGTAGTACCTCTCTTTCAACAAAGTTGAATTTTGCAAATCAATAATCTCCAATTGAAGTGACGATGACAAGTCATCGGGGGAAACTGAAAAAACAAAAGAGTGCTGAACACCTTAAGTTCCATTTCTAAACTAGTGAGGTCTCGGAATCGTGTTTCAAACGACGTGATGAGCTGCTTTAACTTTGCTTGGTAATCGCGGAAAGTAGACCCTTCAGGTAGTTTTAAAGAAGCAAGAAGATTGAAGAATGTTAAATGTCCATTACTCATATGCCTCTCAAATAAACGTAACTTTTCCATGAATGCTTTGATCTGGTCGTGCATGTCAATGATTAGCTGCCCTTTGCCCTGCAATGACAGACTTAAATTATTCAGATGCATTGTTATGTGAGCTAGGAACGCCAGGTCTGATATCCATTTTATATCTTTCAGACAACACATTTCTTTCCCTTTCATTTCGAGAAAAAGCGATATTTCCTCACGAATGGCAAAGAAAACATCAAGAACTTTTCCCCGACTCGGCCAACGAACTGTACTGTGGTAAGGTGTATCCCCTTGCTCTGTTCCATATCTTTCAGGAATTCTTTGAATTGGCGATAATTCATACCGTGACGCCGCACAAAATTCACACTCTTCACATCATCTTTCATTACACCACCTAGCTCTACTGTTTCAGCACACATTGCCTCTTGGTGAATAAAACAATGAAGAGTCAAAATGTCTTTCCCGAATTCGTCCCTGAGTTTATTTTTCAAACGAGAAGCAAAACCTTGGTGATGCCCGATCATTTGTGGTGCACCGTTCGTCGCTGCAGAATGGAGCTTATCCCACGGTAAATTCATAGTGTCCACTGATTCACAAACAGCTTCAAAAATGTCACATTCTGTTGTGGTGTAATTGAGTGGTACTCCATCCGAGAGTTCTTCAGTTACTTGCAGCTCCATGTCGACACCACGCACAAAGACTGCAAGCTGAGCGCAATCCGGTATGTCGGTGCTTTCGTCAAGCACTAGCGAAAATGCAACAAAGCTCTCAGCCTTTCTCCTGAGCTGTGTCTCTAAATCCGCTGCCATGTCCAGGATTTGACGAGACATTGTATGCTTCAACAGGCAAATCCCTTCAATTGCCTGCACCTCCCTTGGAAACAAACATTCTGCAACTGCTACCTTGCACGATTTTACAAGTGGTCCCACCGAAAACGGCTTGCCACTCATAGCAGTGATGTGAGCGACCCTGTAGCTTGCTTGAATTGCAGATTTAGTATTGTTTTCTCTGCTCTCATTCACCTGAAAATTATAAACACATTACAGAACGCAAACTATGTTGCATGTTTTGATACCCTCTGTATTACGAAATCGTTTTTAAACTTACGTCTCGTGGTATGTCGTTCTTAAGCCTGGCTACCAGTTCTCTGTGTGCAACGCCTTCTACCTGATCGTAGTGCGCTGCATGAAGACGTGTATAATGTCATCATATATTGCACCTCTTTGCAGAATTAAATACTTTATGATGTACAAGACACTGCGGACGACCATCCCTCTCAATGAATAGAAAGGTATCCTCCAATAGAGGTACAGGGCTCCCATGGCTAGTCATAGCTGGCATTGAACATGGATTATTGCATCAGTTGCGGCTGCATGCGGCCAGGGGGCAGTGAGTTCGCCTTCCCCCTCCACGTACCCTCCAAGCTGCTGCAGGGAGTGCTCCGGCTCCCTGGAGCTTGGTTGGAACAGCCTGCTCTACTTCCTCGGTGAAGATCGGATTTCGGAATTTAGTGAGGTGCCACTTCCGTTTAGCATGTCATCTATCTGCAAGTGTGTCCCACTTCAAACTTTCTATGAGATTTGTAATACTCTTGCAATGGCTAAATGTACCAGTCATGGATCTTGCCGCTCTTCTTTGGACCTTCTCAATCTCTTGAATCAGACCCAACTGGTTAGGGTCTCCTACAGTCTAACAATAATCTAAGACTGTATGAACTAATGAATTGTAAGTAATTTCCTTTGTTGAAGGACTACATCACTTCAGGATTCCACCAACAAACCGCAATCTAGAGTTCACCTTGCCTGTTCGTTACTTGTGTAATCTGATCGTTCCATTTGAGATCATTTCGAATAGTCACACCCAGATACTTGACAGGTGTTACAGCTTCCAAAGACAGGGTATTTATTTTGTACTCGTACATTAATTGTTATATGCACACGCTTCATTTATACTGGTGTGAGGCATAGTGCAGACGGGAGGAGGCGCCTATCGCAACAAGTGTGTGCCTGTCTGTGTCTGGAGCAAGCGCAGTGCTGACCTCCGACACTGCGTCAGACTACCAAGCGTGTCAAGCTGTCAAATGTCAGATAACTGCAAGTCTAGTGTAGGGTCTGTTTGTTTTTTTTTTTTTTTTTAGCATCAGAGGCTGTGACTGATTGCATGTGATGAAAGTGGAGGTAAGGTAAGGACATTTGACCCACATCTAATGGAACACATTATCTCTGATCTAGGACTAAATTTATTGAATAGCAGCACTCCAGTCCATTTTAATGTAGTACATGCAAGATTTTCAGCTATCAGTATCTTGATCTGTAGCCCCAGCCTCTTTCATTTAATTCAATGCAGGGGACACAAGACATCTGTGAGAGTGATCACACCATTTCCTGATTGTCATGTCCCTCCTACATTGTTACCTGACCAGACATCTACCACAACAGGCCTTCAAGCAAGAAATGTGATTGGCATACTTTCCTCGGGAGCACCTCGCCATAAATCAGTGTCACCTTGGATTCAGAAAATAACTAAGACAATTGAAGACCTTAGATGGGTACTGTGACCATACGGGCTATATAGAAATGTGCAAGTGGTGTGGATGATGATATAAAATAATCTCTCTCTCAACTCACTGAAAATCAAAGTTTTTAACTGTTCACGAGTTATATGTCAGCTCGGAGCCCCCATGTGCTACTGCATGAAAAGATATACCTACACATTACAAAGCACAAACACTTCAGTGGGTCCTGTAAATGTGGGTGGACTTAAAAGTTTGGCTACGTTTCGTCTATGGGGTGCCAACTCACATTCGTCACAATGTGCCCAATGTTCCACAAAATTATCTAAAATAAATGCAGGCGAGATTTGCTGTGCAAAAGTCATATACGCATTCACGTATTTTGTAAAGTTTCACAAATTCAAGTTTATTTCCAATGATAACATAGAAAAATTGAAACTCACGGTTCACAATAAACTAGTTTCAGAGCATGACCAAGTTTTTTAAGATCATGGAGGCGGTTGAAAAAACCATGTTTAATTGTGTAAGTTATCTTTAGAAAACCACTGAAGTTTCACAGTATATCAAACTATAAATTTGACAGTGGGTACGCACAGAAACCTTAAAAGCGCAGCTTGTATCACACGCAGCCCAAATAGTAACAAGTTCATCAGTTGTTGAAAAATATCTATTTCCAAAAGTAGGAACTCTGAATAATTCACATATGCAAACTAGCGGCTATTTCACAGCTCATCAGATAAGGCTAGGCGCAAATTGAGACGCATATAGCACGTGTGACTTGACACGATACTACAGCGCGACACGCATGTGCCGCACGAGTCCAGCGCATATTGTGACACATGCACCATACTTCGCACGCGCCGTCTGGCGACGCTCTGCGCTGACAGAACCGAAGCGCGCGCAACCTGTTATCTTTCTCAAACGATTTTACAGAAACTATTCACTGAAAATATTTGATTTTTGCCTTACTTGTAGCGTTATATGTCAGCTTCGTAGCGAAGTGCTCATCATCTCGTTAATGGCCATTCTTATTGTGATGTACACATTTTAGTAAGATACTACGCAAAACTCAAAAAGTTTGCAACGAAAATTAGGGGTCGCTATGATTTTGCGTTTGGTGCGTATTACACCATATGTTGTTGCGTATGAAATTTAGCTAACATGTTGAATTTTTGTTTAGACTTGGGAGGAGGTCTCTATCTGCCTCCGATCTCAAGAAAATGGATCCCATGTAGCGCGCTCACTTCCGATCTCACGACCTTGAGAATGAAATACTCGCAACATCTCTCATATCTCCTAAACTGCTTGAGACATTGAAACGAAAATTTGGCGAATGATAGCACACAAGGAGGAGAGTGTTTTGCCAATTCTTAAAAACACGGAACTTTCTCATCTATGGCGATATATCAGTACTTATACTTACCTTTTTATTTATTTCACTCCAGTGACTGTAATTTTTTAAGAGTTATTGACAGCTAGAGAAACAAGAGCTTCCTAGGATGAAAATAAACATCAAATTTCTTCTTTCATGTTACTGCAAACCGACACTATGAGGTTTTTTGTAATCTATTGAGCTCTGTGATTGCCAATTACTTGCTTAATGAGGCACTCCGTTTCAGAATTCTGTATCAACACCTGCTGTGAGATGAGTTTGGCAAGTTACACTGTGACAAAAGAAGTACAATTAAACTAGTCACCAAGAGGAATGTGGCCGTTACTCACAAACAGTGATGCTTCTTCGAATGAGAAAAGGTTAACAACTCACACAAAAAATAGATTGCCAATTCTGTTGGAATTTTGGTGGTATCCCCATAAGCCATCGTATTTTTAACGCAGAGTGACTGGATTGGAAACTTACCAAAGGATTTTATTCCTTCTCTTGATCTGAGCAGTATTAAAATAATGACGAGCGTTCCTTCAGGCAGAATGATAGGCACATGCCAGATACTGGTTACTAACCTATGGCTTGCCAAACTGAGTGTGTGATCGCGAATAAAATAGTTGTCATCGAGAAAAATAAACAACTGATCTGTCGCACAACACAATGGTCAGTGTATTGTCAGCAGCGGAGGATAATGCCACGACAGGAGTACACAAGCTAGCCATGTGTCTTTGAGTTGGAGTTCGAAAAACATTGTTATGAAAGTAGATCTGCCTTTGTCAAAAAAAAAAATGGCTCTGAGCACTATGGGACTTAACTTCTGATGTCATCAGTCTCCTAGAACTTGGAACTACTTAAACCTAACTAACCTAAGGACATCACACACATCCATGCGCGAGGCAGGATTCGAACCTGCGACCGTAGCGGTTGCGCGGTTCCAGACTGTAGCGCCTAGAACCGATCGGCCACCCTGGCCGGCTGCCTTTGTCAGCAGTACATTTCAACAAATTAAATATATCTGATCATAACACTCTTTTAGGATATTCCTACTTTCGTAATAATTCCGACCATTTTCTTCATTTGTGTAGCCTATTGTATAATTAGTTTATTAATGCTGATAATGAGCATGCGACAATTGAAATGCTTTTTCTCATCACGGCGAACCAATTAAAACATTGTTATTTGTGACTGCTTTTCGACTGTTTCTAGCTTGCAGTGGAAATGTGATGTTCACATGCATGTAGTACAGTGAGTCGTATTACATTATTACATGCATATCCAAGTAATCACAGTGAGACTTCTATACTTCAGATCTTGGATGCTTTTTACCAGGAGCACAAAGGGATCAAACCTGTGGAGATTACCCCTTTCTAAATTTTTGTAACAGATCATACAGACGTGCCAGCATACTAGGCAGCGAGAAGATAACCTTGTTTTACTTTCCTGCCTTGCTTCTTAATCACATGATTTTATAATATTCCTTGCTTCCTTATTCACTACCCTCTGTCCCTTCTTGCGATCTAAAAACATCTCGGAGGCATATGTTACAATTCCAGCGGCCAATGGCTCATCAGTTACTAAAGTATGCATTTTTCTTGACAGAAGAAAAACAAAACAAAACTATACAGATATAAAAAAACAGAAAAGTATAATGTACAAATGAAGAAATCTGGAGTGTTTAAATGATGAAAAACAAAACACTACCCAAAGGCAATAAAATTTAGTACACAATAAGGCAAAATTTATCGTATAGGTAATACTACCACTGCTCATATACGCCGTTCCGATGTGAGCATATGGCCGGGCTACTTTTCCGCTCCCCGCTTCAAGTTTCCCACGAGGCACGCGCGGCGCGAGAAACTGCCACAACCACAACGTCGCGCGACCTAGTGCAGGCGCGTGTTGCGTACCAGTCGCGTCGCGTCGTGTCGTAATTTGCGCGGCCCATTTGAACCTGTAAAGTTACAAAAATCCGCGCGACGCAGCGCAGCACGCATTTTTGAGCTTTCTTTTAACACAGCCAGCCGCCTCCAACGGCGTCCGAACCTAGACTCCCCTCCAAATTGCTGCTGTTGACCCAGGAAATCTTGGCCCAGCACTACTGAAGTCAGTTAAACTACTGAACACGAAAATTGCTGAAATTCTTAATGTAAACTTTTTTACACAAATGATACATCAAATCGCATGGAAATTTTCTGAGAAATATTGTTCTGTCACCAGTACTCTTTTTATCTACCATAGTTTATTTATAAACAACAATTTCTGCGGTTTTCTCCTTTTTGGATTTGCAAGTATAAATATTAAGAAACAAATTAAATTGTGCATTAAATGATTTCCTATACATCTAAAGTCACAATAATGTCATGACTTTTAATGTTTATGTATTGATTTAGTAAGAAAAGCTGTTTTTAACTGTACAAAATACACTTTTCAGCCTCTCATTTAAATATGTGAATAATTGCAGTAAATCTGCTATTGCAGTCCGATACAGTTCTAGATGTATCCATAGACACCTAGGTTGTTGCAATTGGATAATGTGTTGCCAAGATATTCACTTTTACAGTTCAGGAATTATTTATAACATTTAACACACAGTAACATAAACTAATGCAGATATTGAAGGCGCATATTTGTATGCATAATTGTTCATCTTTTCTATGTCAATTGAGCCTTTTGGCCTTTCATTGCCATATATGGTTCAATATTTATTAATTCTGGCATAATTTGGACTAATTTTGGAGCTGGACACGGAAAGCGGTCTTGAGAAATGAGCGGCCATTGACACCATCTGTGGGGCATAGTTATGTTATGTTATGTGGTTTATTCATCTCATTACATACAATTTTCAAATCATTTGCTTTGATGTACAGGAGACATGTCAAGGTTTACAAAAGAAACTTTTTTCACTTTTTTAAGAGAAATACAAAAATTTACATTATATTTTACATTTCTGTGTTACAGCTACACATGTACATAAAATAATAAATGTATTACAATCCCTGTGTTCAGATTGTGAAGCTGTCCTCAATGAATTCATCGACAGAATAATAACACTTTTCCACCAGGAGAGTAAAGAGCAATCTTTTCAGTGAACCAATCTCCATTTTAAATATATTACTGCCTTTTATTTTATTGAAAATTTTTAACCCCATATACTCTGGCGTTTGGGCATAAAGTTTTAAACGATGTGTTGGAAGTTTGAAGTTATCTATGTGGTGAGTGCTGTAGTTGTGGTCAAAATGGAAATTGTCTAGTGTATGTTGATTTCTATACAGGAACACCACCATCTCATATATGTAAAGTGAGGGGATAGATAGTACTTTTAAATTTTTTAACAGTGGTCGACAGGATTCCCGTTTTTTTTGCAACACACATGTTTATAATTACTTTCTTTTGTAATACTAGGAGCCTAGTGACATTTGCTGATTTTCCCCAGAAGATTATGCCATAACGAATAACTGACTCAAAGTAGCAGCGATAAACTATCTTTCTGGTATCCATGTTTGTGGCACCTGACAAAATACACATTGCAAATGCTAAGTTGTTCAGTTTATTTGCTAAGTAATCTATGTGTACCTTCCAATTTAAATTTTTGTCAAGATTTAGGCCTAAGAACTTCACGTGGTTTGCTTCTGTGATATCCTGATCATTGCAAGTTATCTTTATTTCACTCCTTTCTACTGATTTAGCTTCAAATTGCATCATTTTGGTTTTAGTTACATTTAGTTTTAGTCCATTTTGATAGAACCAAGATTTAAGTTTTTCTAAAGTATTTTTGGCTTTTTCTGGAGTATTTTCAGATACCTCATTTTCAATTAGAACTGATGTATCATCAGCAAATAAGACTGAATGAACATCAATAGCAAGTGGTAGGTCATTTACGTAAAAAAGAAACAGATAGGGACCCAATATCGAACCTTGGGGAACTGTTTTCCAGTCTGATGAATAATTGGTTCCATTTGAAGTTAAAATTACTCTTTGTTTCCTATCTGACAGGTAAGAGCTAAACCATTTTAAAGCAGTGTCTCTGATTCCATACATCTGTAATTTGTGGAGGAGTAATGCATGGTTCACTGAATCAAAAGCTTTATTTATTTATTTAACCTGGCAAGATTAGGGCCATCAGGCCCTCTCTTACATCTAACCAGGCATTCTACTTATTTTACATTCATACGTTTTAGTAGTCATGTTAAACTACATCTAGTACAAAAAGTGAAATAAACAATTAGAAAGGTACACCTGGAAAAATACATACATATAGAGTTTATATTCGTAGATCATAAGTACTGTTATAATTAGACATTATTGAAGAGACAAATTTTAGATAGGAGTGCTGGCAGCAGGGAGTATGAGGGAGACTCATGGTGAAGGGAGGAGAAGAATAGACATGATGAAACATAATTAAGGAAATATAAAGGAAAAGAAGATTCCCTGGCTAATAGAGATAGATGAAGGGGAAGGCATCTCAGGAGCAAGATAAGAGACGCTAGCTTTGCTATTTGACAGATGAGAGGATTGGCCTGGTACATTAATTTTGTGGAGAACTTTATGAGGATGATAGTAGGAAATGCTTCAACTTCTTCTTAAAAGCAGCAGGAGATTGAATTTTGCGCAAGGTAAGGGGCAGTTTGTTCCAGAGGCGGACAGCGGCAACTGAGAAGGAGTTTGTAAAAGTTTTTGTTTTGTGAGTGGGCACAGTTAGGATACCAAATAAGAGTGACCTCGTGTTTCTATTATGATGGCATGACAGGTTTTTAATCTCTGAAGCAAGGTACTGGGGTGCTTGCGCAACGAGGAGTCTGTGAAGTAGACATAGAGTGTGGTAGTCACGCAATTTGTCCGGCCGCAGCCACTTTAGCTCGGAGTATGAAGCACTAACATGATCATATCGGCGAATGTTGCAGGTGTAACGCACACAGGCATTCATGGTTAGCTCTAGCCGTCTTTTGTTTTCACTACTCGTGCCTTGTTGAATCACATCACAATAGTGGAGGTTCGGTAGAACGACTGCTTGCACGAGCTGGCGTTTCAAGTCCTGTGGAAATATGTTTCGAAACTTTTGAGAGCATAGAGACAAGCAGACGTCTTTCGGCACACTGCAACTGTATTCTCCGCCCAGTTGAGATGCTCATCCAAAGTTACACCCAAGTTCTTCACTGTTTTCTGATGTGGTATTGGAGTACCGTCAAGCAGAATAGGAGGTAGCCGTTCGCGGAAATCTGAACTTATTAATTTCTGATGTGCTATTAAGATTACTTGCGTCTTTGTTGCATTTAGTTTAAGCCCCAGGCTTTTCGCCCATGTCACTACCGAAGACAGATCATCATTCATCTGAGCGATTGCAGTGTTTACGTCTTCAGGTCTGACGCTTAGGTAGAGCTGGAGGTCGTCGGCATAGAAATGATACTTACAGGAGGACAGAACCGACGAAATATCGTTGACATATAAAGAAAACAAAAGTGGTCCTAAGACTGATCCTTGTGGCACTCCCGAGGAAACATGTTTCCAGGAAGATTTTTCATTTACGCAGACAACACATTGCTGTCTGTCTTTTAAGTAGCTTTCAAACCATCTCATTGCACTATCAGAGAAATTAAGCTGTTGCATTTTTCTGAGCAATATGTCAAAGTTAACAGTGTCAAAAGCTTTGCTGAAGTCCAGTAGCGTCAATATTGTTGCCTTTCGATTGTCGATGGCACATTTCAGGTCATCTGTTACTTTAATTAGAGCAGTGTTTGTGCTGTGATGTTTACGGAAACCGGATTGAAATTTGTCATATAGGCTGAATTCATGCAAGTGTTCAGTGATTTGGTCATGAACAATATATTCGAGTGCTTTGGAAACAGCAGGCAGTATGCTAATTGGTCGGTAATCACTAGGCAGTTGCGGGTTTTCGATCTTAGGGATGGGTCGAATTATGCTTCTTTTCCATGCAGTGGGGTATATTCCGTTCACGAGGGAAAAATTAAATATGTCAGTTAAGACAGGTACTAAGATATCGGCAACATTCTTAATCATGGTTATACCGATACTGTCGTTGCCTATTGCATCAGAAGAGATTCTCATTCTTGCTTTTCTTGCCGTATTTGTTGTTACATGTTTTAGATGGAAGCTATCGTTGTTAGTTATCCTGTTTGGGGATTCTTGTGGACGGTAATTATCAGCCGTGCTGGTATTCAGAGGTGCAGAGAAGAATTCATTTAATTCGTTAGCTGACACATGAAAAGTAGTTTCCGATTTTGCCTTTCCGACCCCCAAGCTACGGAGATTCTTCCATAGAGTCGTGGGCTTCAGATCGCTGCATACAAGGGAGCGAGCGTGCCTGATTTTAGCATTGCGAATGCATTGTTTCACTCTGTTCCATAGCTTTCTGTATTCTTCGAAACGCTCGGGTTTCGGATCTGCCTTGAAACGCCTGTGGGCAGCATCCCTATTAGTCATCATTTGACGTAATTCAGCTGTCAGCCATGGAGCAGGAGATTTTCTTACACGGATTGTGCGCACAGGTGCATGTTTGTCATAGAGGGCAGTGAGTTTATCACCAAGTTCATTAATTTTGCCGTCGACTGTAGGTACTCTGATTATTTGATGCCATGAGATTTCTGAGCAATCAGCTGTTAGAGCGTCAAGGTCAATACGTTTCATGTTCCTACAAGTTATGTAACGCGATTTGATCCTTGGGGGCTGCACAGAGTAGGCCAGGAATATTACATCATGTGCTGAGAGGCCAGGGGCCGATGTTTGACCAACATCTCTTACTTTGTCAGTCTGTTTCATTGCGATTTCGTCTATAAGAGTATGACTGTGCGCCGTATGGTGTGTAGGTTGTAATGGAAGAATGTTCATGCTATTGCAACTAAACAATCTTCTTAGGTTTATTGCGGAGGGAGTGTCTCTTAGCAGGTCTACGTTCAAGTCACCCATTACGATGATATGTTCATATTGACACTGGAGTGAATGTAATTCCGACTGGAAGGAACTCATTGAGTTTATTTTCGGCGGCTTGTACACGACGCCAGTCAAGAACTTCCGACTTTGTATATTTATTTCAATGAACATGAATTCAACCTCTTTTTCTTCAGCAGGATTTGACGTACATAAGACTTTCGCTTTGAGATCTGTTCGTATATACGCGCCGACCCCGCCACCTCGCTTTTTTGGATCTGTCTGCCCTAAGAAATGTGTACCCTGGGAGATGAATAGATGCAGAGGATATGTGTGGTTTCAACCACGTTTCGGATAAGAGGATTACGTGGTAGTTTAGTTGGTTGAAGAGGAGGCTAAGTTCTTCGTAATGTGCAGGTAAAGACTGGATGTTGCAGTGAGCTGCTAAAAGCTCTGACGTGTTCCGCTGAGCAGCCTGGAGTAGGGTGGCAGACTGGTTTGTCCCTTTGTTAGGCACTACCTGCCACGAGGGGCACTAGCCGGTGCTTCCGCCAAGTGACATAACACAGGGGTGTCCGAGATTTTGCGCGCCCTGTTTGTGACTCCGCGAGTGCCGAAAGAAAGGCGACTGCAAGAGATTTCCTGAGGTTGCGGGAGTATAGAAAATGGATTAGTGGTATTTGGTGTAAGGAGAATATGACCAATAATAGTGACGGCTGTGTGTCAGTGTGTATCCTATGTCATAAGAGGAGAAATGTAATTAGCGTATTTGAAACAGGTTAGGGTGGAAATAAGGGAAAGGGGAGTGATTTAAGAGGCCGATGCTGCCAGCAGAGAGAAGTAAGCTTAATAATTAATAGATTATCGTAGGAAGCTAGAATTAAATTGAAATTTACTAAAGCGATACTGGTAGTGATTATCGTAGGAAGCTACAATTAGATTGAAATTTGCTAAAGTGATACTGATGGTGATTTTTGTTATGAACAATTTAAACCGAAGAGATGGGTGATTAATGAACTAAAGGAGAGACTAATAATTGCAATAGAACTATTACAGAATGGAAGAGAATAAACTGAGAAAATGAAAAAAGTATTAGCAGTAACTAAAATTAAGTAATGGTTAGAGCTACAGACACAAAAAAATAGTGAAAAGTTAATACAGTTACAAAAACAATTAGTTGAAGGTACAAATATGGGTATAATTGAAAAGTTAATACAGTTACAAGACTATACCTGAGTATAGGGCTGTTACAATTTGCAAATGGTGTTAAGTTTGCACTTTTGGCTCGGGTAGCTTCACTTAATACTATTCAGTTCTGTCATGTTTGTGACTGTCTTCTTTCCAGCTGCTGTCTTAATGATTACTCTGCCATCCTGAGTCCACACATTCTGAAGACCGAAATGGGATATGGCACTGTTTAAAATCTTTAGCCGTTCATGTGTCAGATCTTCCCTTATTGTAAGCCCTGTCCTTGCTAACTTCTTCTTCTGGGTAAAGATCTCTGCCCTTTTCCGGTACGAGAGAAATTTAATTATTATTGGACGAGGTTTGGTAGCACCTGGTAGTTTTCGTCCCACCCGATGGCTCCTATCAATGTCTGCCTTGGTCACTTCAACACCTAATTTTTCGCGCGCAACCTCTATAAGCAGGTTGTCTGTGTCTTCTTCCTTATTTTCTGCTACTCCAAACAGTCGTAGACTATTTCGCCTTTGGTACTGTTCTAGCTCGTCTGTTGCGGCAGATAGTTTCACTTCTAACTCTCGTGTCTATTTCTCGTATTCAGACACCGACTTTTTTAGTGCTGTAATTTCGGCAGTATTGGCCTCAACAGTTTCACGCATTTTGGCCAATACTGCTGCCGTTACAGTATCTGATATAGTGCCTGCTATCAGATCGAGATTGTTTTTATCGCGAAGCGCAGCGTTTACCTCAGAGCAGACCAGCTCCGCTATACCGGGAGCCGCGGACGCACCTTCCGCCAAGAGCAGACCCGCCGCACCTGCGGCTTCCCCGCTGCTGGACGCGCTGCTGTTCACTCTTCTGTTTACCATTTTCTCAAAGATATTGGCGGAGCGCATAAAAAAAATAGCACTACTGCACAGAACACTGTTGTTTACACGATTTCCGCTTGTACTAGACAGCACCACCTGCGAGAACACCTTCGAAATCAACTAAATTTCGCGAGCTGAACTTAACACGTGTTACACTGCAGCCGCCATGATACTCAGATTTAGTCAGCTTTAGTCAGATCACAGAATATACCTGTGACCTTTCTACCTGTAGCTAACGTGGAGCATATTTTTTGGATAAACTCATTTATAGCATTCGCAGTGCTTTTACCCTGTTGGAATCCGAACTGGTTTTTAAAAATTATATCATTTACAGTAAGAAAGTTATTAATTTGTTTTGATGCAATCCTTTCAAACACTTAGAGAAGACCAGCAAGAGAGAGATAGGGCGGTAATTCCCCATATCTTCTGTCGATCCTTTCTTGAATAGAGGTTTGATCTCACCATATTTCAATACCTCTGGAAAGCCTCCCTGTTCATAAGATTGATTTATAATAGTTGACAGTGGTTGGGAAATAATATCGTACACATACTTGATTACAGATGTTGTTATTTCATCCCACCCATGTGAGGGTTTGTTTTTTAGAGACAATATTTCCTTTTCCACATTCCTTTGGGTTATTTTTTCAAACTGTTTAAAATATGTGTTCTGGCTGTTTTCCAAATTTGTGATGCCCTGATAGAATGTCATATCCACATCCGATCTTACTACATTTATGAAGAATTCATTGAAACAACTTGACATCTGAACAGGGTTTACTATAATTTCATTTTCATGTCTAATTTTCAAAATCTCATGAATTTTTACTTTGGCTCCTAGTTCAGACTGAACAACTGACCACACTGCTTTTGTCTTATTTCTGTGTTCTCGTATGAATTTATTATTTGCCATTTTTTTAGCTGCCGCTACAACTTTCCTAAATACAGCTTTATACTGTTTGAAATAAATAACAAAATCTGGATTTCTGTTTGATTTTAACTCATTGTGGAGCTCTCTCTTTCTGGCACTAGAGATCTTTATTCCTGTTGTAATCCATTTGAGTTTACCATTAACTTTCTTTTGCTTATATCTACGAGGAAATGATTCATTAAATACCTCTAAGAAATAATTTAAGAATTTGTCATAGTTTATCGAGCTTGAACTATTGTAGTCTACAGGCCAGCTTATTATACTTAATTTACTGCGGAATAAATCCATTTTACTTTTACTGAGATCCCTTTTTATACACACTTCTGGAGGCTTTAGGTTATTTTCTTTTGGGAGCTCAATAAACAGAGCTGACTGATCTGAAATACCCAAGTCTAAGCAGTATTTGTGCTTATTTCCACTGTCAAATTTGTAGTTAGTAATAATATTATCAATGCAGGTCACTGATCTGCTGTTTTCCCTAGTGCCTTCAGAAAAATTTAGCTTGAAACCAGATTTCTGAATTAAGTCACGAAATTTTGTGGAATCATTGCTTTCAACTAAGACATTTAAGTTGAAGTCTGCTGCTATAACAACTTTTTTCTTACTTTCTTTCTGGAGTTTTTCCAGGAGGCATTCGAATTTGGTTAAAAACACTTTTGTTATCGCACATCCAGGAATTCTGTAGATTGCTATAACCAATGTATTCAGATCACTCAGTTCTACAGAGCAACTTTCAAACACGCTCTCTTCATTTAAATAATTAAAACTATCTCTTACTGTATAACTTATGGAAGAATTGACAAGAATGCAGGAGCCTCCACGAGATTTGCTTATTCTACAAAAGCTAGCAGCCACCTTAAAATTATTAATACTATTTAGTACTTTTATACGATCTTCTGTTAACCAGTGTTCATTTAGGCAGATTATTTTAATATTTACGGATTCTGAAAGCAGAATTTTTAGTTCGTCCATTTTTGAGAATTTATGATTTGGCAGTTCTGCCCCTAAGCCATTTATATTCCAGTGCATCAATAGATCATTTTTGCTTTTAGTTATTTCACATGCATCCTTTGTTTGATACCTAAACTTTTTATTTTCAGTTTGAATTTTTTTCTTTGTCTCCCCTATCACAATGAATTAGTTTCCCTTGCTTCTTAGGACTTTACACACGTCTATGAACATTTTACTAAGGTTCACAGAGCCTAATCTATTTAAGTGCAGGCTGTCTTTTCCCAGACACTTGCAGTTTAAGAATTTGTTTGGGTCAATGAATACTGCACCGAGTCTGTTGCACAGTTCCCTAATGCCGGTATTTATCCTGTTGATGTAAGTATCACTTACCGATCTTCGATGAACAATTCCACTAATTACCAGCCTGGATGTTGGGTATACAGTTTTCGCCGATCTAATCAGATTCCGTGTTTCATTCACGATTTCTTCCTCACTGTTACTGCGGATGGAGTTCGTGCCCACGTGGATTAAGACACCTCTGTAATCGTCGGTACTTAAAGTTTTGTTACCAGTTTCGCCCGTGTTTCTTTTCGTGGACAATACATTCTTAAAATGTTTGTTGAGTTGATGCGATCGGATTCCAGGTCGAACATCGACCTTGCAGTCCGGCACAATAACATTTTTTAATATAGAATCACCTATTAACAGAAAATCGTTTTTGTCATCTTCTTTGTTCGTTGCACTTTTACGTTTGTCCTTCTTATTATAGGAAACTGTTTTCCATTTATACTTATCACTTGTTTCACTGACAGAGTTCTCTGTGGTATTATTCGCCGTATTACACAAATGTGGATGTTTGCCACTTTGTTCAGTAATGGGTTGATTTCTACACATGCAGGATTTTCTTTCACTAACCAGTTCAGAATTTTCTTGTTTCAATGCTAAAATTTCCGCCTTCAGCGCTTCAATGTCACTTTGAAGCAATTTAATAATTTCTTCTTTTGAGCTCACGGTACTTACGAGTTCAGCCGTCTCAATACGCAAACAATGTGGACACGACCATGGAAACTCGTCTTTTATGAGTTTTAAATTCACTTTCGCACATTTTTCATGAAACCAGTAGTTACACTTCACACAAAAGATGCCTTTCATGACGCGTTTCGAACATTCCCTACACGATGAACTATTTAATTTAACCTTTTTTGAGAACTGAGATGTGTCACAACACTCTTCTATCGGCGCCATCTTAAATCTGTCCTCAACATGTTCCATCAAGCTCATTTCAGCTCTCAACGTGAATATGACCCAATTCTAGCCACTGCCTGTGCCTCCACGGCTGTGTGTTTGTGACTGAATAAAGTGTCTCTTGCCTTTACAATAGGCTGTCGTGTTACGGTACTCAGACAGCATATGCATCACCAGTGACTAGAAAATTGTATTGTCTTTAAAAGGCTCCATGCTTTAGCATGATATACTATAAAATCCCAGAATTAGAATGTTGGGAAAAAATGTCACTACCATAGAGAACCATGGCTCTTCTTTAGAGGTGTGGGTAAAATTGTGTTGTATCTACAACTGCCAGCTAACCACCAATATTTTCAGTATTCTTTCAGATGGCAGTATTCATACTGATTGTACTGTTGTTAAAGAATGTTTTGTGCCACGTCTTCACTCAACCTCCTGCATAGAGGATAACAGAAGAGGATAAAAGAATACCTTTAACTTCACAAGGACTGGAATCAAATAATGCTATTTTCAATGAATTGGGAAGCCCCAGGGTCCTAGCTCTGAGTCACAATTTGGCCCCAGGACCTGGTAGAATCCACAATAAAATGCTACAACACCTGTCTGCAGATTACCAACACTGCATTCATATGGTCTTTAATTGTATCTCGTGTGAGTGGAGTGAAAGAAGATACTTCCAACCTAGAACCCAGATAAAAATCCATGTGAGATGGACAACTATAGATCAAATCAGCATCACTAATTTTCTGAGTATGTCTCTTTGACAAATTGTGAAATAGTGACAGTGTAGGTCTCTTGATCAGAGGGGTCTTTTGTCAAACTTTCAGTGGAGATTTTGGCTGACCAGTTCACAACTGACCACTAATTTGCTTGGAGTCTGCTGTAAGGATGGCTTTTGCTCATTAGCAGCACCTCATTGCTATCCTCCTTGCCTTGAGAAGTGCTCATGGTGTTCCCACATCTTTATCGTACTTTATGAACATGGTATCAAAGGCATCGCCATCCCAGATTTTATCTGGAATTGTGTATATAGTCAATTGTTTTATGTTCAAATTGGCATGTTCTGCAGCACCCGTCATATAAAGAAGAATAGAATTCTGCAGAGATCTGTGCTGTGTGTGAATAGAATTTCGCAGGGAACTGGGCTGTGTGTGACCCTTTTCCTGTAGCGATTAACAGGCTCGCAGAGGTTGTGTAGTCTGTGATCTTCCTACAGTTGTCAATGACTTTTGTATTTACTGTAGTTATTGAACGAAGAATGTTGCTGGATGCCATAAGGAAAGTGCATTCCTGGACCCTCAGACTTTGCCTTAAAGTTTCCCCTTTCGAAACATATGCTCTCCTAACCATGTAGAACCATTCATCCACATCCAGAACTTTTTCATAATGAACTGCTCAATGTGGTCGTCACCTAGTTTTATAGGACTTTTAATTGATGCTCAGATGGCACGGCTACTGTGTATTCGACAGTTTAAAAAGAAGTCACACCAACTGGTGTGTAGACTAATCATCATCTTGCATCTTTACAAAGCTCTTGCCGTATCCCAACTGGATCACAGGAATCTGGTAGTGAGTGATCTCGTAGAATGTTACATGCAAGTTGCTTCAACAGCTATTTAAAGTCGAGGAAAAGAATAATGGGAAGCTGCTTTGCTGGCAGGCAATGGCAAGTGCTAGCCAAATACAACAGGCTGGCTTGCAGGCAGTGTATCTGAAAAATGAAAATCTATAGCATAAAAACAGAAATGAAGATGATTTTGAAGCCATCAGCGAGTGCCCAATGGGCCATAAATGGTATAATGAGCACCGCTAGACATCAGTGATAATGTTAGGTTCCCAGCTTTGAAGCTTGTTATAGACACAATAGAAAACTTAGTCCTTCATGGAGAACTTGTTGCAAAGTTATCACTGGAAGCAAGTGGTGAGGGCAAAAGAGATTATACTCTAATTATTTAGTATAGATAATGGTAAAGCGATGTCACTGATCTTGAAAAGTTACAAAAATCATTACAGTTGATTCCTGAGACAATTTTGGAACCCACATATTTCTTTAAAGGTGTTTAAAAATTCTTGTATTTTCTTACCAAGCTCTTCTGCAGGGATTTTACTTTTGCATATGGAGAAAATTCTTCCACTGCCTTTTTATAGCCAAGATGTTAGGTCTCTTCTTTCTTGACCGTTTCACCTAGAATTTGAAAAACTTCACTATTGCTCACAAAAATAGCTCAAATACTATAATACAGAATTCATAATACTTCATCTAATAACAGGCCTCTAATGTGTGAGCGACTACAGTGTAATATCCAGAACGCAGTGTCCCTCAATAATTGTTCTTAGACATGAAACATCTATGCTAAAGGCACAGCAAATTTAATACTCTATAAAAGTAAAGTTTAAAATATTCCTATTTGTTTCTGCTTCTCATGTGGGATCTTTTAGCATTTGTTAGGATAAATTTCATTATTTGAAACATAACCATACAACAGGCATTGTACGCTTAAATGATACATCATGTTCGCCCCCGTCTGCTGTAATCTACTAGCATTCTTATGTATTATGACAGACAGCAGGTATGTCTGTTATATACCTATACTTCACAGTGATTTTTGAGAGTTACATTTATGAGTTCCTTTTACGTATCTTGAAATTTTAATTATATCTAAATTTTTCCTTTATCATTTGGTCCAGGGATAGGAAAATCCTTCATTAGGGACCATTTCTTGTAGGGTATGTTTCTGTTCAAAAATTGCTTATATCCAACTTACATACAAGAACCAAAATAAAAGAAAGACATAGGAAAATACAGTAGTCGGTCCCGACATATGTTACTGTTTCCAAGTTTAAACACTCAGATCATATAGTTTATAGAGTGTAATGTATAGATATGTACTCACCAAGTGGTGGCAGAACACACATATAAAAGATGGTTATTTTTTCATAAGTACATTAAAGCATTATATTACCAAACATTGACAGTTTACAGAGTGTGTTCAAAACAGTGTTTATCTGCTATGGGTTCTTTACTTTCAATTTCAAAAGTGCTTTTTGGGTTATTGTTCTTTGTGGTGCTTTCCCAACTCTCATTGTCGAGGGCAGCCTCTCCATTGTGTTTTGGTTGCCTCAGTAGTGGAAATGGCTAATAACCATGAACAGTTTATACAGCTTGGTGCCTTGTCAACTCTAGGTGAAAATATTCTGTTCTAAGATGTACAATGTCTTGGGCGGAATTAGAAAGCCACAGCATACCAGTCGCAGAATTCTGTCTGGTAGGTATCCAGACCATCTTCTTTTTTTGTAATCATTGTCACCTCTGTTCAGGAAGTTCCTTAAAATGTGCATTTGTTCATCATTGATGCGCCGATTAGCAGATTTTTTCTCAAACACCCCGCTTTTTACTTGACATAGTACTATAGCATTTACCTATGTGCCTTTTGAAGCAGCCTTTGTTTATAGCTTTCGATCACTCACAATTTTCTTTATTCTTGACTTTAAATTTTACCATTAATACATTAAAATATATTATATGGTATAATAGTTTCAAACAAAATAATAATTTCAACACAAGTACATATAGGTTTACATTTAAGAACAGACATGTAAAAATAAATGTGCTACATTTCTATCTTACAGGCAAGGACATGTTTTCCCATCCGGATGGTCACATCTGCATGCAATCTTAAGATCCTGTACACCCCCCCCCCCCCCAAAAAAAAAAAAAATTAAGAATCATTTGCATCCATTCTATTTAATTATGGAGCATACAACTTTCTATGAATTTCAGTCAGTATAAGAGGCAATACACTACAGAGTTTGGAAAGAAGAGAAGAATTACTATTCACAAAGGAGAGTAAAACTATTTCAACATAAAGGTACTTCATATCATCAACCAGGTCTTGCCTGACTGTCAACACTTCACTCATGCAGGCTATCCAGCATCTTGATATACCCATGTTGCATTTTAATAGTATGTTTTGTTATTATGTGTTCTTATTGATCAGTCTTGGACAAGTTCTCATACGCAAATATACTTTCCTTGTACAACTAATTATTTCTCTTTTATGTACTGATTCTTCTATCGTAATGTCCAAAAGAGCACTGAGTCATGTAATTGCTGATGTGTTCTGTGTTTCATCAAATGTAGCTAGGACTTCATTTTATAACTTCTTGTCATAACATGGTATAAGGTTCATGTATATGGGCATACTTCAATTAGTGCATGTGTGGAGATATGTAAAGTTCCGAGTACATTAGTAACTGGCTCAGAGTTTCACATTCATTCCAGGCTAAGGTAAAATATTCTTTCTGCCTCTACTACAGTCAAAATTGTTTTACATTGACAGATGAACATACCAATATATTAGTGTTCCTTAATCATTATTTTCCCATTCATGAAACACTTTCACACAAAATACTTATAACTACATTTGCAAGCAGGACCCACCACCGATGCCTCTGCCTTAATTGTGTACTCCTTTAATAGAAAATGGAACATGCAAAGCATCACTTCCATCATCTGTACTTTTTTTTTTAAGTTAGTTTCTGGTTTCTCCCAGGTCAACCATACATTCATTCTCATGCGTACAAAGGGTTCCTAGACAAAGAATATCTCCCAACAAAATCTCACATTTTTAATTTATGCTTTAGGATTAAAAGTATTTCAATTAAGTTTATACTTCTTGCCTGTTGTCAGTGAGCATACATTTCCTCTGATATGTTTAATAATACATACAGTCCTTCCTCCATTTAGTACCCCTTTTCCTTGGAAGTTGCTGATTTTTAATATCATATTGTATAGTAGATTATAGGTGTAGCTGTAGTATTTACCTTAGTTTTAGTGTAGTTGTTAACTTATAGTTTGTGTACATATTGCATAAACTTAGGTGCAGTTAGTTTATAGGTTGTTGGGTTGTACCTGGCTGTATATATTCATAGATCATTGCTCTATATAGCTGTATATATTCATATATACTTGCATATATCTTGAAGCTTAATGTAATTGTATCCACAGCATCACATCTTCAAAATATATCACATAATTTGTATGCGTCCATTGTGTCTCATAAAATATTCCTAAGTCTCATCATGTCACAACATAGTAGTGTCCTCTGTATTATTTAGCATTCACCTCCAGATAATGTAAGGTCATAGTGAAGTTATATACTATGTACATAGTTTTCAGGTATGTTCCCAAGTAGTGGTGCAAAATGGATCTTTATCCATGTGCCTTCCGTCAGGAAAACGGTCATAATTTAAACTTATTATTAACTATATTTAACTTTATTACTAACTATTTACATGTTTACTGTATTCTACCTTTTACCCCAGGCCTCATATGTTCACATGTTTACTGAACAAACTTCTTCATATCTCTGTGCACATACAATCTTTTGATCTTTCCTGATTTGGGATATGCTAACATATAGCACCCTGGATGTGGAATTTCCATTATCAGGAAAGTTCCTTAATATATTGTTTTCTGCTTGTTGTTTAACTTTTTAACTCTGCTAGGTTTTGGATTTGTTTGTAACAACACCTGATCTCTCCCCCCACGGGACTCACCACTCTTTGGCAAGAAGATCGTGCTTGGCTCCAACAGGGTCCCAGTTTTTGCACCACCTTTTCCCTTTCTGTGCTGCATGTCTATCCTCCCGCTATTTTCTCTCTCTCTCTCTCTCTCTCTCTCTCTCTCTCTCTCTCTCTCTCTTTCCCCTCGTTGGGGAATATTTCTGTGGTATTTTTGTGAATGCGTTCTGAAGTTTTAGTATCTTGACATCACAACAGTCTCTCAACTGTTTCTTCTTTCTTTCTTTGTTCTCCATCTCCTATCCTTCCACTGCTTCAGCATTTAAGGTTCCTCTTTGTTTTTTCTTCCTCTTTATGTGTTCCTGAAGGTCAGCCCATGTGTTTGATGTGTAACAGGTGACTGGATAATGCATAATTCCCAGCCCCAGGTCAACAGGTAATGTTTGCATGTATCCACTGGTACATGCCAGGCCTAGGGAGCAGTGACTGCCTAAGCTGTTACCTTCTCAAACTGCCAATTAGTCCCTCTGTCAGGAGTTCAGGAAGTGTGGCCTGAGGTGTGAACAGTCACCCAAAGCAGATGATCCCAGATGGAAGGAGCATGCCATCAAAGATGCTGGCAGTCATGGGAGATTTTCTCATAATGATCCAATCACCATCTCAGTCTATAACTTCTAAACATGAAGGGAAAGAGGCTAAAGGATCAAAGAATCTCCGAGCTGCACCTCAGTTCCTCGGTGGTATTGTGTACTGGAGGAGGTCAGTCCTTTAGCATGGTTAATCTACTTATTATTCAGAAAGGTGTTGATGCGACTGCAGGCCCTGTAAAATCCTGCCCTCATTTACATAATGGAACTTTGCTTTTAGAGACCAATTGTGATTTTCAAGCCCATTGACTGATTACAGCTTTGCTCCTCCATGGCTATCCTTTTCATGTTGAGGCCCATCAAATGCTGAATTCTTCACATGCTAATCATAGCGTGTAGGCTTTCACGGCCGGTGTCTTCAGTAATTAAAACTTCTGGGCTAAGAGGCCGTGGTCCAATAGTAGAAATACTTCTCCCTGACTGTCTTCACATGCTGTTATTTACACTAGGCTGCTTGATGGTCTGACCAATGGATAAATCCAAACTTACCTCTCTGATCAGGATGTCACTGCAATCCTTGAAAAAGGTTGATGCAGTAATAGTCCTTAGTGTCTACACGTACTCTTTTCTCATGTTTGATAGAGTAATTCTTCCATCAAAGATCAAAGCAGGCCATGAAGTCATCACAATCCCACCATACATTCCAAACATGATGCATTACTACCAGTGTCAATGTTACAACCACATACATATGTTCTGTCAAGCATAGCCAAATGTGTTACCTGTGAAAGGGTTTCCCACCTCCTTCTCCCTGCTGTATCAAATGCAATGGTAACCATACAGCCTCATACCAAGAATGTCCCATGCATCTTGATGAGCAGGCTGTCCATGAGAATCAGGTGAGGAGGAGAGTACCTTACCCTGTTGCTCGCAAGTTGTTGGCTAGTCGAAAGCCCTGCATTTTACCATCTGGCACATACAGTACCATTCTCGATATGCCTCACTCCACGGAGGACATGGCCACGGTGACTTGTGACCTGAAATTCATCACTACAGCTGTAAATTGCACAGTATCATGGTAGCATCCCCGTCTCCTTCTTCAGCTGTGCAACAAGCCACAAAATCTTCACCTGTGGTGGGCCAGAAAGGACAAAAGGAATACTCCCACAATGACTTTCTATGTCCCTTCAGCCAAGAAACTTCTGAGTCTTCATCTGCCTGCTGCAAAGTTTCTCTGTCAAACAGTCTTCTCCTTCACTGACTTGGAGATCTCCAACAGTGTTGCCGTGTGATACCCTCACCCAGCCAACCTCCATTTCGCAGGTGGCACACTGCCTACCATTTTTCTGACCAGGAATCTGCAAACTGATCCAGTGAGAATGCCAACTCCTTTGTAGATTTCATGGGACAGGATCTTCCAGCCTCTGTGCGCTGTGTCAATGAGTCTTCAAAGGGTGGCACTTAGGCAGCTGCGAAGGTGACTACCCTTCATTTGTTCTCTCCTCCACAAACCTCATTATGATTCTCCTCCAATGGAACATTGGTGGCATTAGATCCAACAAGGAGGACTTACAGCTGCTCTTGGAATAGCGGTGTCCACTTGTTCTCTGCCTCCAAGAAATAAAATGACGTCCTCGCGACTGCTTTGACCTCTCACATTTCCTTCCAGTCCACTTTGGCCTCCCCTCATCCCCTGAGGAAGGCATTCCATCTCGTGAGCAGTCATGCTGCTCATCCAGGACAATGTTCATAGCCAAACAATCTCACTGAACACTCAGTTGCAAGTTGTTGCAGTCCGCATTATCCTTCCTCGCTTCACCTTTTCTCTTTGCAACGTCTACATCCCTCTGTCATTCTGTGTCACCAGGGCAGACCTCCTCCAGCTTACTGATCAACTCCCTCGCCTCTTTTTGCTGCTCAGTGACTTTAATGCACACCATCCCCTTTGGGGCTCTTCCAGAACCCACCAGAGAGGTGCCCTCTTGGCTTTGGCAACTTGCTAAGGCCGACTGGAGGCTTTTTTCCTCTTCGGTGACCTTCAACGAATGTTTCCCCAGTTGTGATGATCATGTACAGTACCTCATGAAAGTTATCCTTACCGCTGCAGAATGTTCCATACTCCGCACTTCTTCTGTACCATGCCAGGGCCTGATCTACTGGTGGACTGAGGCATGGCACGACACGATTAGTGTGCGGAGACATGCTTTCCACATTTTTAACCATCATCTTTCAACGACGAACTGAATTCGTTAGAACAGTTCCACTCCCTCTTCTGTCGTGTGGGGCAACCTTTGCCGGCTTGACCATAGCAGGTGATGTCATTGTGGACCCTATAGCTGCCTCTTAACACCTTGGGCCGCTATTTTGCAGAGATTTCGAACTCCACTCACTATCAGCCCACCTTCCTCCCTTGGAAACAAGTGGAGGCGGTTTGGGCATGATTTTATTATGCTTTGCATCCTGTGACACAAATTTTTGGAGAGTAACAATATGAAATAATTTTCTCACTACACTTCTTTACTCCATAATGATGCCAAATGTGGTATGTAAACCTAATAAAATCAGTTACATAATCTTCAGTTATACAGATGATCTAACACTTTTGCATATTGTGTTGTACTTACCTAGATTCCCATCTTCCATGTTATTTACCTTCCTTTGATGAAGATCCTTTTCTTGTAAATTTTGCCCATTTTCGACACAGTTTTAAGTAATATGGTCTGTAATTTTCATCTTGTTTTAATAAGATTCCGAAATCTGATGTCTGTTCATTTAATCCTTGTGGGAGTCTAGAAAGTGCATCATCTGTAATGTTTTGTTCCCCTTTTATGTATATTATTTCAAAACTGAATTCCTGTATGAATAAGGACAAACAAATAATTCACATGTGTAAGAACTCAAAACAAAAGATAAAGTTTTGTGATCACATTAAACTCTTGTGTGTTTTCCCCACAAACAGTATTCAAACTTCCGGAAGGCCCCCATGCTATGGCTAATGCTTAGAATTCGGTAGCTGAGTATGATCTTTCACACTTAGTGAGTGTTTGAATAGCAAAACTAATTATACAACTTGCGCTCTTTCCATCTACCCCTGTAATTTGAAACCAACGAGCACCAAGACCCTGAAATAATTCATATGTGCTTAAGCAAAAATCTTGTGTCATGTCTGGACGGTGTAAAATATTTGCATTTACCTAAGTTTCCTTTGTGGCCTGTAAGTTTCTTTTGCATTCTTCAGGACATAACCATGTTTTTTTTTTTTCCTAACATGTTCGGGGGGGATCACTGTTTAACATTTGTTTAGGTATGAACTTCCTAAAGAATGACGTTAGCCCTTGAATTGTTTTCTGCTCTGTGATGTAGAAAATTGCTTGATAGCAACAATATTTGCAGGATCAGGTAAAATACCTGTGGAAGGGGTTAGCAAACTAAACATTTCTCTCTTTCATTATTCACTGCCTCTTTTTTCACCCAAGGGTTTGGGTAAGAATTATGAAAGAAAGAAAGTTTGATGTGGTTGTATGTCCATTTTGAAATTGTTATCTTTTATAATAACTTTTTTTACAAAACACCTGTTTATACTGTATGAGTAATTTGGGTAACTGTTTTCTTTGTGCCTCAGATGATTAACCATACTCATCAATCTTTTCATTGATAACATGGTGTGGTAATAGGATACCCAACACCACCTCACTACGTTGCTCATTTATTGAAAGTATTTTGGGACAGAAATTAGATCAGAATTTACTTTACTCCTATATCTAGTGTGATTTTCCTTTGTCATAACCAAATTAATTGGTAAAATATCCTTTATCAACCTGCAAGCAGCATTTACCGGTACTTGCATCGAGGTTTGCCGTAAATTGTCTGAAAAACTCCATTCCTAGAATACTATTTACTATAAATGTCTCAACCACAAGAAAATTGCATTTTATCATAGTATTACTCAAGGTAATAGGAATGAATGCTTGCAGCTTGACATTTTGAGTCTTGTTTCTTATAGCTGGTAATATTTTACGGTTCTGCATAGGGAAAGTGGGTACATGCATGTCCTTTGGTATTCCATTAATTAAACTTACTGTCTACATTTTTGTGTATTATTGCTTGTACCACTTCCCTTTCATCCTTCCTTGTCTCACCAGAACATAACTCCTGTCTCAAGTCATGTTCCTCATCATACCTCAAAAAATGAATAGTCACTGTATTCACCCCCCTAAATCCAGGATCGGGCATGCTAGCATTTTCCAATGGTGATATCATTAGTGTTAACTACCTCAATTACTTGAATTGAATGTTCATGAGAATGCCTGTTATTGTTTTGATTACTATGAAAAGTTGGTTCCCCTTGCCTAACATTATTATTGGAGACAGGCTCCGCATGACGATTTGAGTTTCCATGAAAACCCTGGCTAGTGTTTAAATTCCCATTAGACAGTGCAACATATCCATTTTGTATATTCTGATTATTGCCATTACCTTGCATGTTGGGGTAACCAGGATTAAATCTATTCCATTACCTTTCCTGTGTGTTTCCATGTGCTTCAAAATTGTGGCTGTTGGGTCTATTATCTAATGTTGCTAACTGTTGCCACCCTCTTTGGTGGTTAGTATTAGTGCTTTGACCTGCCATAGTACTCGGAAACCCGTTGTCAAATCTGTGTTTCTTGTTTGTGTGCGTCCCTCCTCATAAACAAGGTCAATGGCATCAACTACAGATAGAAGATACTATAAATCTTATTCTGGTATAGTGACGTAACTTCTCCTTTATGTGTGCAGGTAGTCTACAGTTTAAAATTTTAAGAACATCTACATGTGACTTAGGTTTACTCCAATAACAAGTCTTATTCAGATATTTTTCAAAATATTTCCTCAGTCTCCCTTGCCTATTTGTAAATGGTTCTGAGTCAAAAACTACTCATCTGAGATGTTCTTGTTCTCCGGATGACCAAAACTTAGCAAGAAAAGCGTGTTCAAATTGACCATAGGTTTCACAACATTCAGCTATGTCCGCAGACCATAGCATGGCACCCCTTGTGTATATATCCTACGATGTAGCAAATCTTTTCTATTCATTCCACCTATGAGGTAGAATATCTCAAAAAGATCTAATGAGTACTACAGGATGTACCTTATTTGTTTCCAAAGAAAATACCTGGAACTGTCTATGTTTCAATAGACTTTCATCAGTCAAGAGAATTGACAGGCAAGATGTATTTCATATGTATGCAGTATAATTACTGGTGTCAAATGTGGACAGTTTCATTGCCAGACATAAGGTGCTGTACTGCTCACACACCTCATACTCTTCTTTGCTTATGTCATATGTAATACATGGTGAAAAAGCATTGATTTGCTCATTTAGTGTTTCACCATTTTTCTTTCTGTTATTAACAAGGAACAGTTCACTTGAATTAAGTATTTGTTGAATAGTATTCTTTGAATTGGTATTGAGTTTGTTAACAATCTTGTCCTCCCTCTCTGTTACCATCCTTTCCACTTCCTCAAGGTGAGCGCAATGTTGCTCTACCACTTTCTCTGAAAGTTTAGTATCGCTGTCAGATAAATCAACATCAGCGTGATCATTTAACTTTTGTATGTCATTACTGATGAGGTTTTGTTCTAATTTAAGAAATACTGTTCTCTCTGTAAACTATTTTGTTTAAACCTCAAATAGGCAAAATCTTTATTGGAAATTTTAGGTGTAGATTATAACCTCAAAAATTAATTTGTTCAAGTGAAGAGGGTGGCATATCTTATATGCTTATAGCTACTGTACTGGATCTTTTTTGTGGTCAACAAATTATTATTACTGCTTACTGGCATATTATGCCAGTAGGGTAGTGATACTATTAATATGAAGTGATTTGCTAGTGTATATGTACTTCCACTTTTAAGTGCTTTATGTTTTCAGAGTATCTTATGCTACACTTTGTGCTTGTCTTTCACTTGTGTGCTAAATGGCGCTCACTGAATGTTAACTGACGTATGTCAGCACAACTTTAAATACACATAGTGAAACAGAGTATTTATAACTTGCATCTCAACACCACCATGAACTATCTCAATTATGTAACAGAACATTTCTCCTGTCATCTCATGTATTCATAAAACTTCTCTGGGTATTCCGATAATTGAGGGCAGAGCATATTATAATAGCCATGTTCTTTACGAGACAGGAAAGCTTTTCTAGGTATGGCATTATAACCTTGAAAAATAATTTGTTCAAGTGGCAAGGATGGCTTATCTTTTGCTTAAAGTTACTGTAGTAGATCTTTTTGGGTTGTGGTAGGTGGACATCAGCTGTCTACAAATTATTATTGCTGCCTGCTGGCATTTTTTTAATGGCAATAGGGTGGTGATTCTCTAATGTGAAGTGGTTTTCAAATGTGATATACACTATGTACTTCCACTTTTAAGTGGTTTAGGTTATCAGATTAACTTAAGCTACACTTTAAACTTGTCTTTCACATGTATACTGAATGACAGTCATTTGACGTATGCCTGCACAACATTAAATAAATTCTGTAAAACAGATTTTGAGTAGGCCCCTAGTTGTAGAGGTATGATTTGAAGTCTATTAAAAAATCCAATCCCCTCATTAAAGATGCAATTTTGGTACAAGTAAAACCAGAAGTGACACTTTGATATTTTACATCTGTCGATTACATCTCTCTAATAATTAGGCAAAGACCATGGTCTGAAAAGTACAAAGTTTTGCGTGATATGTTGGATGTTATTTTGTGATGCTCTAAATACTAATTAAAAATCTAATATTTTCACTCTTGCACCTCAAATACTTGTTCTACGAAGTTTTTTATTTTTTCTAAAATGCACTAAAAGACACTGTAATATTGATTTTCTTTATTAAAAGTAACACTTAATCTAAAATAATACTGCCACCAGGAATACTGTTATTTCCTTTCGCAAATCTACTGGTAAGTTTTTAGAGAGCAGTGAACTGTGTTAGAATCTGATTATCTGAAATCCAGCCAGTACTGCATTAATTTACACCATTCTAGAATAAAGTGAGCTGCTGTGAAACCTCAAATCTTGCTTCCTTACATACAAATTTTATCCATGCATCATATAGTAGAAGCATCTACTTTTATCGCATAAATTAACTAGTATGTGCTCATATCCTTGTTAGCAAAAACTTTACAGGCAAAAGTCACACATCCTGCCACTAAAGCGTAATAAACCACACTCTGTTCAGGAGAGATCATTAGTGCAGTGTATCACTGAAACTACATATTTTTTTAATACACACGTACAAATATGAAAAACATCAATTACAGCCTCTTAGTTTCTAAGGCGGTGGTCCCTGCTGACGCTAATCGCTGGTGTGTGTGAGAGAGACAGAGAGAGAGAGAGAGAGAGAGAGAGAGAGAGAAAGTGATGTCACAAAGTTAAAGCATTTTTAACTTTTGTGGCATGGTGTTTTTCCCTTCATCTCGTAATTCGTAAAACTTGCGTGGTAATTTCAGTAACTTAGGGCGGAGTGTACAGTACTTGCCACATTTGTTTTGAGACAGATAAAGCTCATTTACATGCGGGTTATAATAAGAAAAGCCCTGCTGCAGCACTTGCCTTCAAGCACAGAGGTGTCGTGGTATCCATTCCATCCTTGGAGGTTAAAATATAACCGACTTCATTCATAAAATAGATTCTAACTTAACCTAACCTCCTCCATCCCGTCAAAAACTGATGAATGTGATCGGACGCATTGTGATAAAATCTGTCAGCCGATGTTATCGCCTGACCTCTGGCGACGGCCTCTGACGGTCATTGTTGGAGCCACTCTGACCGCAGCGTTATACATGTACTCAAGATGTTGGAAAAGACTGTCACCCCCAGATGTCGGTAAGACAGGATTTCCTACTCTTTGCTGCTGTTCGTTGTCAGTGGGTATCTCCTGTTCCACTATTTGTGGACTAGGAAAGATATATGATTCACATAAATCATTACGATAAAAAATACACTCCTGGAAATGGAAAAAAGAACACATTGACACCGGTGTGTCAGACCCACCATACTTGCTCCGGACACTGCGAGAGGGCTGTACAAGCAATGATCACACACACGACACAGCGGAAACACCAGGAACCGCGGTGTTGGCTGTCAAATGGCGCTAGCTGCGCAGCATTTGTGCACCGCCGCCGTCAGTGTCAGTCAGTTTGCCGTGGCATACGGAGCTCCATCGCAGTCTTTAACACTGGTAGCATGCCGCAACAGCGTGGACGTGAACCGTATGTGCAGTTGACGGACTTTGAGCGAGGGCGTATAGTGGGCATGCGGGAGGCCGGGTGGACGTACCGCCGAATTGCTCAATACGTGGGGCGTGAGGTCTCCACAGTACATCGATGTTGTCGCCAGTGGTCGGCGGAAGGTGCACGTGCCCGTCGACCTGGGACCGGACCGCAGCGACGCATGGATGCACGCCAAGACCGTAGGATCCTACGCAGTGCCGTAGGGGACCGCACCGCAACTTCCCAGCAAATTAGGGACACTGTTGCTCCTGGGGTATCGGCGAGGACCATTCGCAACCGTCTCCATGAAGCTGGGCTACGGTCCCGCACACCGTTAGGCCGTCTTCCGCTCACGCCCCAACATCGTGCAGCCCGCCTCCAGTGGTGTCGCGACAGGCGTGAATGGAGGGACGAATGGAGACGTGTCGTCTTCAGCGATGAGAGTCGCTTCTGCCTTGGTGCCAATGATGGTCGTATGCGTGTTTGGCGCCGTGCAGGTGAGCGCCACAATCAGGACTGCATAAGACCGAGGCACACAGGGCCAACACCCGGCATCATGGTGTGGGGAGCGATCTCCTACACTGGCCGTACACCACTGGTGATCGTCGAGGGGACACTGAATAGTGCACGGTACATCCAAACCGTCATCAAACCCATCGTTCTACCATTCCTAGACCGGCAAGGGAACTTGCTGTTCCAACAGGACAATGCATGTCCGCATGTATCCCGTGCCACCCAACGTGCTCTAGAAGGTGTAAGTCAACTACCCTGGCCAGCAAGATCTCCGGATCTGTCCCCCATTGAGCATGTTTGGGACTGGATGAAGCGTCGTCTCACGCGGTCTGCACGTCCAGCACGAACGCTGGTCCAACTGAGGCGCCAGGTGGAAATGGCATGGCAAGCCGTTCCACAGGACTACATCCAGCATCTCTACGATCGTCTCCATGGGAGAATAGCAGCCTGCATTGCTGCGAAAGGTGGATATACACTGTACTAGTGCCGACATTGTGCATGCTCTGTTGCCTGTGTCTATGTGCCTGTAGTTCTGTCAGTGTGATCATGTGATGTATCTGACCCCAGGAATGTGTCAATAAAGTTTCCCCTTCCTGGGACAATGAATTCACGGTGTTCTTATTTCAATTTCCAGGAGTGTATCACATGAGAACGAACTTCTGGGCGTCTGTCCATATGGCCAGTTATTGCAAGTTATCATTGCATCATCTATTTTTGACAGACCATTGTTTGTTATTTGTAATGGGTTTAAAATCTAGCTATCATCTGCCTTACTTTTCTGTCCTAGTTTTGGAGGTTTCTTGTGTCACCGCAATTTCCATTGCCAGTACATTCATTTCATCGGACTGTATTGTTTTATTAGAGTTTTGAGTAGTATTGTTCACTTCCATAGAAAAATTCTATCAGTAATGTCTATATTTATAAGAGGTTAAGAGGTAATACTTACTACTGCTACACCGCCCCCCCCCCCCTTCCCCCCTGCGGGTCCAGGGGTTAGAATAGTCCCGAGGTATTCCTGCCTGTTGTAAGAGGTGACTAAAAGGAGTCTCACATGTTTCGGCCTTTATGTGATGGTCCCCTGTTGGGTTTGACCTCCATTTTTCAAAATTTTCCCAAAGAGTGAGCCAATTGTGGAAGGGCGCCTTACATGGTGCATCGTGTCTATTGTGCCTTGATATCTGTAGCCCGCTTTCTCGTCGTTGCATTTCAGTCCTGCCCATTCTCCATCTCTTGGGTGAGGACACCTTCCTGGGTGCATTTTCCACCATACCCTATGCAGTGTCACTTTCTGCGTCAACGATGACCACAGACTTCTTTGCACCTGATATCCAGCACAGTAGCCAGTCCGTTATGGTGGGCCACCATGTACACTGTTTGTTGTAGCCCCCTGACAACACAGTGATCACTCTACTGATACCTGCACCGTTAACTCCCCACATATACCGAGGGGTAGATGCGCACCCCCCTGGGGCATCTGGACTCCCAGCAATGGCCATCCTACCAAGTGGCCTTTGCTGCAGCTGGGTGGCACCCATGGAGAGGGCCCCTGGTCAGAGTGGGTGGCATCAGGGTGGATGACACATGATGAAGCATATTCCATCATCTCTTGCTGGTGGTGATACATCAGCAGTCTCTAAGCGTTCAGGAGCTTAATTCAACACACAGAAGTAAGACCCCAAATCGTTCCCTCCCTGGCCACAGTATGGGAGGAACATCAGGCTAAAGATGGCAGCAGATCTTATTCGCCCCAGTACCTTGTATGTTTGAGAGCTAATGGGGAATCTTTCATGATGATGAAGCCACAGTTTTTTGTTGAGCATTTAGAGGACAAATTTGAGGAGGTGGAGAGCTTGTCCAAAATGAGATCTGGGTCAGTCTTGATCAAAACGGCAGCCTCTGCCCAGTCACAGATGTTACTCGCTTGATAAGAAAATTCAAGGTACTTTACACACCTTTAATGAAATATGTGGGTTCGAAAATTGACTCAGGAATCAACTGTAAATATTTTTGTAACAAAATATCTAACTTTGCGACACGTTTCTGTAACCATGTGGTGGATGTTTCTGTAACCATCACGCCCCATTAGAGCGTACATATGGTCCAGGATATCATATTTTACAGGGACCTTCTTTTGCAGTCTGATGATGAGCTGCATGCCAATTTAGAGCAGCAAGGTGTACATTTCATGCAGCGTGTCCACCGGGGTCCGAGGGATAATCATGTTGCCATCGGTGCCTTCATCTTGGCCTTCAAGGGTGATACATTGTCCTAGAAGGTTTGCCGCTGTGATGTAAAGCCCTATATCCCTCCCCCAATGCGGTGCTTTAAGTGCTGGAAGTTCAGTCATATGTCTTCCCACTGTACTTCCAGTGTCACATGTCGAGATTGTGGATGACCATGACATCCCAATACTCCATGGGCCCCGCCTCCCATCTGTGTTATCTGTGAAGAGCACCATTCGCCTTGCTCGCCAGACTGCAGGATTCTCCAGAAAGAAAGGAAAATCATGGAGTACAAGACCGTGGACCAACTGACCTACACTAAGGCTAAGAGAAAATTTGAATGCCTGCATCCTGGACATATGACATCATCTTACGCCGCCGCTACAATAGTTCTGGCACCATCAGTTCCACCAACCCCAGTCACCTCTGAGAGCTGGAAGACTAAACATGTGCCCTTGGTGGTGGCGGGCATTTCCCTCCCTGTTGTTCCTGCATCACCTACTTCAGGAGCAACACCCCCCAACCATCGGGGATGTCTGTCCCCACTTCACTTGCTAGGAAGGGGTCCCTTGGGTCACTCCCTTCCCAGGTTTCTTGTAGTGGGAAAGATGACACCCACCAGTGGCTGAAGAGCCCAAAAGCAGCTGGTCGTAGGGCTTCATGCTCATCCTCAGTCCTGGAGACTGAGCCAGTGAAGTCCTCCCAGCCAGGGAAACCCAAGGAGCAGAGAGAGAAATCCAAAAAGAAGACCCCTAAGACCAAGGAAATTGCAGTGGCACCCACACCACTAATACCTACAAGCTCTGCGTCTGAGGATGGGATGGAGGCATAAACTGCTTCACTGAATGTTTCATGCCTTCCCAATCTCACCATGATGACATCCTCCAGTGAAACTGCACAGTTTTTTCCACCGCCTGGCTGAGCTACGGCAACTGTTCAGCTTTACACCTGCTATCTGCATTGCCCTTCATGAAACCTGGTTCCTGGCAATGTGGTCCCCTGCCCTCTACGGCTATAAGGGATATTACAGGAACCCTAGTGACTGTAATTGAGTGTCAGGTGGAGTTTGCGTTTATGTCCTAAACTCAGTCTGTAGTGACACTGTGCCCCTTCAAACCCCTCTTGAAGCTGTGGCTGTCAGAATAAGGATGACACAGGAAATAAATGTCAACGATGTATATCTTCTTCCAGATGGTGCAGTACCCCTGAATGTATTAGCTCCACTGATTGATCAACTCCCTAAACCTTTCCTACTTTTGGGAAATTTTAATGCCGATAACCCCTTGCGGGATGGCACCTTGCTTACCGGCCATGGCAGAGATGTCGAAACTTTATTGTCTCAGTTCGACGTGTGCCTCAAATACTGGGGCCGCCACACATTTTAGTGTAGCTCCTGGTAGTTACTCGGCCATTGATTTATCAATCTGCAGCCCAGGACTTCTTCCATCTATCCACTGGAGAGTGAAATATGGTATCCCGGCTGAGACACAAAGTTGAAATATGCTCACTATTGTTTATTTACTTAAATTTGGCATATTTCGTGGCAGTACCTTTTCCGTTAGATGTTTACAAGGCGATATTGGTCTTGGCTTCAGTTGTCTAGTGGAAGTATGATTCCACAATGCATCTTTGTCGGCTGCAGAAATGACCTGGTTCAATGTGTTTGCCTCATTTTTGGTGCTTCAAATACCATTTCTTCGAATGTAGTTTCTTCTTATAGTTTATATATAAAAAAAATAGTAACACAATTCAAAATTATTTATGACGGCGACCTGCACATTGTTCTACCGTCAACACACACCAAGAGTTAACTGCCGACTGAGTACAGTCAAAGATGACTCCAGCGTCAAAGACATTTTACACAACACACAAGCTTCCACCTGTAATCAGTCTCTTTGATATTCTTTGTCACAATTACTAATAGTAATCAATATGCTTTCACTCTCAAAAATATAAGTAAATTAACATATAATAAGGCAAATTATAATAAAAAAATTCTGACAAAAAATATAAGAAAACATTTACAATTTGGTATTGACAAATCTGGTAAAAAATAACACATCTCTCAGATCCATTACAACTGCTCCCCAGGGCTTTTGTTGTTATGGACATATACAACAAAATCCCGAACACTCTCAGTAATGGATCTGTATTACACAATTAGTACATTAATGATGCAGTCTGATAACCTCTTCCAAATTTGGACTCTTTGAATCTGTGGACTTGTTACTGGCTGTTGTTGCAATGATCCTTCCGCATCAATCTCATACACAAAAAATTCAAGTAAAGAAATTGTTTGACATGACAAATATACATGGTATAAAACATACATGAGAAATATTCTAACATACAGCATACAGATTGAAAATAATAGAAAGGTAAAACACATTTCCTAAAACAAGATTTAATTTTTTTTTCATATTAATGTTAATTTCATTATGCTTACATATTGTACAGTAAAAATGATACTGGACATATATAGTGTAGTGTTTTTTTCTAAAGATGATGTGACTTACCAAACGAAAGCGCTGGCAGGTCGATAGACACACAAAAAAACACAAACATACACACAAAATTCAAGCTTTCGCAACAAACTGTTGCCTCATCAGGAAAGAGGGAAGGAGAGGGAGAGACGAAAGGATGTGGGTTTTAAGGGAGAGGGTAAGGAGTCATTCCAATCCCGGGAGCGGAAAGACTTACCTTAGGAGGAAAAAAGGACGGGTATACACTCGCAAACACACACAAATCCTTCCACACATATACAGACCAATATGGTAAGTCACCTCATCTTTGTTTTTATATATATATATATATATATATATATATATATATATATATATATATATATATATATATATATATATATATATATATATATTGTAGTAGAGAGGCAAGTGTACATAAATAACTGCAAAAAAAAAAAAAATTAGATAATACTGATGTATCTTTAGCTGTACTAAAAGAAGAAAATCATAAGCAAAAAAAATACAAAACAAAAAAAACATAAGTTAAAAAAAAAAATTAAAAAAAAATCGGAAGTAGATGAGGTGACTTACCGAACGAGAGCGCTGGCAGGTCGATAGACACACAAACGAACACAAACATACACACAAAATTCAAGCTTTCGCAACAAACTGTTGCCTCATCAGGAAAGAGAGAAGGAGAGGGAAAGACGAAAGGATGTGGGTTTTAAGGGAGAGGGTAAGGAGTCATTCCAATCCCAGGAGCGGAAAGACTTACTTTAGGGGGAAAAAAGGACGGGTATACACTCGCACACACACATATCCATCCACACATATACAGACACAAGCAGACATATTTAAAGACAAAGAGTTTGGGCAGAGATGTCAGTCGAGGCAGAAGTGCAGAGGCAAAGATGTTGTTGAATGACAGGTGAGGTATGAGAGACGGCAACTTGAAATTAGCGGAGATTGAGGCATGGTGAATAACGGGAAGAGAGGATATATTGAAGAGCAAGTTCCCATCTCCGGAGTTCGAATACGTTGGTGTTAGTGGGAAGTATCCAGATAACCCGGACGGTGTAACACTGTGCCCAGATGTGCTGGCCGTGCACCAAGGCATGTTTAGCCACAGGGTGATCCTCATTACCAACAAACACTGTCTGCCTGTGTCCATTCATGCGAATGGACAGTTTGTTGCTGGTCATTCCCACATAGAATGCGTCACAGTGTAGGCAGGTCAGTTGGTAGATCACGTGGGTGCTTTCACACGTGGCTCTGGCTTTGATCGTGTACACCTTCCGGGTTACAGGACTGGAGTAGGTGGTGGTGGGAGGGTGCATGGGACAGGTTTTACACCGGGGGCGGTTATAAGGGTAGGAGCCAGAGGGTATGGAAGGTGGTTTGGGGATTTCATAGGGATGAACTAAGAGGTTACGAAGGTTAGGTGGACGGCGGAAAGACACTCTTGGTGGAGTGGGGAGGATTTCATGAAGGATGGATCTCATTTCAGGGCAGGGTTTGAGGAAGTCGTATCCCTGCTGGAGAGCCACATTCAGAATCTGATCCAGTCCTGGAAAGTATCCTGTCACAAGTGGGGCACTTTTGTGGTTCTTCTGTGGGAGGTTCTGGGTTTGAGAGGATGAGGAAGTGGCTCTGGTTATTTGCTTCTGTACCAGGTCGGGAGGGTAGTTGCGGGATGCGAAAGCTGTTGTCAGGTTGTTGGTGTAATGGTTCAGTGATTCCGGACTGGAGCAGATTCGTTTGCCATGAAGACCTAGGCTGTAGGGAAGGGACCGTTTGATGTGGAATGGGTGGCAGCTGTCGTAATGAAGGTACTGTTGCTTGTTGGTGGGTTTGATGTGGACGGACGTGTGAAGTTGGCCATTGGACAGATGGAGGTCAACGTCAAGGAAAGTGGCATGGGATTTGGAGTAGGACCAGGTGAATCTGATGGAACCAAAGGAGTTGAGGTTGGAGAGGAAATTCTGTCTGTATGTGTGGATGGATATGTGCGTGTGTGCGAGTGTATACCTGTCCTTTTTTCCCCCTAAGGTAAGTCTTTCCGCTCCCGGGATTGGAATGACTCCTTACCCTCTCCCTTAAAACCCACTTCCTTTCGTCTTCCCCTCTCCTTCCCTCTTTCCAGATGAGGCAACAGTTTGTTGCGAAAGCTTGAATTTTGTGTGTGTGTTTGTGTTTCTTTGTGTGTCTATCGACCTGCCAGCGCTTTTGTTCGGTAAGTCACCTCATCTTTGTTTTATATATATATATATATATATATATATATATATATATATATATATATATATATATATATACTTCTGATTTTTTAAATTTTTTTTTTAACTCATGTTTTTTTTGTTTTGTATTTTTTTTGCTTATGATTTTCTTCTTTTAGTACAGCTAAAGATACATCAGTATTATCTAATTTTTTTTTTTTGCAATTATTTATGTACACTTGCCTCTCTACTACAATATTACTACAAGTCACATTCTTGTGAAGAGTACTTTCGCTCCCCACATCAGTATAAACAACAACAAATTGCTCATATATCATGAGGCTTTATGTAAAATTGGTTTTGAAACTTATACATTTGCATCCATGTCCTCACATGCATGCCTTCACCCACAGGGAAGACTTAGCTTCCAAAAATTAAAAAAAATTCATAAATGCTCACTATGGAGACCTTTTTTTTTTGTAAAAAAGTAAAAATAAATCTTTCTCTCATTCTTTGTTACAACAGTGTTTTTTCATCAGTTTCAATTAACATGTGACTTCAAATTATTAATTTATACATGCAAATATACATACTTGGTTGTACAGGTAGTTTTGTTCTAACAAGCATATTCCAGTGGAGGACTTTTGTTTTAGATGATAATAGGTTATTTAAATTTTGAAATTATGATTTCTGTTTATATAGTTTCAAAGAGACAACATTCCTGAGACAAAATAATTTCTTTGACTTAGGATACACCAAACGATAAGCATTAGGGTGTGTATTTTCTATGACTTCAAAAGGCCCAATATAGATATCAAAGAATTTTTTAATTTCTGAAGTTAACATTTTTTATTTTTCATGAGATTTGACCAGAACGAGATCCCCCAATTTTGAAAGTAGTTAATTTTACCCTATTGTTATGTCTTTTATTCCTCTTTTCCCCTTGTTTCCTCATAGTTTCCCTGACAATATCTTCTCTCTCTTGCATAGTTAAAGGTGTACATTAGGAAATTCAATAAGTTCTGATATAAGATTTGGAGGTCTAATATTAAACATAATCTCATACAGTGAAAATCCTGTGGAACTATGTTGTAGGCTGTTCATAATATCTTCAAAATTTCGAATGTGCTCAAACCAGGTTGGATGTTTATGGCTACAATAGGTTCTACAAAGTCTCCCAATTTCTCTCATATATCTTTCTGCAGGATTGGTGGATGGAGAATAAACAGATATAAGTATATGCTTAAATTTTGATCTTTCAATAAACTTTTTCCAAATTTTAGAGGTGAACTGTGAACCATTATCTGATAATATAG
This sequence comes from Schistocerca americana, assembly GCF_021461395.2. Taxonomy (NCBI): domain Eukaryota; kingdom Metazoa; phylum Arthropoda; class Insecta; order Orthoptera; family Acrididae; genus Schistocerca; species Schistocerca americana. The sequence continues at coordinate 715,450,485 of NC_060122.1, read as the reverse complement.
CTTTTGGTTTACCCACCTGTGCGAAATAATCTCTTTCAATTTTTATTATAATTTCATGGCTAGTAGTTTTTTTTCACTGGATATAGTTTAATTAATTTTGAAAATACATCTACCATAAGAAATGTGTAACAGTGACCACCTTTACTCTTTGGTAACATTCCATATAAGTCCACTGCGATAAGATCTAAAGGTTTTTCCGGAATAATGTTTTGCATCTCTCCACCACATCTTTGATTGCTCACTTTAACTCTCTGACATTTGTCACAGGTTGCCAATTCTTTTCTTACCTTCTTTCCAATATTGTAAAAATAAACATTTTCTTGTATCTTTTGAATGCACTTCTGTATCCCATAATGACCAAAACTTTCATGTATGTAAATGATCAGCTTATCAGCATCTGCCTCTGGCCAACACAGTTTCCAATTATCACAATCTACATCTGTTCTCCGAAATAAAATCCTCTTATGTAATTTGTAAAATTTATCAAGTTTCTCATACCCCTTCTTGCCTAAACATTCTTTGATTAATTTCCAACTCTGATCCAAATTTTGATTTTTTCTAATTTTGTTACACATAGCTAATTGTTTTCTCATTTTCCACCCCTTTCAGGTATCTAATTTTGAATTGCTTTTCCTCCTCTTTTTCAAAAATCTCCTTTTCTCCCCCAATTGGTAACCTTGAAAGTGAATCAGCTACTACATTCTCAGAACCTTTTATGTGCTTGATTTCAAAGTCAAACTGTTGCAGAAATATTGCCCATCCAGTCAGTCTACTGTGGTATAATTTGCACTCTTGTAAGTAACTCAAAGCTTTGTGATCCGAAAATACTATGGTTTTATGTCCAATAAGGTAAATTCTAAATTTTGTAAAAGCCCAATGAATTGCCAAAAGTTCCTTCTCTGTGACTGTATAATTTTTCTCATGCTTGAGCAACATTCTGCTTGCAAATGCTATGGTACAATGTATCTTAACTCCATTCTCTACTCTTTCTTGAAATAACTGCTCCAAGCCCATAATTACTGCTATCAGTGTTCAAACAAAATGGTAAATTAAAATCAGGTCTGTGTAATAAGTGTTGCTTCCTCAACTCTTGCTTAATTTTATCAAACTCTTCCTCACAACTTTAATCCCAAACCCAAACACTGTTTTTCTTCAGTAACTGACTTCAATATGCTGCATTCAGACTCTGATCACTTATATGTTTTCGGTAATAACCACATAACCCAAAGAACGACTTTAATTGTTTTTTAGTCTTAGGAATAGGAATTTCTGAAATTGCTTTAATTTTTTCTGGATCTGCCAAAATTCCCTTGTCTGTGACAACATGACCCAAAAATTTTAATTCAGAAACTGCAAACTTACATTTCTCTAATTTCAATGTCATCCCCCCTTTTCTAAGTTTTTCACAAACTGACTTCAAAATCGAAAAATGTTCCTCCCAATTTTGCCCTGTAACCAAAATGTCATCTACATAAATTATCAGTTTAGACGCAAGTTCTTGCCCCAGTTCATGATCCAAAGCTCTTATAAATTCAGAAACAGAAGAATTTAACCCAAATGGCACAACACAATATTGGTAACTCTTACCATTGTACAAGAAAGCAGTATATTTCCTAGAATTAACCGAAAGTGGTACCTGATGAAAACCCGAAGTTAGATCCAAACTTGACATATATTTTATATCTGTAAATTTATAGAGTAACTCATCAAAATTTTCGGGATGGTCTGTCTGTCTGAACAAAATTTTGTTTAAGTGTCTAGAGTCCAAAACCAATCTTACTCCACCATCTTTTTTCGAAACTACTACTAGAAATTATTATATGCACTGATACTCCTTTCTATTATATTACATCCTTCCATCTTTTTCAGCTCTTTCTCAACAGCAGGTCTTTTTGATATTGCAATACTGTATGGTTTTATGAAAAATGGTTCATGAGGTTTTACCTGAAGCTCACACAGATAACCCTTTACCCTACCAGGTATGTCACTGAAAACATCACTGTATTCCTACAGCAGATTTTCTAACTGTTGTTTTTGCTCCCCAGATAAATTTTGTGTTTCTGAAATTTTCAAATTTACTAAATTCCCAAATTCAACTTCATCAGTATCAAATCTATGAGTTTCAATATTCTCCAATCAATTTTCTTTTAGTAAATTGAAACTGTCAAAATTTCCATTACTCTGATCACCAAGTGTGTTCACAAAATTTGTCTGAATGTATTCCCTTTCACTAGTTTCTATCAAAAGTTTTCTTCCAACTCAATCAAATGCTGTATTTACTTTTACTATCCAATTCATACCCAAAAGAAAATCCTCCTTAAATTCCTGAATTACAAAACATCCATGTGTGAACAACTTGCCTTCAATTAAAAATGTCACTAAAGCCTGGCTTTTTACCAATTTACTGCTCTTCCCAGTAGCACCTTTTATCTTTACCCCAACAACTGGCATTCCAACATAATCTTTCCCCGCTTTCAATTTCTTGCTTAACCTTTCAGATATTCCCGAGATCTCACTTCCTGTATCAATTAAACATTTACCAATCCATGACCCAATTTGAAGTTTTATATAAGGACTGCAAAATTGATCACTTTTCTCAGAACCTGTATCCTCATGTAATAAATCACTTTCAATTTCCCCAAACCTTTACTTATCAGAATCATATGGTATATCATTACATGTATTATTTGTCACAGTTGTAAAATTTGCACAAGATACAAAATTGTCATTAGTACTCTCTATTATCTCAAATAGCCAAGAATTTTCATCCAAATCACATTGTATACTATTGAAGTACTTATCCTTCAGCTTTTCAAAAATAAAATATCTCATCTTTTTCCACCACTCAGGTCATACAGTTTCACATACATTAACAAGCATCTTTCTAAAGTTATTGTCAAAAGAAATAGTTTCACTGTTCAGCCATAGATTCATAACAAATGTGTGTGTGTCATTAGTATCTGTCAAAGTTTCACTTAGGCTAGAAGTTATACATGTGTCATTATTTGTGTAGTCAGATTCTTTACCAACAACATCAAAATTCACACTTTTACATACACCCTGCTTGTGAGCCTTATTCATCCTGGTAACATCCCTGGGAATTTCTATAATATTCTCACTATTTAATTCATTTACAACCATGTGTATACCCAACTCCCTATTTAAACTAATGAAACACCTTTCCTCAACATCATCATCAATACCATTACTATCATAATCAACTTTATCATCAACATCATTATCATTATACATATTCAGGGACTAGTGTAGCAGGGGATACAACCCGTCGGCTTTGGACAATGACGTCACAAGTCACCAAACGAAAAGCGATTCTTCTTAGTGTTGTAGCTCCTTTCAGTAGCTGATAAGTGTTTTTTGGCTTTAAAAAAAAAATCTCACAAGATAGAATAAACAGATCCACTTTATTAAGCAATCAGTAAAAAAACGAAACTGAAACATAACAGCAAAAGCTAAAATGGTAAACTGGTCTCTGGCGACTTGTGACGTCATTGTCCGAAGCCGACAGGTTGTATCCTCTGCTACACTAGACCCCATATTCAGGTCATACACATTCAAATTATTCCCCAAAATATAATTTCCCCTTTCTAAAGTTACCAGATCCCTTTCACCAATATTTTCATTCTCACAGCATGCATTCTCTCTTTCATTCACACACGTCTCTGACCTACTACAAATTATATCTGACAAAGTGTTGTTCTTCTCTGCCCAAGAGTAAAACTCTGTTAAATTAAATGAATCACAATTACTTTTATCTACTGTATGTTCTTGTGTACTGAAAATTTTATCTTTATCAATATCATCATTATTTTCCTCTTGAAATTTCTTCAATAAGTAACAACTAATGACCTCATGTGATAGCTTAGGTTTGGAACTGCCATGTTTGGGTTTATGATAGTCACATCCATTGGTCCTTTCATCATGCTCACCTTCTGCCTCAACCTTGCGGACCTTCAAGCGGGCGTCTACTCGTTTTTTATTTCCTGAATTACAACTTGTTCCTGCTTGAACTGCTGATTGTGGTTCTGCCAATGTCTCTGATCAACATTTCTGTTCCCATTCCTATGCCAAACATTACCTGATTGTTGGTAGTTTCTGTTGTACTGATCTCTAGCAAAATTTCTGTGATTTTGATCCCTAAAGTGTTCTCTATTTTGTTGATTATTCCCACGAAAATGTTGTTCTTGTTTTGGACAAAAATTATGGTCCCTCTTTTGAAAATTGTTATATCCCCGTGAATTTTGACTGACACCATGATAATTGTTTTGTTCCCTTTTTTGAAAGTTGTCATTTCCCCAATTTTGACCATTACCTTTCTGAGTAAATCCACTGTGTGTTTTTGTTGTTACCCTATCCAACTCTTCAATATAATTGAGAAACTGCTCAACATTACTATCAGGACAATGAACTAAACTCAACTGCATTGCTGATGGCAACCTTCTCTTTAAGGTATCAGTTTTGATCAAGTCATCCAAAAGTTTTGTTAAATGAATAAGTTTTTGAAGTTCACTTTTGCAAAATTGTTTCATGCTCCCAGCTGATTCTCTATAGTTTCTCCCATTCAAAAATTCACTTTTGATTCTACACTCCTGGAAACTGAAATAAGAACACCGTGAATTCATTGTCCCAGGAAGGAGAAACTTTATTAACACATTCCTGGGGTCAGATACATCACATGATCACACTGACAGGCCCACAGGCACATAGACATAGGCAACAGAGCATGCACAATGTCGGCACTAGTACAGTGTATATCCACCTTTCGCAGCAATGCAGGCTGCTATTCTCCCATGGAGACGATCGTAGAGATGCTGGATGTAGTCCTGTGGAACGGCTTGCCATGCCATTTCCACCTGGCGCCTCAGTTGGACCAGCGTTCGTGCTGGACGTGCAGACCGCGTGAGACGACGCTTCATCCAGTCCCAAACATGCTCAATGGGGGACAGATCGGGAGATCTTGCTGGCCAGGGTAGTTGACTTACACCTTCTAGAGCACGTTGGGTGGCACGGGATACATGCGGACGTGCATTGTCCTGTTGGAACAGCAAGTTCCCTTGCCGGTCTAGGAATGGTAGAACGATGGGTTCGATGACGGTTTGGATGTACCGTGCACTATTCAGTGTCCCCTCGACGATCACCAGTGATGTACGGCCAGTGTAGGAGATCGCTCCCCACACCATGATGCCGGGTGTTGGCCCTGTGTGCCTCGGTCGTATGCAGTCCTGATTGTGGCGCTCACCTGCACGGCGCCAAACACGCATACGACCATCATTGGCACCAAGGCAGAAGCGACTCTCATCGCTGAAGACGACACGTCTCCATTCGTCCCTCCATTCACGCCTGTCGCGACACCACTGGAGGCGGGCTGCACGATGTTGGGGCGTGAGCGGAAGACGGCCTAACGGTGTGCGGGACCGTAGCCCAGCTTCATGGAGACGGTTGCGAATGGTCCTCGCCGATACCCCAGGAGCAACAGTGTCCCTAATTTGCTGGAAAGTGGCGGTGCGGTCCCCTACGGCACTGCGTAGGTTCCTACGGTCTTGGCGTGCATCCGTGCGTCGCTGCGGTCCGGTCCCAGGTCGACGGGCACGTGCACCTTCCGCCGACCACTGGCGACAACATCGATGTACTGTGGAGACCTCACACCCCACGTGTTGAGCAATTCAGCGGTACGTCCACCCGGCCTCCCGCATGCCCACTATATGCCCTCGCTCAAAGTCCGTCAACTGCACATACGGTTCACGTCCACGCTGTCGCGGCATGCTACCAGTGTTAAAGACTGCGATGGAGCTCCGTATGCCACGGCAAACTGGCTGACACTGACGGCGGCGGTGCACAAATGCTGCGCAGCTAGCGCCATTCGACGGCCAACACCGCAGTTCCTGGTGTGTCCGGTGTGCCGTGCGTGTGATCATTGCTTGTACAGCCCTCTCACAGTGTCCGGAGCAAGTATGGTGGATCTGACACACCGGTGTCAATGTGTTCTTTTTTCCATTTCCAGGAGTGTAGTTTGTTTAAGATCATCCCAAAAATTTTTCCAGAAATTTTGATTCAAATTCTGAAAAGATCATCCCCAAAGTTACAATCTAGTTTGTCAAAGCTTCCCCTTCCAAGAATTTTTTCACAAATTTAATTTTCATATCATCTGGTGAGTGAGGTAAAAAACAATCCTTACAATACTGTATAAAATCAACGGGATGTAAGGGTCCATCAACCGAAAAGTGCTTCGCTGGAATATTAGATACAAGATTGCATGTGTTGACATAGTGATTTTTGCTTTGAAATTCAATGTCAAAACTTTCAATAGTGATTTTTGCTTTGAAATTCAATGTCAAAACTTTCAAGTTTTTCCCTAAGTTCTGTGACACATTTTTTTGTTTTCTAAATCATTGCATTCTACTTTATTTACTAGAGTAACCAAACGATTGTCAGTTTTTTCTTCTACATTTTTTACTAAAACTTTTGTGTTCTCATCCAAATTTTTAATTTCCCTTTTATCTCATTAAAAGCAATTAAATTTATTTCCCTATCTGCCAGTAACTCATTTTTTACAGTATTAATTTCATCGCTCAATTTAGCGTCAATTTCATTTACTTTCGCTTCCACAGATTCAATTTTTTCCTCAACACTGCCAACTCTGTTCGAAAGATCACCCACTTGGGTATTGACTGCTTGGACTTGCAACATAATATTATCAATTTTTTCATCCCAGTAAGTCTTATTGTCGTCAACTGATTGTTTAATTTCTTTCATGAAATTTACAAGAAAACTTTTTAAATCAAATTGATCGGTTCTTTCTGTTTCATTTGAACTGTCCTGATTTTCAAAATCTATTAAATTACTACTTTCTACATTAGGCTCAATTCTCTCAAAAATCTCATGAGTCATTGTGAAGAAAAAAAATGTATACACAACAATACAAAACAAGATAAAAATATTGTTTTAACAAAATACGAGGGTTTCGTGACTTAGGCCGGTATTACACTATCAAATTTCTTTGTCCAACATCTTTGTCCAATATCTTTGTCAAAGATATTTGATAGTGTAATAGGGACTTTGTCAAATGTCGTCCAATATTGATCAAATCTAGGGCCTCACTGTATATTTGATCAAAGAAACCGCTTGTCTTCTGTTCACTGCAATGTGACATGTTACCACATGGAGCGCTAGCATCGCTGCAGCGTTCTGTCGTCTGTAGTGTTTTTATAACCATTGCCGGTAAATACAATTGGTGTGTGCCGACAACTACAAAATTAATAGAGATGTCTGAAGCTGATGAGGCGCTTTACAACGTGAGGCTTCCTGAATACAAAAATAGATTAAGAAGATTGGAGACCTAACCTAACCTAACATAACCCTCTCCTGTAGCAAGGAATCGGAGTGTTATAGTGAGCCTGTCTTCTGAAGATGTAGCAGTTCTTAAGTGAATATTGTGCTTTGTGATATGAGGATACACTTCATTGAGCACATACAGAAATGTATGCTCATCCATTCTTAAGTAATTGTTGTACGACTTGACGTCTTCCACTGTAAGCTCACGTAACAAGTTTTGTTGAATGCTTTTATCGTGTCATCATAAAACCCACGGCTTCACCCAGATTAGATTAGTTTTTCGTTCCATAGATCCATGCTGAGGAGATCCTCGTGGATGTGGAACATGTCAATTTTTTTAAGCTGAAATAACAATAATAGTTGTATGAATAAATACATCATTTGTTTCTATTAAAAATTTCGCCAATGTAGTAGAAGGAGTTGGCCAGTAGTAAGTCTTTCAGGCTCCTTTTAAACTGATCTTTATTTCTAACTAAATTTTTTGTGTTTCCTGGCAAATTATTGAAGGTGAGTCTTCCTGAGTAGTGGACCACTTTTTGAAGTAAAGTAAGTGCTTTTAAGTCCTTGTGCAGATCATTTTTGTTCCCGATATTGTATGTATGAACTGAGTTGTTTGTTGGAAAAAGAGATATATTATTTACGACAAATTTCATTAAGAAGTAAATATACTGAGAAGCAGTAGTTAGTATACCCAGTTCTTTGAAGAGGTTTCTGCAGGAGGTCCGTGAATTTACTCCACAAATAATACGTATTACACGCTTTTGGACCTTGAAAACTTTTGTTTGACTTCAAGATTTACCCCAAAATATTATCCCATATGACATTATGGAATGAAAGTATGCAAGCTTTTTCATTTTTATGTTGCCTATGTCTGCTAACACTCGAATTGCAAATACAGATTTGTTAAGGCCTTTCTGCAGTTCTGTGTGTGCTCCTCCCAACTGAATTTATTATCAAGTTGTAATCCCAGGACTTTTAAGACTGTCAACCTCGTATGTATGGTTCCATTTTTTCCCCCCCCACTTCTTTTCCGCATGTGCACACAATGCAATTGGAGTACGTAGAACTGCTGCGGTTAATAACAAGTTGTTGTCAGCCATCTTGAACTTTGACGAAAAATTTGATGACAGTGTAATACCCCTTCTAGCGCAACGTCAAAGATCTTTGCCAAATATATTGGACGGAATATTGGATCACATCTTTGATCAAATCTTTGACAAAGAAATTTGATAGTGTAATACTGGCCTTATCTGGAGCACTCTTCTACTGTTGCAAATCCACGTTTTCCATCCATGTGATTGTTGACCAAAATTCTTGAAATTACTTCTTCTGTCGAAAATTATATTTTTTGCCGAAACATTTCTTCTCCAAAACCTTTACTTTCTGATGAACACAAATACTGTAACACACATTCTGAAAAAACTGGTATTAACACACAAAAATTTTCTTCCTCGTAGCACTGTTGAAGATCTCGTGAACACAATATCCCGGCTACAGTCCCCAGTTGAAATATGGTATCCTGGCTGGGACACAAAGTTGAAATATGCTCACTATTTTTTATTTACTTACATTTGGCATATTTCGTCGCAGTACCTTTTCCGTTAGATGTTTACAAGGCGATATTGGTCTTGGCTTCAGTTGTCTAGTGGAAGTATGATTCCACAATGCATCTTTGTCGGCTGCAGAAATGACCTGGTTCAATGTGTTTGCCTCATTTTTGGTGCTTCAAATACCATTTCTTCAAATGTAGTTTCTTCTTATAGTTTATATAAAAAAATAGAAACATAATTCAAAATTATTTATGATGGCGACCTGCACATTGTTCTACCGTCAACACACACCAAGAGTTAACTGCCGACTGAGTACAGTCAAAGATGACTCCAGTGTCAAAGACATTTTACACAACACACAAGCTTCCACTTGTAATCAGTCTCTTTGATATTCTTTGTCACAATTATTAATAGTAATCAATATGCTTTCACTCTTAAAAATATAAGTAAATTAACATATAATAAGGCAAATTATAATAAAAAAATTCTGACAAAAATATAAGAAAACATTTACAATTTGGTATCGACAAATCTGGTAAAAAATAACACATCTCCCAGATCCATTACAAGAGCACATGACGACCTGTGTGTTTGTGACCATTTCCTCATCTTCCTGTCACTGCCCTGTTATCAGGTCCATGGATGCCTGCCCAGATGGACTTTAAACAAGGCAGACTGGGAAACTTTCACCTCTGCTGTCATCGTTGAATATCGCCTAAACAGTAACGTCAGTGTGATGGTTGGCCAGGTGACTACAACAATTGTTTCTGCAGTAGAAAACGCGATTGCTTACTCTTTAGGGTGCTCCCGGCGTAAGGCAATCCCTTGGTGGTTGCCGGAAGTAGCTGAAGCAATTAAGTAGTGTCGGTGAGCTCTACAGCGGCATAAGTGGTACCCTTCAATGGAGCACCTCATAGCCTTTAAACAGCTCCGTGCCCAAGTTCCCCAACTTATCAAACAATGGAAGCAGGAGTGTTGATAGATATATGTCTCGACCATTGGGTGCCATACGTCATCCTCCCAAGTCTGGGCAAAGTTCAAACATCTTTTCGGGTACCAGACCCCAACGGGCATTCCCAGTGTTACCATAAATGGCGTGTTATCTACCGATGCAAACGCGATTGCTGAGCAATTAGCTGAGCACTTTGCTTGAGCTTCTGCATTGGAGAATTACCCCCAGCCTTTCACACTCTCAAACGGCAGCTGGAAGGGAACGTCCTCTCATTCACTACATGCCATAATGAATCCTATAATGCCCCATTTACAGAGTGGTAGCTCCTCTGTGCCCTTGCACATTGCCACGACACAGCTCATGGGCCTGATCGGATCCACAGTCAGATGATTAAGCATCTCTCGTCTGACTACATGCGACATATCCTCATCATCTTCAACCGAATCTGGTGTGATGGCGCCTTTCCATTGTAATGGCGGAAGAGCACCATAATTCTGGTGCTCAAACCCTGTAAAAACCCGCTAGATGTGGATAGCTATCATCCCATCAGCCTCACCAACATTCTTTGTAAGCTGCTGGAACATATAGTGTGTCGGTGGTTGGCTTGGGTCCTGGAGTCATGTGGCCTGCTGGTTTCATGTCAGGGTGGATTCTGCCAGGGTCGCTCTACCACCGATAAGTTTGTGTTCTTTGAGTCTGTCATCTAAACAGCCATTTCCAGATGCCAGCACCTGGTTGCCATCTGTTTTGACTTACATAAAGCATACTACACAACCTGGCAACATAATATCCTTGCCACACTGTATGAGTAGAGTCTCTGGGGCCCGCTCCCGATTTTTATCCACAACGTCCTGTCACTTCACACTTTCCTTGTCCAAGTTGGTGGCTCCCATAGTTCCATCCGTATCCAGGAGAGTGGAGTTCCGCAGGGCCCTGTATTGAGTGTCTCTCTATTTTTAGTGGCCATTAATGGTCTAGCAGCAGCTGTCAGACCCTATGTCTCACCTTCTCTGTATGCAGACGACTTCTGCATTTGATACTGCTGCTCCACTACTGGTGTTGCTGAGCGTCGCCTACAGGGAACCATCCACAAGGTGCAGTCATGGGCCCTAGCCCATGGCTTCAAGTTTTCCACCATGAAGAAGTGAGTCATGCACTTCTGTCGGCGCCGTACTGTTCATCCAGAACCAGCACTTTACCTTAATGATGATCTACTCACTGTAGAGGAGACATATTGATTCTTAGGTCTGGTTTCTGATGCTCGTTTGACTTGACTTCAGCTTAAACGGAAGTGTTGGCAGAACCTCAATGCCCGCCGCTGCTTGAGCAACACCAACTGGGGTGCAGATTGCTCTATGGTCATGCAGCTCTACAGAGCCCTCGTCCAATCCCGCCTTGACTGTGAGAGTGTGATTTATGGTTTGGTGGTGCCCTCAGCATTGCGTTTGCTTGACCCATTGTACCATTTTGGAGTTCGGCTAATGACGGGAGCTTTTAGGACGAGTCTGGTGACAAGCATACTGGTGGAGACTGGAGTCCCTCCATTGAAGATCAGACGTGCTCAACTGCTCACCAGTTATGCTGCACAGATTCATAGCTCTCCTGAACATCCTAATTACTGTCTTCTTTTCCAAACCACGGCAGTTCACATCCCACATAGGCGGCTCAGGTCAGGGCTAACGATTGCAGTTTGCATGCAATCGCCTCTGTCTGAACTGGAGTCCTTCTATTCACAACCTCTCCTCGAGGTCCATTCACGTACACCTCTGTTATGTATCTGTAGGCCGAAGCTTTGCCTGGACCTTTCATGTGGCCCTATGGACTCCATTAACTCTGTGGCTCTCCACTGTCACTTCCTCTGGATTCTTGAAGTGTTCCGGGGCTCTGAAGTTATTTACACCAACAGCTCAATGGCTGATGGTAATGTTGGCTTTGCTTTGTCCACAGAGTCCATATTAAACATCATTCCCTGCCCAGTGGTTGCAGTGTATTCACTGCAGAGCTGGTGGACATATCTCGTGCACTTGAGTATATCCGTTCATGCCCTGAGGAATCGTTTCTTCTGTGTACTGACTCCTTGAGCAGCCTATAAGCTATCTTCTAGTGCTACCCTTGCCATCTTTTGGTGGCATCCATCCAGGAGTCCATCTATGCTCTGGACTGATCCTGTCGATCAGTGGTGTTTGTGTGGACCCCAGGACACGTTGGAATCCCAGGCAACGAATTTGCTGACAGGCTGGCCAAACAGGTGACGCGGAAACCGCTTCTGGAGATGGGCATCTCTGAACCTGACCTGCGTTCTGACTTATGCTGCAGGGTTTTTTGGCTTTGGGAGACAGAATGGCATAACAGTACGCACAACAAACTGTGTATCATTAAGGACACTATGAATGTGTGGAAGTCTTCCATGCGGTCCTCTCACAGGGAATCAGTCGTCCTCTGCCAGCTCCACATTGGCCACGCTTGGGCGACCCACGGCTACCTCTTGTGACGTGAAGACCCGCATCAGTGTCGGTGCGGCGCCCGGTTGACAGTGGCCCATATTGTGGTGCACTGTCCCACTTTGACTGCCCAGCGACAAAATCTTGGGTTACCGAACTCGTTGCCGCTCATTTTATCTGACAATGCCTTATTGGCTGATTTAGTTTTATGTTTTATTCATGAGAGTTGGTTTTATCATTTGATCCAAGTTATAGCGCATGTCCCTCTGTGTCCTCCACCCTAGTGTTTTTAGGGTGGAGGTTTTAATGTGTTGCAGAGTGGCTGGCTTTTCCTTTTTATTCTCGTGGTTGGCCAGTCACTGTAATCTGCTTTCTTGTTTTACTTTCTTCTGTTTCTAGCATCTCTCTGTTGTTTTCTTGTCCTCTTTTGTTCCTTTTAATGTTCTTTGCCTTTCCATCATTCTTGTGTTTTTTTTCCTTTTTTTCCATTTTGTGTTATACGTCTTGTCCGTTTTATTCTCACACTTGTGGCATTGTTTTATTAGGAACAGGGGTCTGATGACCTCATAGTTTGTTCCCTTCCACCCCTCTTATAAACCAACCAACCAACTTACTACTGTGAATAGGAGTAGAATACTGGCAGGATGGTCTCTTATCTACACCTTGCTCATAACAATAATTGAAACGGCTTCGTCATCCGCCACTAAATGTAATATGCTATTCTAGAAAATGAAACTATCAGTATTAAAGAAGAAAAAACTATTTTCCTAGAAGTACTAAAAATAGACTTCCAAAACAGTTGTACAAACTGGTTGCAAATGTGCCTAGTATGGTTTAGTTGATATTATTAACTGAGCTTTTACTCATTTATTCCAAAGATAAGTACATTCGTGAATGTTGTTGCCTATAAAAGTCTATTCATATTTTTCCAAGATTCTTCTTATTATATGAATATATTCCACTTATATATCGGAAAGTTTTTTCATTGAATGGAAAATTATTAGCATTAGCACACACACGTATGTACAGTTGTGGAAAAATATTTTTACACAATGTTAATACTTCTATTTTTACGAGGTAGCTCTCACGTGATTCAAATAAAAGGCAAATAATTAGAATTTCATACAGGACCTGTCATGCACAAGTGCTATTGTACTGTAATTATTCAGTATAGATAATGATACAATGGTGTCACTGATGTCGCAAAGTTAGATATTTTGTTACAAAAATATTTACAGTTGATTCCTGAGTCAATTTTGGAACCCACATATTTCATTAAAGATGTGTAAAGTTTCTTGAATTTTCTTATCAAGCTCCTGCACAGAGATTTTACTTTCGCACATGGGGAAAATTCTTCTGACTTCCTTTTATAGCCACGATTTGTGTGTCTTCTTTCTTGGCCATGTCACCTAGAATTTGAAATACTGAAGTTTCCTTTTCAGCATTGCTTAATGAGAAGGGCCAAACTTAATTTTCTTTCATTTGCAACTGTATTCTTGTCATAAATACAGATGTGATAAATTACAGTTGATGTCTATCCTTTGTGTGATAAAATAACTTTTGTTTTGTCATTCAAAAATGCGTTTTGTGTAGTAACTTCACTATTGTTCACAAAAATAGTTCAAATACCGTAATGTGGAATTCTTAAGACTTCCACTAATAAAACGTTTTTAATGTGTAAATGACTATATTGTAATTTAAAGTAATGTATGTGTCACAATAATTATTCTTAGGCATGAAATGTTTATACTCAAGGTACAGCAAATTTTATATTCTATAAAAGTAAAGGTTAAAATATTCTTATTTGTTTTTGTTTCTCATTTGGGATGTTTTAGTGTTTGATAGGACGAATGTCATACTTTTAAACATCAGCTCACAGCAGGCGTCATACACTTAAATGGCACATTATAAGATTAAGCAGAGTACAGTGGCGACAACCATGCAAGAGTTCTGCTGCTGAAGTGTTTTGAGCAGATAGAAGCAACCGCAGAGCATTTTCCCATGAGTGCGAAGCATGAAGATTGAACATCTGAGTCTTAAAAATGTGAAGAAAACTTTTGGTGTCACCATTTGAATGCACAGAGAATGGTGACACTTGCATATGCTGAATTTCATTCCTTCGACAAAATAGTTGAAATTACAATGAGGAAATTGGCAAACCATTGTCCAAAACAATTGTCTGAAGCAAACCTTCTAAACAAAAGACAAAGCAAGTACTCTGATAATGCTAGCACTAGTAGTCAAGTGACGAAAGGATTTTTGTTGTATGTGCTGGCAATAATGAGCCATCTAGTGTACCAGAAAGGACGAGCAAAATCAATATGGATACTCCACCAGTATGTTTCCAGACCAAGCCATGGGCAATGCCAGCTCGCTAGCTGCTTAATTCTAACGATTCCCCAATATCCTCTGTATAATAGTTTCAACACATGTTGTTGCAAAGGTGTGGGAATCAGGACTCTTGTTTAATCATTATGAGAATGAAATAAAATTGCACTGCTCTGTAGAGAAAGACTGTTGCGTTGTGCAGGGTATTTGTGAACTGCTGTATCTAAAACTGATTACAGATTATGAGTACAACCTATCCAAATGTAGTACTTCAATAATCGTAGTGATTAATCTTGTTCAGTAATTTGTCTGATCTGCCAGGAATGACAATAATGAATAGCTTGGCAAGTGAGTTTGCGCGTGTCTGCATTTGCGTCCTGTGCTGTAGGGCAATAAAGAGTTTCATGTGGATAATAGGAAAGAAGTAGCAAGCAATGTTGCAATTTCTGTGCTGCACATTCGGGTACATCATTTGCCAGATGATAAAGAGCAGTCAGCAGCTTATCATCATTTACCAGAAAAAAGTTTACCATAGAGA
Organism: Schistocerca americana; assembly: GCF_021461395.2. Classification (NCBI taxonomy): domain Eukaryota; kingdom Metazoa; phylum Arthropoda; class Insecta; order Orthoptera; family Acrididae; genus Schistocerca; species Schistocerca americana. The sequence goes on along the minus strand of NC_060122.1, from coordinate 715,435,326 downwards.
TACTGAAGAAATTTTATGACCCCATTAATTATGGCTAAAGCTACTGTTTCCACTGAGTGTAGCTGACTTGGGCCATGTTCAATGAATTGGACACAAATGCTGTGGGACTTTCCGAGTTGCCAATCTTGTGAGACAAAACTGCCCGTAGTACATGTGGTGATGTGTTGGCTGCAAGCACTAATCATTTCTGCGAACCAAAATGCATAAGAAGTAAATGACTAAGAAATTCATGTTTCAGTTTTTGAAAAGATTGTTCTCATTCTCCAGTCTACTTCAAATGGACATTTTTAAGTCAGAGGTGATGCAAAGGCGAAGATGTTTGCACTGTGTTCAGAATGACTTAATTTCGCTTCAATGAGTAACCAAGTACTTGAATATAAAAAACAGATTTATTGCCATATTAAGATAAATACACCTTTTCAATTTAAAGGGGTTAAATGACTGAGTTTTTCTCATAGCAAAATAACATTCACCAACCACTCACTCTTACACTGATTGGTCATATAATAGACAGAAATCCCAATATATAATCACAAATGTCATTCCTCTCCTAAGTGTATAAATGAAAAATTAAAAAAGAAAAATAATTTAAATCAGAGAATATAAATAAAAAATGTATAAATAAATCTCACACACACACACACACACACACACACACACACACACACACACAACTTACATTAACACACACGTAATCAAACAAAAAGCAATTGCAAGCAGAAACTGAGAAAGCTGACAATGCTTACAGAAACGAATGACACCCTAGACAGTGCTATATTTTGTGAACAAAGTGACCACAAGGAAAACTGAAAGCTTTCAACCAGTTTGCACATGAGAGGAAGCTGTTTGGCATATAAACAATGAATTAAACACTGAACCGTACATTTCCATTTTGTTATAACAATTAATTGTTTTAAATCTATAACTCCTATGTGGAAATGAAAACCTATATGTGCAAACAAAAACATCTTGTAATATTTCAGGACTCTCACTAAAGATGCCTTGTAAGTAAGGCAAGAGCCAATAATAATAATAATAATAATAATAATAATACTGTACAACAAGCAGAGAGGTGTTTTCATTTTAAAGTACCGCATTTTACATTTATTTTTCTTATACAACATTGTTAACATTTCTCCAAGGAAGGCCCTTGCTTGAAGTATTCTGTATTACGAAGTACAGCATCATGGTCTCTCCGCTACACCTGTCTTGGCGTCAGAGAATCTGTCAGTGCATCCACAACACCACATCCAGTCCAACAATGGAAATTGTGAACCCTGGGCAGAAACTTGATATAGTTCATGTTACATAAATAAATCACTGGCTGTCAGACTCAAAATCTTATTTAATGATTATTTATATCACATCAAACTTATCATATATAACGTTTACTCATTCATATTTAATGCTGAGAAAGATTATAAACCAAAAAAAGAAATTCTTGGGAATCTGCCCAAACTAAAACTCCCATACACATATTGCCCCTATGAATGTGTAAACATAATTACTATTCACAAATCAAATATATACCTGGCGATACAGAAATTTTATTCTGTGTATTACTTTTTTTTCAAACTCGCTTAACCACATAGGTTCCAATAAAGAATTTTGTTAATTGAATCAGTCTTTTTAATGTAAATGTCTGTATACATAGAAATTGTCTTTTGTAACACACTACATGTGTATTTATTCATTTAGAATTAGTCTGGTTTTGTCATAAAATTTTACTAAATACTATTGGTCTTCTGTTGAGGTATTTGTGTTATAATGGTTATTTCAGTTTTAGTGTAAAATTTTGGTCCACCTCTTCCTCGCAATCAGATGAGATGTTCATGTAAAACCATTTAGGTAGTTCACATATAAACAATTGTCCACTGTGCATGGGCTGATTTGATCAATGTCCAGAGATGAAGTGAGAAGCATGAGTACAGAACATCACCTAGGTGTGACACTAGTTGAGTGTCTCCACTTGCTATGAGGGGATTGCTTGTGCTTTGGTGAACAGCTTTGTGATGTTTTGGAAGGCACAGAATAAGAGAATCACTGCCTACAATGACAACTCTCAAAAACACATGAAAAAAGCCAAAGAAAAATGTCATTCTATTCTGTTCTAAGATTTGTATCAGATGAAGTGCTCATTAATAAGAGATCTGTTCACCAAAAGCTGTAATTGTAATAAAAGAGCAACAAAATATGAGAGTTCCTTAAAAAGAAAGTGTCATTTTGTAGCTTGTTAGCGTAGATGTAACCTCTCTTACAGCCCTTTGCCCTCTGCAGACAGAGAAGTAGTCATGTGGTACAAGAAGAAGAAGAAGAAGAAACGGCACTCCATACAGGTCTGCAGCTTTGAGGAACTATGAGAAGGCAATTGTAAGAAAATAACCAGGGTGAAAGTTATCATGAAGAACTTCAGGAAGTCGGATCATTAGTGAAGTTGTTGGCTCAGTTACCACCTAACCGTGAGCCATAACACCCCCCTCCATTTTGGCTCAATTCCATGACAAGACTGAGATGTAACACTTTATTTTGGCAACTGTGATGGGACACAGGTTAGAAGTGTAGAAATGAGAGCCTTTTTGTGATAATAAAAAGAATTTTCAAGAAATAACAAAAGAATATATGATGTGGCTTACAGTAACTCAAATGAGCAGTGAAGAAGAGTTAGGTGACCACACACTGTAGTGTTGCCCAGCATGGTTACAATATTCAACAAGAAGTAATTCTGTGATTTGATGGCCGAGCTGTTCTAGGCGCTTCAGTCTGGAACCGTGATGCTGCTACCATCGCAGGTTCATCCCGGCCTCGGGCATAGATGTGTGTGATGTCCTTAGTTTAATTAGGTTTAAGCAGTTCTAGGTCTAGGGGAGTGATGACCTCAGTCCCATAGTGCTTAGAGCCATTTGAACCATTTTTTGTGATTGGATAAAAACCAAACAAGTGTGAATTATCGTAGCAGAAGAGACAAACAAGATAGTTGACCACAGCAACCAGGTCAACAACAATAAATACTTACATGTTGACATAATGGTCAATAAGTTAATGAAGAAACATTACATCGATCAAAAGGAAAACTGGTGTGTTCATTCTGCAGCTTGGAGTGCAAAAGTGATATCCAGAAATAACTATGCAGCAGCCAATCAATGCAACAGCAGTATGGCTTCACTTCACAAGGTGGAAGCCAGTCAGCTACTTGTGCAATAACTGCACAGCAACTGATCACAACATCGCTTTGCTCATGCAGGACACAGTGGCAGCAAGCAGTGTGACCAATTAGGTGAGCCGTAAACAACCCTAAACTAATTTTTTTGTGGTGATTTGTGAAGTGTTTTTGATATATGTTCTACTAATTTTCTTATGTTGGTATCAAAACAGAATCACAAGATTTCAGTAGTGTTAAGGATATATGTTGTTGTTACTGTATCCCTATTAACAAATGCAAAATGGATAGCTGTCTAGTCAGAAATCTTGAAAAAAACTAGAATAGATGTCGAATTGTGGTAAAACTTAAGCGGAGCAGTTCAAGAAATTAGAAGAGCTAGACAATTTAAAAAGATGGGGGGGGGGGGGGGGAGGGGGGGTTAAAAACTAACATCATAAACAATGACCAACATTAGAGGAATGATCTACTGAAGTCTCTAGAGGTACTTGGATGCCGGAGTGGAGGCTGTGGGGGGCGGCTCATGGCTGCAGAGAAATGCTGTGGCACTCTCTAAACACTTTATTTTCCTTTGCCTCAGGTGGTACAGATGTTCATTGTCCCACTCGTGTTGAATTCTGCTCTCAGCAGCTTGACCGCTCTGCTGAGGATGCAACTCCTTTGCCCATTGCACAGTTGTGACAGCCTTAGCCAGGCACGCTACTGCAGCAGTGAACTCTTAAATGATAGCCATACGCCAGCCTCCGGTGTCAAGTGGTACTCATACCACACCAACCCGCTGCCTGCAATGGTGGAAGGTGGATGCTGGTGGGTGAATGCCCTCTGCAACCACCAGAATACAACCCCCATGCTTCTGGGCAGGAGTCGACTGTGCAGCCCACTGCTGGCTGACTCAGAGTCCCTTGCAAACTTAGAGGGTTGAATCGTGGCCCTGCCACAGACTGGAACTGTGAGTCTCCATTGGAAGCTTCATGTGGCCACTCATGTAGCACAACACCATCACCCAAGAGAGCTGCAGCACTACAAATGTGACTACCAATTAACTGCCCCTTATTATACTCGGCCATGTGCATGTGTTTTGTGAGTGCCCCTCTTCAAGTCACATACTCACTCATTAGGTTAGTGCCAGTGTGCTAGTTTCGATGGTGGCCTGCAGCAAGAGTCACTTGCAAACCCACTGATTACACCATTTTGGCAACACTTGTGCCCACGTCAGCGCAAAATACTTTGCTACTTCTTGTTGCACAAAGTTACTATCAACAAATCCATGCCTAGCTTATGGGTATGGCTGCAATGCACCATCATAAATTCACGCTAAAACTAGCTTATGCAGTGACACCACTATATTATTTTCCCCCATGGGAAGACCTGGTACCCGGTCGACCTCTTAACTGCCGTTACATACTCCTTAGTTACTTGGGTTTCTCTGATCTTCTACACTGTTCATAATGACATATATTATTTCATGGTACTCCAGGTTTTTTGCCTTGCCCACATGCACGTTAACCCTGATGTTACACTGTTACTTAAGCTCTGGGAACCAAGAATTCTGGAGTTTCGGTCTCCACTCACACCTGTGGTATGCAGTCCACTGGGATTTGTACTACTCATTGGTTCCTCTTGTTTTGCTGGCTTTCCACCTTATAAGAATGAAAGCAATACTTAACAGGGTCAGGGTCATTATGGCATCCTGTTTGGTGGTGCTCAGGACTGTTACCACCACTTTCCATTTCTGTGCTGCTTGACATGCTCCATCAGTGGCTCAGCAGAGATGCGCACTTCTTGCTTGGCAATGAATTGATCCATGGACTGTGTTAGGCCCAGCTAAGTCTGATTCAGAAAAGTTATGTTTCATTTGGGAAAAAATTCTAATGTTGACCCTAGCCAGTACAGCTGTGGCTGTGAGATGTTGAATTGTGTGGCCCCTGAAATTGTTGCAAAAGTTGGTCCCATTACGACTGCACAAGATCCCATTAATCACTATTCCATTTCCCCTGAGTTCCGTGTGTCTTGCTTCTGTGAATCTGCCCTGCTCATAGCAGCTTGCTATTGCTGCCATACTTTTGTAGGTGGTGTAAACCCAATACAACTCGACTCACTATATACTGAGCTTGGGTTTCAGTATATACCTCAGGCAATCTATATACTTCTGCCTGGCTAGAAACAATTGCACTGCACATGCATTTGGATCAATGTGTATCACTCTGGATGGACGCACAGCTTGTAACCGAACCTGCTGATTCTAAGTGTGACTGATTTGTAATAAGAGTGTACAAACCGTTTGGAATCATACTATTTTTCATAACATAGTTGGGGGAGAAAATGCTTTCTAACTATGTACACTTCTCCCTGTAGCCTTAATACAACTGAGTCTGTTTCAATAAATGAATTTACATTGTCCAGAATAACACTCGTATTCTTTTGAGAGGAGAAAGCTGTGGCTGATGCTGTGCCAACGAAAGCAAAATTTACATTGAGGTGGGAGCGGCCAGCCTATGGCTGAAGCCGCACGGGAATTGAAATTAAACCACAATAAATAACTTTTGACCTGTGTTACCTAACACAACTTTGAGTGTAAGGCTGTCCTTTTCTTGGGCTTCTTTCCAAAGCACAATGTGGATGAAGGGGCTTGATTTTCAATTATTGGTGGGACACACAAATTTCACATTCAGTATGGCCTACCTGCCATCAGATCTATCCACATCACCGTAGCACGCCACATTATACACTAAACCTTATCTCAGTTGAGACCCACTGAAAGAAAAACTATTTCAAAAAAATTGTTTCTTGTCGCCAGCTCTGAAGAAGCAATTTTGGATCTTTCATTCACTTAATATGACTTTTAACAGTACCTTAAATGGCTTTACTTCCTTTTAATTGAAGTGAATTTACACTGGAACAATGTGGTAGCAAACTGGGACCTTCTTTGGCCAACTGGTGGCAGCCATCTTTACTTTTAGCAAAATTTACAAAGAGTGTACACTTTTTAAGTAAAGCAAATTTAGACCTGAAACAGGAAAACTTCATCAAATTTGACTTTAAAAGACTTTAACAATGTGACCATAGAGTCTTAGTTACACTAAAAGTAATCAACACCTTTGAGAAACTATTTTCTTGTGAACTGTGAAGCAGTTGCAACATAGAAGATTTCAATTATTGTGCATTTTGCACATATTTTGAAACAAACAAATTTACTTTAACACACAAGTGACTTTTATACAAAAATGACAAAGAAACGTGGAAATGGTGATGATGACTTGGGGTTAAAGATTTTCAGAAATGCATTTAACAAGAATCTATTCCATTTCAGACATAAACTGTGAATCTAACACACCACATACACTCTGAGATGGAAAGTTAAATAAATGTTGCTTGCCTTGAGCAACTTTTCAGGTGTTGAACAGTGCTTCCTGCAGAATTGTTTCAATTTGCTCTTCACATCTCCAGTGGCGGAATTAATATATGATAGCCACACAACCTGAGATGGTCATCTTTACTTGATGTCTTCAGTACTCCTATACAAATGTAGCAAAGTTTAAAAAATTTTTTTACTTAACTGTAGCATCACACATGCCCCACATTTTGTTGAATCACCCTAAAACGATGAGCTCAGAGAAATGTTTCTTCAGTTTAAACTTTTCTTATGTACTCACAAGGTACCCAAGAACTTGTGTGTTCCAATAGGATAACACATATTGAAAAACTTAAATTCATCCCACTAACATTTACATAAACATTCATGTCTCATCACCTTCTCCAGTTTTCTCTATATATTTGTCACACACACGTAACACATTTTTCAAAATATACTTTTAATTATCATGTGCCTTTCAGCAACTTCTTTTGCCAAACCCTTTTGGCTCGAGTAATTTTTTCATGTCACTCTTTGGTATTTGTAACTAAACATAAATATATTCATAAAAACATTATTACACAATATACATATACATTATTACATTGAAAATTCTCCTGGAATTAGAAAAATTTTGAAAACGAAAAGGCAGTGAGCAGTGCACCCTAGAGCGTCCCTTACCCACTTTATATTTTCACGTTTGTGGAGACTTCACGAGTCTTTTCTCACTCCCCACAATTTTTCACTTTCCACTCGCTGGTGAGTCTTCCTCACATACTTTTCACCATTTTCCATCTTACTTGAAATTTAAGGCTTTCTTAGAAGCACAGTCCTTTGTCAGTATTTTTATATTTTTCTGTTTCCCTATAACTTAGAATACTATTTCACAATTTGGTACATATAGGCATATACATTCACATTGTCATATTTTAAATAATTACATTATTTAGTATTCTGTTACTCTTCTAATATTTTCAGACTGCGTTTAAATCTGATCATTGGCAATTTGTAATCTTGTTTCATACCTCTTTAAATCCACTACATTTCTAATGCCGGCCAGAGTGGCGGAGCGTTTCTAGGCGCTACAATCTGGAACCGCACGACCGCTACAGTCGCAGTTTCAAATCCTGTCTCAGGCATGGGTGTGTGTGGTGTCCTTAGGTTAGTTAGGTTTAAGTAGTTCCAGGTTCTAGGGGACTGATAACCTCAGAAGTTAAGTCCCACAGTGTGATAACCTCAGAAGTTAAGTCCCACAGTGCTCAGAGCCATTTGAACCATATATTTCTAATGCTGAAACTGTTTTCAGATATTGGGTATTCTAAATAACATATCAATATGAGGTATGTTTACTATTCTGTAAGGACTGTTATAAAACAAGTTAAATTTGCTTATTTCATGATCAATTTCACTTGATTTCTTATAAGATTTTGCAAGAACCAAGTTGCCAATGACAAGTTTTGGAAGCTTCAAGGTCTCATCATGGCGACGAATCCTATTCTCACCTTGCTTCACCATTTTGTTCTTCAGTGACTTTTTCTTTTTATCCATAGTCATTTCTTTACAAGGTGGGCACTCCAACAAATTGTCTACCAAGCCCTTTGTGTGCTCTTGCTTCAAGATCCTCTCTGGAATAAAGCCTGTACCCTCATGTTTCAAAGAATTCATGATCTGTTCAAAATCTGAGACATACTTGCCCCATACTCATTAATTTCCATGGCAGTATGTTCTATGAAATCTCCTAGTCTTGTGCATATACACTATGTGATCAAGAGTATCCGGACACATGCTGAAAATAACTTACAAGTTTGTGGTGCCCTCCATCAGTAATGCTGGAATTCAATATGGTGTTGGCCCACCCTTAGCCTTGATGACAGCTTCCAGTCTCGCAGGTATCAATGTCAGTTTGTGAGGCCTTGCGCAAAGTTGGCATTCCAAACCCTCCCAAAGGTGTAGGATTCAGGTCAGGACTCTGTGCAGGCCAGTCCATTACAGGGATGTTATGTCATGTAACCACTCCACCACAGAGTGCGCATTATGAACAGGTGCTAGATTGTGTTGAAAGATGCAATCACCATCCCCGAATTGCTCTTAAACAGTGGGAAACAAGAAGGTGCTTAAAACATCAGGTGCTGTAATAATGCCATGCAAAACAACAAAGGGTGCAAGCCCCCTCCATGAAAAACATGAGCACACCATAACACCAGTGCCTTCGAATTTTACTGTTGGCACTACACACACTGGCAGATGACGTTCACTGGGCATTCGCCATACCCACACCATGCCTTCAGATTGCTACATTGCGTACCATAATTCATCACTCCATACAACGTTTTTCCACTGTTCAATTGTCCAATATTTGTGCTCCTTACATCAAGCGAGGTGTCATTTGGCATTTACCGGTGTGATGTGTGGCTTATGAGCAGCCGCTCGACCATGAAAACCAAGCTTTCTCACCTCCCGCCTAACTGTCGTAGTAGTTGCAGTGGATCCTGATGCAGTTTGAAATTCCTTTGTGATGGTCTGGATAGATGTCTGCCTATTACTCATTACGACCCTCTTCAACTATCAGTGGTCTCTGTCAGTCAACAGATGAGGTCGGCCTGTACACTTGTTGCTGTACATGTCACTTTACATTTCCACTTCACTATCACATCGGAAACAGTGGATGTAGATATGTGTAGGAGTGTGGAAATCTTGCGTACAGACATATGACACAAGTGACGCCCAATCACCCGACCATGTTTGAAATCCGTGAGTTCCACGGAGCACCCCATTCTGCTCTCTCTCACGATGTCTAATGACTACTGAGGTGTCTAATGACTACTGAGGTCACTGATATGTAGTACCTGGTAGTAGGTGGCAGCACAATGCACCTAATATGAAAAACGTATGTTTTTGGGGGTGTTCAGATACTTTTGATCACATAGTGTACCTCTCTGCCGGGCTACTGGGCAGATGATACGTGGCTATTATATGCACTACCTGTACCTTGTTATTCTCCATACCTTCTCTCCATAATTTGGAACAAAATTGAGCACTGTTGTCTGACAACACACACTTCGATTTACCTACTTCTGGAAAATAATCTAAACTCATCCTATTGTACGCAGCCCTAGCTGTCACCTTAATCAATGGGTACAATTTAATGAACTTTGAGAAAAGTTCTATCACTACCAAAAATGTGCAAAATTTCCTGTGGTTTTTGGCAACAGGCCGAAAATATGCACTGTGGCTATGTCTAACAAATGGTTGGGTTTGTTAGTCTGCATTGGACCCCAACCTGTGGCATTTGTCACTTTCACCTTTTGACACAAGTCACATGATTTTATTCTCATTGACACCCTTCTGACTAAGTTATTAAATGTTAAGCACTCCAACATTTTTTCTGATCGCTTTTTTGTCCTGCAGTGACCATAAGCTAAATGGAGATAATCTGTGATCTCTTGGACAAACTCTTCTGGACAACACATTCGTCATGCTCCCGAGTTAGTTGTCTCTCACAAATAATATCCCTTTATAAATCTTGTATAAGGGCCTAATATCCCCCACATTTGCATCATCAGATCTGACCTTCATTGGTTTTAATGTGTCATCAGCTGTTTGATAATGCCTCGTATTGTTGCACACATCTGTGATTATATGTTTTCCTTCTGCATCTTTCTAAATGTACCATCATTTTCTATTGTCTTTCTATTTGGTACCTCTGCATTTTCAGGTAATCTTGACATTGCATCAGGCACATAGTTTTCAGCACCTTTTCCATATTTAATCTCTATATCATACTGTTGAACGTACAGAGCCAATCTCATCAATCTGTTATGTAACAGTCAGCAATCTTTCAAGAATGTCAATGCCCAATGGTCTGTATGTGTGATCACTTTGTGCCCCCAAAAATAGCTCCTAAACTTCTAAACCCCCAAACAATGGCCAGCGCCTCTTTCTCTGAGATCGTGTAATTCCGTTCAAACTTGGTTAGTGTATGGCTAGCAAATGCAATTGGAGCATGTTCTATTTCACAATTAATCTCTTCCTCTTGAAAAACTTACAGTCCTAGGCCATAATATGAGCTGTCTGTGGTCATACGAAGTGGTTCACTTAAGTTTGGATGACACCATTGGATGTTCTTTGATAAACTCTCTTTTAACATATTGAATGCTACCTCGTATTCCTTTATCCAAATGAACACACTGTTCTTTTTCAGCAAATTGTTTGGGTGCTGATCATTAAAAGTTTGGTCATCATAGGTCTAGAAATGACCTTGTTTTCTGGACCTAGGTCTTGCACAGCCCGTGATTAGATTAGATTTACTTTCATTCCAATCGATCCATAGTGAGGAGGTCCTGCAGGATATAGAACATGTCAGAAAAACAACAATACATGAAAAATATTTACAACTCAAACGAATAAGCTAATGTACCTTCCACAGGTCCCAAGTGGAATGATCATCATTTTTTAATGAACACTATATGAAAGAATCATTTTACAAATACTAATGCACTGAATACACACACAAACATCCACAATGAACACATTACTGCACTGAAATTGTGCAGAAGTTATATTGTACTTACACACACACACACACACACACACACACACACAAATCAGTTGGTTCTACTGAGAAATTCATCAATGGAGTAGAAGGAGTTGGCCACCAATAAATCCTTTAGGCTCCTCTTAAACTGAATTTCATTGGTTATTAAGCTTTTTATGGCTGCTGGTAAGTTATTGAAAATGTGTGTTCCTGAATAATCCACACCTTTTTGTACAAGACTAAGTGACTATAAATCCTTGTGAAGATTATTCTTATTTCTAGTATTGATTCCATGAATTGAGCTGTTGGTTTGAAAAAGTGATATATTTTTAATGACAAATTTCATTAAAGAATAAATATATTGGGAAGCAGTAGTTAGTATCCCTAGTTCCCTAAACAGGCTTCGACAGGTTGTTCTTGAGTTCACACCGCATATAACTCGTACTGCACGTTTTTGTGCCCGGAAAACTTTAGCTTCGCTTGATGAATTACCACAAAAAATAATCCCGTATGACATTATGGAATGAAAGTAAGCATAGTATGCGAGCTTTTTCATTTTTTTATCACCTATGTCTGACACAATTCGCATTGCAAATAGAGATTTGTTAAGATGCTTCAGCATTTCTGGGATGTGCTTTTCCCAGTTGAATTTATTATCAAGCTGTAATCCCAAGAATGTAACACTGTCCAATTCTTCTATCTGCTTGTCATTACATATTAGGCATATACTAGTGGTACACCCCTTACAAGTTCTGAACTGCATGTAGTGTGTTTTTTCAAAGTTTGGTGACAAGGAATTGGCTAGGAACCAGTGATTAATGTCCACAAATATTTTATTAGCTGATCTTTCTAAGACTACACTTGATTTGCTATTTATGACAACGTTTGTATCATCGGCAAACGAAACGAACTTGGCACCTGGTAATGTTACTGATGAAAGGCCATTGATATACACTAGAAAAACTAAGGGCCCTAAAATGGAACTTTGTGGGGCCCCACATGTAATTAGTTCCCAGTTGGATGATGCCTGATAGCTTGATACATGTCTCTTTCCTAATAACACCCTTTGTTTCCCGCCAGAGATATAAGATTTGAACCATTTTGCAGCATTTCCTGTTACACTATAATATTATAATTCACACAGTCAAATGCCTTGACAGATCACAAAATATACCAGTTGCCTGCAATTTTTTATCTAATGAATTAAGCACATTTTCACTGTAAGTGTAGATAGCCTTCTCAATCTCAGAACCTTTTAGAAATCCAAACTGTGACTTTGACAGTATGCTATTTGAGATAAGATGGTTATAAAGCCAGTTGTACATTACTTTTTCTAAAATTTTTGGGAATGCTGGCAAAAGTGAAATTGGGCGGAAATTTGATGCTGTTTCTTTATCTCTCTTCTTAAACAGTGGCTTAACTTCAGCATATTTTAACCATTCAGGAAATATTCCACTGATAAACGACTGGTTACACAGATAGCTTAATACGTTACTTAACTCAGAATCACATTCTTTAATTAGCTTTGTTGATATTTCATCATACCCACTAGATGTTTTTGATTTTAAAGATTTTATGATGGGCATTATTTCTGTGGGGGTAGTGAGGATCAAATTCATATTATGGAAGTTACTTGAAATGTCTGGTCTGAGGTATTCCATAGCAGCATCTACAGAACCTGACAACTCCATCTTTTCAGTATCAGTTATGAAATGTTTGTTAAAAAGTTCTGCAACACTATACACATCTGTCACCAATGTATCATTTACTCCTATTTGTCCCCCTTCATGTCTGGTTCTACTGGTCTCCTCCTTCACTATATCCCATATTGTCTTTATTTTGTTATCTGATATAACTATATTTTCCTTGTAATATATTAGATTTGATGTCCGTATTACAGTCTTTAACATTTTGCGGTATTTCTTGTAATGTGCTATAGCATCAACATCAGAACTGTTTCGGATTGACAGATACAGTTTTCTTTTAGTTTTACAAGATACCCCTATTCCTTGAGTAATCCATGGCTTCTTTGTAGACTTTGCTCTAACCTTGGTACGTTTTTGGGGAAAACAGTGTTCGAATAAGGTAAGCACTTTATTAGCAAAAGTGTTACATTTTTCATTCATGCCATGAGCACTGTAAACATCAGTCCAGTGAATGTCTCTGAGGAGTGTTCTAAAATAATCAATTTTTGGCTTATTGATTACTCTCTTGAGCTCAGATTTAACAGATTTTATATCCTGTTCAGTGTTAACATTTAACAGAAGGAACTGCATGTCATGATGTGAGAGGCCATTGACTATTGGTGTTGTAATATAATTTTGTTCATTGGACTTTTCTATAAAGATATTATCAATGGCTGTTTGTGAGCAAGTGGCTATCCAAGTGGGGAACTTTACAGTTTGTTTGTTGGTTGTTTCGGGGAAGGAGACCAGACAGCGAGGTCATCAGTCTCATCGGATTAGGGAAGGACGGGGAAGGAAGTCAGCCGTGCCCTTTGAAAGGAACCATCCCGGCATTTGCCTAGAGCGATTTAGGGAAATCACGGAAAACCTAAATCAGGATGGCCGGACGCGGGATTGAACTTTACAGTAGGAATTAAGTTGAATGATAGTGTCACTAACTCAAATAAGTTCTTATTGGGAGAGTCTTTAAGGAAATCTACACTGAAATCACCAGCAACCACTATTTCTTTGTTTTTTGTTGTTAAATGGGCCAGTACAGCTTCAAGGTGGTTTACAAACAGATTAAAACTACCTGCAGGTGCTCGATAAACACTTAATATTATCAAGGATTTTTGTGAAATTCTACTTCTGTTGCATATGCTTCCATATGCTGTTCTAGGCAAAATTTATGAATGTCTATGTTCTTAAATTTATGACAGCTCCTGATGAATGTGGCAACTCCTCCTTTCTCCATTTCTGATCTACAAAAGTGAGATGCTTACCTAAACCCTGTAACACTTAAAAGTTCTATACCAGTGGTCACATGATGTTCAGAGAGGCAGATTATGTCAGCTGAGTTTGAAGATTCTGATTCATCTATGCAGATAATTAATTCATTAATTTTATTTCTCAGTTCTCGAATATTTTGATGCAATAAAGATAGCAGACATTTCACATTGACGGAGTTAAAATTGGGTAGAGTTAAAATATCTGCTGACTGTTGAAAATTCTTAACCAATGGCTGTTTATGCTGATGTAATACGCTACAATTATGTTTTTTGGTTTCTTTTTCAAACTGAAGGTTTGTCTCAGTCCTAACCTCTCGTAAAATTTGGTTTATTTCTGTCCTCACTACCCTAAAAAAGGGCCTTTTTTGAACCCTATAACCACTGGTATTTTATCACTCATGACAGTGCCTCCCCCTTTAACTTTCCTGCTGTTTTCCCAGCCAGTTTACCCTTCCCCTTTCTGTTTAGGTGAAGGCAATGCCTAGTATAATCCCACCTATTGAGAGAATCAACAGGAACCACACCAGTGTGTGACCCTGCACCTGACATAAGCAACTGTTCCAACTCCAAATTAACTCTCTTGACAGAAGAGTTCAAAAGAGGTCAGTCATGGCACCCAAGAACAGATACAAACCCAGATACAAACTTATTGCTTTCACTTTCTCTGGATCTTTCTCGATCCCTTGAGCAGTTATTATGTGCCCTAAGAACATTATTCTTTTCCTCATAAGTTCACACTGTTTCAGTTTCAACATTATTCCTCCGTTTATCAAGCTTTGAACACTGTCCAATAGTGTCAAATTCTCTTGCCAGGTCTTGGTGGCAATCATCAGGTCATCAACGTATACTGATGTCTGTGAATTAAATTCGTTAGCCAGTATGCCATCTAATGCCCTGATGAACTCAGAAACTGATTTATTCAGTCCAAATGGAATTACTTTATATTGGTAGCATTTATCTGTGAACAGGAAAGCTATATATTTTTGAGGTGTTTTATCTAACATGATCTGCCAGTAACCAAAGGTCAGATTCAGGCAGGTCTTGCAGGTCTTCTTGTGAAACATTTGTAGAAGTTTGTCCAGATCTTCGGAACAATTCGACTCTCTTTTTACTACTTCATTCAATGTCCAAGCAGTAATAACCATTCGTATACTACTGCCTTCTTTTCTACTACAACCAAGGGTTTATTGCATGGGCTGTTCTTTTTTTTTGTTACTTCCCATTGGATGCTGGAAGCATCCTATAGATTTCTCTCTACTTCAGCCTTCTTTGATATTGGAATAGCATATGGTCGTTTGAAAAAAAAGTCTATGCTCAATTACATTCAAATGCTGTTCATACCCTTTCACTCTACCTGGGTTGTTGGAAAGAACTTCCTCGTTTTCCATCAACAAATGAAACAACTCCTCCTTTTGATCTGCTGTTATATGTTCTGACATCTCTACTACTTTTCTAAAACTTTGCTCTTTTGTAGTATCTTCACTTATGGCTTTTATATGGTAACCCTCCAGATAGGATTCCAATCCATCATTCTCTGGAGCTTGATTGATTAACAGTTGTGTTAGGTGGCACTTGTCTAAAGTACTTGTGGCTTCAAAGGGAATTTGTAAAGATTTCCCTTCTACTTGACAGATAACCATATTCTGTCCACAATCGATCATCACTTTCTGCTTATCAGTCAAATCTGTCCCCCATATGATCTCACAGGGTGTATACGACCCGGGACAACCGAGAGATCTGGGAAAAACCCAGGAATTTATTCATCTGGGAAAAACCTGGGAATTGTTTAGAATTACGGGAATTTTTCATTGTCGTAGTTTTCAGTTAAATGTTTTGTGATTTTGGCTGGTAAGAACCGATACTCTAACAAAAGATATTACTGTACCCCGCTACTGCAGAATAATTCTGCAGCAACAAAACATGAACGAGAGAAAAAAAGAAAACCGAAATGAAATTTAAGTTGCAAAGGAAATGCGCCATATACAACAACAAAACACAGTGCTCCGACGAGCGTCTGCCAACAGCAAAGTGTGTCAAAGGCTTTAGAAACGTTATACAATGCTTCATAACAACAAATTGTCTCCGATGAGCGTGACGTGACAACTGTTTAAATTAGATTCGTTTGAGCTGTTGCGAGCGGACTGTTGGGTATGCGCAGTTGCTTCTGGTTACAGAAATGTGGCTGGCTGCCACTATCTAGTGTTGTCCCGGTTCGGAAATATCGTAGATCTGTGGCTGATGCACAGAGCAGTCTTGAGTTGTGGTGGGGAGGAGGGTCGTCTCCACGTGACTTGTGTTTACGTTCAGTGATTTTTTTTGTTTCCTCCTCGTTTCTTGCTCTCACGTTAAATGAAAACAAAACGGATTTTTTTGGCCGGGAGCTAGCAAATGAATTAAAATACGTTCGCATAATTACGGAAGGCTAAAATATGTTGTTAGTTTCAGATTTTATGTCCACCTTTCTGACAGTCAAGCATTAATCGCTAATCGCCTTGCAGCACAATGAAGTTATTTTTGTCGGTTTGCTAAGGGGAATTGGCTTCTATTAAATCTTTTCCGCTGAGGCAGTCAATTTATTTGAAACAAAGTGTTTAATTTCACACTGTTAGCTAATTTCAACTGTTCGCTGCATTTCAAGTGCAGGTATGGCATTATGCCATAATGAAGAACCAAACATGCGGTAATACAGTACTGGTATTCCAAGAAAATTAGCATCCGAATCTGGACTTACGAATGTGCACTTTAAGCCGAATTATGCATTTTAGTATGGTTAACGAAATTCCGGTCCTCTTGAAGTATCCTCTGATGTCTTGTTTCTTTTATGTCATAATGTGAGATCTTTTAATGTTTTACACGTAGGAACATGGGGTTTCCTGCGTCATTGTAGCTGCCCAAGCGCGGTGACGCCCGTTATCTGGCGCTCTCTGGCAACTGCTGAAACGAACCTATTTCTGACAGGTCGCGGGAAAATGTTGTGGCTGGTGGTTTGAAAAGCGTTACGTTCAAAGTAAATTTGCGTTTACGCAAGATGAACTGTGTGCGAGAATGTATGACGAATTTCTTAAATCACAAAGCATTTGACTCTCATTTAAAAATCAACTCTTTGAGGACGACCATATAGAAGAATCTCGAGCCCAGAAGATCAGACATTTACATCGTTAATAAAAATTTACTGGTACATTTGTGTGATATATCTTAAAGTGTAACATGCGCAAAAAAGATGAACATTATATGTGGAAGCTTAGCTTCTCTTCCAGCTTATTAATCTTCTTATGTGAATGCTATGTATATTAATGTAAACAATTCTGTGTACACACTACTTAAGAGTGATCTTGCTATTGACTGACTGCATCACGAGTTTTATGCTGTCATCAGCTGGCGAGATCACGTGACATGAGATGTGTGTGGCTTACAATAGCGCATCGCAATCTCAGATTTCAATGCTTCGGAAAGTGACATGCGGTTTTTGCTGTAATTCAGATTTATACCTTCGTAATACGACGATATGCAGCGTACATGTTGGTGCACATCAAAAGTCTTTCAAAACGTGTTTCCCCCTCCCCCCCCCCCTTCCCCAATTTTCGTTTTCTAAAGTGCTGGGAAATTCTACGTCGGTATATAAAACCATAAACATTCAAAGGATTGATGAGATTTACAGTGCACAGGAAGAGTACACTGTCACTTAACACAGGAAAAGTATATTTTCACCCGGGAGAAAGCGAATTTTTAACTGGGAAATCCGGGAAAAATCTGGGAATTTTTTTTTCCTTGTCCATGTATACACCCTGTCTCAGTACTCAGATCAGGCACCAACTGGAAAACATGTGAAAACAATGTTCCCATTATTTTAAAATTTATCAATATTTGATACTTCACTGGCTTGCCCACTTTTCCCCTGGCTTGTATTACCTTTACACCTTGCACAGGTATGAATTCCATGCCTGCTTGTTCATTGATTAATTCAAAGAACCCATTGGATATGGCACTCACCTGTGTCCCTGTATCCAAAACTACATACAAGTCATGACCATAGGTATTATGGTTTGTGTTTGTTTGTTGTGTCTGTCCTCTGCGGTTTCCCACAGCAAATCTTTTTCTATAGCCAGGTCCTGCTAAGACATCTGTACTTCTGTTTGTTTATCTGGAGGATTTTTCCTCCTCCTCTTTCCTACATCTTTAATTACTTCCTCCCTTCATCTGTACCCTGTGGTTATTTGGTAACTTCCTCTTCAGTTTCCTCATCTGACCCTATCGTCTTTACATTGGCTTTACACAGGCTAATAATGCTTCCAGTATCAATTACTCCTAGAGGAAAGATAAACTCATCATCACTGCTGCTTTTGGCTTTATCAGTCTCTCGAAGGAGCTCGTTGTTACTTTCTTTCGCTCTAGCAACACTATAAATTTCGCATTCAACCTATATATCTCCTGGTCTCCATCAACTTCCTCAAACAAATTACTGTCTCAATTATACATACAATTTTCCTCCTCCTGTGTATCAGTAATTGGTTGTTGAACACCACCGACTCCAGCGACACCACTATCAGTTTCTTGAACGTTTAGATCGTCCGTTCGACACTCAACCCGACCAATCAAACTTTCGGAATCACTAACTTTATAGTGAACTTCCACTTCTACTGACAACTATTCGAAATCGGAATGGGTTTCGATTACTTCTATTCGTGGATCATTATCTGTTTCATCTTCGAAAGTTACCTTCTTTGTGACAGTCTGTCTTAATCATTGTTTGTTTTCCGAGAATGAGATTATCTCGTCAAAATCTATTTGTGCATGCATCTCTGGTCAATGCCTTTTCCCTTCCTTCCTTGTGAGGATAGAGCCTCTTCCAAATACCTCACGTATTTTGCTTGACTTCCCCATTTTTCAACCTGTCATACATTTGACAGAGTTCTCCAAATATGCAACCTCATCTGAACAATCCTGTGTTTGGCCACAATTGTTACATGTAGCAACAACATGCCCCGCCTTCGGTAATTTCAAAACACCTGCTCTTTCATCCATCCTCCTTACTTCCCTTCCTCTTACTTTACCTGTTTCTGTTTGAATAATTTCACCTTTGCCTACTTGAATGCCCCAATAGCCTGGCTTGCCACACCTTGTGTCTATACATTGACTGTCACATTTGCCTTGTGTCTGCTGGAAAACTCATTTCCAACAGAACCGCACTCGACTTGTCTACCTCTGTCCACATACTAAGACTGTCGGCTTATGTTTGGCCAATTTCGCTTCCCCACGCCCTACAGACCCGAAATCTGCGTGGAACTTAGTTTTCCTCATCCCTACAGCCACCTCTATCACGTCCTCTACCACGACCTCTTATGTATTTGGTGCCCATTTCGGCTTCCTCTTTACCGTGCATTTTGGTTCCTGGAATGTCGATAGTCAAGTGTTTCGTTCCAGTGATCTCCGTCTTCCACTTTTTCGAAGAAATCGTCATATTTCTTGTTATTACTACCTACACAGCGTTTGGAATCGTCTGATAGTTTCCTCCACAGCTCCCATACGATTTCAGACTCCGATTTCCTATCTTTCAGATATTCTATTCGTTTAAACCAGTTTTCGCAATATTCTTTCATGGCGCTTCGTCCATGATTGTCTGGCATTTTTGCGACGACAAATTCTCTCCACAACTTTTCCTACTTTCGTATGGACCAAAACATCTCTAAAAACCTTTCTTTAAACTGGGAAAACGTCATATTCGACGTATCCAGGTTCAAACCCCACGCCTTTGAGGTGCTCGTCATAGCATCAATTGATAAATTTATTTTCTCTCTGTTCGTCATGTCTGTGCGTAACACCCGTTTGCAATTCTTTATGAAATCGGCCGGATGCCAACCACCCTGTTTCACATGACGATTGAACTTATCCTCTTTGCTCAGTAATTTATTTATTTATTATCATCCAAGTGACCACATTTGTGATATAGGGTTTGTCAGGATACATTTTAACAACTATATAATATCTTTACAAAATCTTTTTCTATGCTGAATTCATATGAATCTATCTTATGTTTAATACAATACACAACTAATAAGTGTTTTTGTAACATAATTTCTTATGTGCTTGACAGATGTTGTGATTTCATTTGTCACGTTTATATCATATATTCTTATACAGTTGAGCAGAGCTATTTACTTATACTGTAGTGACATTTGATATGCATGTGGTTCTTAATCTTCTTATGTGCTTGACAGACATATTCATTGATGTAATTTCATTTGTCACATTAACTTAAACATATAGTCTTATGCAGTTGCACAGAGATATTCACTTATGCTGTAATAACATAGTAGTTTGTCTTTATATTCTAATACAGCTTCATGCACAAACAAAGGAGTACTGCTCGCTTTGCTTTGCAGTTTCACTCGTAACGAATGTGCTTTGCTCTGCAAATCAAATGCCTCGACTTCATTACGTATATGTGTGGTTACAGGACCTACATTGCTTTGCACTTATGTAAAACCGCTTTGTACCTTCGTGAAGCGGTCTTTACGTGTCACGAAATAAGTTTCTGTTTCGTCAGCAGTCTCGGTTTTCATTACAGGTACAATTTCCTGTAATTTGACCTCCGCCGTACTGGGACCAGTAATTCTTTGGCTTTGCAAATTCAGAATCTCTAAATTCGCTTCTATTTTCCCCATAGTTAAGCATCCAACGTAGAAATTTTTGTGTCAGTTAATACTAGTTTGCAACTCCTTGTTTTGAGTTGTAAACCGATTAGTTAGCCTAGTATCTGTTTTGAGTGGTCATTTTATTTGTCATTGTCTTCATTTGGGTATCCAAGTTCAGGCTCTCTTTCATAACATCCGACTGGATTTGAGTCGTAATTTTCAACTGTATCACCCCCATGTTAGAATTCATTGTCAACATGGTCTGTGACATGTTTTGCAACAGTTCCATTAAGTCAGATATGAGTGGTTGAACATTTGTCATTATTGTTTGTTTCGTCTCAACATATTGCTGACCAAAAACTGAATCCTCCCTTTCTACCTTAATGTGTAGCGGTGTTGATTCGCTTAATGGTCGCGTCATTACCACTCCGCCGTCGCAGGTCGCCAGTAATGACATCTGCACTTTTCCCTAGCGCTCCCGCTACCCCCGCCAGCAATGCCTCATAGCTGAAGCTGTCTTCCGCCATCTTTATCTTCACTGTCTCCTGATTGCGTTAGAAACTGAGATATTTGTCAAAAGCTTTTCTTGTCTTACAAAGAACTCTTAAGTCAATCGAATTTTACTTTTCAGATATCTGACTATTCCATTGTATCTGCTGGAGACGGCAAAAGGTGAACTCATTCTCGAAATTAAGTGATTAACCATTTCAGCTTGGACAAAAAAATACTGTGCAGCTGTTGGGACGAAGGTTGATGGAGTACGAACCTGCTTAAACCACGAAAACAAACTAGCCCCTGACTCCAATTTGCATGCTAAGTTTAAAAGCTTTTAGTGTAAATACCTGAAGCTAAATAAAATTGTAGCAGCTAA
The DNA here is from genome assembly GCF_021461395.2 of Schistocerca americana. Classification (NCBI taxonomy): domain Eukaryota; kingdom Metazoa; phylum Arthropoda; class Insecta; order Orthoptera; family Acrididae; genus Schistocerca; species Schistocerca americana. The sequence continues at coordinate 715,413,827 of NC_060122.1, read as the reverse complement.
ATTTGACTACAAATATTCCTGAATAACAGGTTTGTCACAGATGTATTGCAATGTGCTATAGCTGTATTTAAATTATTTTATTATGATGCTAGCGAAAATAATTACATAACGAACTGAGAAAACTGAAATAAGAAAATAAAAACTACAACGAAAATAAGATAGGAGGGATGTAACCTGTAATGTTTATCCTTTTTTTAGTTCATCTCCATACCACTAGAGGCACTGCTATCGGTCTGTTTTTCCCTCTTTTAACACGGGAGTTGCGCTTCTCTTTTCGTCTTCTTCTGTGAGCCACACTTGGTGTAGCCAGAAGTGGGAGGAGGCACTGCTCCTAACTCGATTTCAGCTCTTCCTGCTCAAACTAACCTTTGGGCTCTGTGGACTGTACCTGTAACCCCATCATATCTCCAGTTGGCAAAAGCGTGGATATGTCACTGATGTTTTCATTAAATGTACAAGCAATCTCAGACGCTAACCTTAATCAGAGCATATTAAAATGTGTAAAAGCATCGCACATAACTTTGTGATGAAAAGAGTTACAATGAAATGAGTGGGGACTTTATTAACAATGTATTTAAAAAATCAGAATGTATACGCAGACAAGGAAAAAAATCCCAGATTTCCCTGTTAAAAATACATTTTTTCCCGTATTAAAATACACTATTTCCGTGTTAAATGATAGTATACTTTACTTTCGAACTGTAAAATGTATGAATCCTTTTAATGGTTAAGGTTTTATTCACTGGTGTAGAACTTTCCGCTACTTTGATGTGCAGTAACATGTATCCTGCATATTTTCGTGTTACGATGCACTGCATTTTTTCGTAATACATAAGTATAAATTTGAATTCCATCATAAACAGCACATTAGTTTCTGAATCATTGAAATTGAGATTGTGATGCGATTTTGTAAGCCAATCTTAGCTCATGTCATGTAATCTCGCCAGCCAATGACAGCAGATTTTCAGAGCCCATATATCGGTACGTATAAAGGATTAAGACATCTTATGTTACGTCATAAAAGAAACAGGACATCAGAGAATATTCCAAGAGCATCGAATTTTAGTAAACCACACTAAAATCCATAATTCATCTTGAAGTGCACATTTGTATCTCCAGATTCACAATGTATTAGGCCCCAACCTGATATTAAGCTTTTCAGTGTAGTTTTCAGGACATAAATTTTATTGGAATACGACTACTGTATTAGGTCATATTTGGTTTTTTATTATGCATAGTGCCATCCATATGTGCCAGAAGATGAAAACGTGAACTTGAAATTCAGCAAACAGTTGAAGCTAGCCAATAGTGTGGAATGAAACACTCTGTTTCAAATAAATTGTCTGCATCAGCGGTGAAGATTAATAAAAGCCAAATTTCTTTAGGAAACCGTCAGAAATAATTTCATGTTCAGCAAGGCGACAGATTAATGCTTGACTGCCAAAAACGTGGAAATAAGAAAAAAACCTTATAACATATTTTAGCCTTTCATAATTATGTGAATATATTTTAATTTATTGATAGTTCCTGGCCCCAGAAATTCGTTTTGTGCTCATTTCACATGAGAGCTGTAAATGAAGAGGAAACAGCAAAATCACTAAACGTAAACAAGGGCTACGTGGAGACTATCCCCTCCTCTCTACAACTCAGACTGCTCTGCACGTGTGCAAATCTGGTAGCTTGGCGCACTAAACATATTTACCAGGAAGCATATGGCTGCCCGTTGCTACTGTCGACACAGCTAACAACCACACTTCAAGTAGCCAGAAGTGGAAGCAGTTATTGCTCATACGCGACTCAACAAAGCGTGAGCCCGCAGCAGCTGCTCAAACGAACCTAATGCAAACAGTTGTGACATCACGCTCATTGGACACAGCATGTTGTTATGAAGTATTGCATCTTCGTCCTAAAGCCTTGACATATTTTGCTGTGGCAGACGCTTGTGTATGCATTGTGTTTTGTTGTTGTAAATGGCACATTTCCTCTGCAACGTAAGTTTTATTTTAGCTTCAGAAGCGGGATACAGTAATATTCTTTGTTAGAGTGTCAGTTCTTACCAGTCAAAATTACAAATGTTTAAAAAGCTAATGACTCTTTGAGCAGTGAAAGCCGCATAACTGGAGACAGCACGTGTAGGAATACTAACGTGTGTTTGTGTTTTAAGGTTTATGTGTGTCTTACGGATTACCTGAGAGAATTTTTATGTTATTATCACGTCCTTTGTAAGCTGTCAAAACACTTATCACTGAAGGAGGAAGGTTTATTAGTAGTGATGTGTCAGGAATCCTACATCACATAGACATCCTGTACTTACCAGGAAGAAGTGTAGTAATAACAGAGGGTGTAGACATAAAAGATTTACGTTGGATATTCTCTCCTGATCCAGGAGGAGGTCGTAATAGTCAATCTACATGTCATGAAGAAGCGTTACAGGTGTAGTAATCCTCACATTACCACTCACACGGCTACAAAAAGGACATTTTTAAATTTTTATTGTATGAGTATAAATATCGGAATGATTTAGCTGAGGTGAAATTAGCATTATTTTTTGCGTTCATTGGTTCATAAATACAAATTTGGTTGAAAAGTTTATGCATTTACGTAACATAATGAATGCTATTATATATTCGTACGTTTTTGTCCATTGTGACAGAAAAACTTGTGTTAAATATAATCACTGGTTCAGCAGCAGGCAAAGCTTGACCACAGTCTAATATATACAGTCAAGACTCATTCTGGTGCGGAAGTTGTTATCGTTTTACAGCTGGAGCGATGAACCAAGCGATTAGACAACAGACAGTGACAGGTGTCGTTAGGGTAATGTTCATTTTTAACTATTTTCTACTTTCTTCGCGCAACAGTTATTATGTTTTTGCTTTCTATGCGTCAGTAATTTATCAAGAGACATGAATCAATGTGCAATACATGTAAATTCAGTGACATAATCCCCAACTCATTCATGAAGAAATACTTTCGAATATGCCTATATTTGCAGCTTATTCTGCGGAAAGAAAGAGAGCATACACACATTTCATGCATGAGAAGCATATATTTCCATTGTTGTCTGTTGATATTATCACAGGCACTTTCTGTGACACTCAAAATTTTTTCGTGGAGTCCAATGATTCTCTCTTTCTTACACTTCACTCGCCTTTCAGATACGAATATTTTTGTAAATGTAATTACTTTTGCTTCAGAGGCAAATGTGTTGAAGATTCTTGCCTTTTGTGGCTTGGAATTAGCAACAGTTGTGAAACTGGTTCCTGCTGTGCTGGGAAACATTTTTATTGCTTTTGGTTATTTATTATCACATCTGCTACAGTTGTGGTGGCTTATTACATTTCGTATAAGTTTCCTACGTTCCACATTCACTGATTTGGCTGAAAGTGTAGCAAACAAAACTCTACTTCGTTGCGCAGGTATATGAAGACTTTCTGGAATAGGTTAGGTCTTCTGGTGTTTACTGGCAATTTTTTGTTATTAAAGGAAAATGACATTCAGTAATCGCCTGCACTTTACGAGAGACACGTAAATAAACTGTTCTGTAATGCACCATTGCATATCTCCCATGGTTCTTAGGAAACTAAATAACCGCAAGTGCAGTGTTAATTTTTAGTTATCGTAGGTTTTCATGGCCCTACATACATTCCCTATCGTAAAAAATAGTTTGCAAATCAATTTAAACGCCAGTATTCGCACTATCCGATATCGTATTCAGTAGTGTCGCTTGCTGGCCACTTGGGGCACTGATATCGCTGGGGGTAACAAAAGCAAGAGGAGTGTCGCGACTGTTATATGTTAAGACTGTGGCTTGATGTTGAACAAATGAAGCCGGGTTCACACACACATCTAATGTGGTGCAACAGCTTGTGGCTTGCTGTAGTGGCATCATGAGCTACCGTTCCCACAGGATGCCACAAATTCTACGTAGTTGCACAGCTTTCAGTATGGCGTCACTTGAAATCATATGAACGGGTATGAATGTTATAGTGCAGGTTATGCCTTAGAGCTGTGACAAGAGTTAAACACAAGGCAGACGAAAGCCAAATGTTGGATCCGGAAATAAATTTCCCACAGGGATAAATCATGGGAAGCAACCACGTTTATAAAAGAAATAACACTAAGAGACGAAAATCCTGTCTACAATGGCAAACTAACCAACAGCTGGCATGCATCATCGCGGACACATCATTCTATCAAGATTTTAGAATCTTATTATGCTAGTAGATACAGGCATTTCGAATAAGTAATTTTTAGTTTAACAGCTGCTACATCACACCCTGGAACTATTTCGTGTGTATAATCCACAATTAGTACAATGCATGGTCTCAAAAATTACGAAGTTTATACGATGCAGCGTGGCGGGGTCGGTCGTCTTCGTTATCTCTATCACTTATCGAAAGTCCACTTACCTCGATATTTCTTCCTTCCGACGTCCCTTCATTCTGCAGTAGCAGATACATGCTAGGCAGTGTAAAGCAGCGTTGATGAAACCACTACCTAATACCTCCCACACGGAGGCAGCGTAACTCGAGTTGAAAATCAGTTCCGGAACGTTAATTTTTAAAAAAATAGGGCGTTCAGAGCATGCAGACTACTTGCAGAAAGCATTTAGAATTGTATTGAATCTGCTTTATATCCTTTTGGAAACACATGGAATGGCTCGCAAGTCCATATTTAATTTGGTATTACTCTTATCATTCAAAGTTCACTGTCTGTACAACATAGTTTCACTCGAAAAGCAGCCAGAAGTTTTGCACGTCCGATCCGACTAATTTTCACAGTCACAGACCCGAACTATTCGCGAGTTAAACATTCGAGCCTTACAGTGGTCTTCTTAAAAAGAAGTGCTAGCCAAAGTATTCCGTACAGAGCACGAAATATACCACGCGGAATTGTCACTACAACCAGAAAGTTCGCAAGCTCATAAATCTCCAACTATTTAATTTAGAAACACCAACTTTCATTAAAATGTTCGTAACCCCAGTCGATTCAGTCACGACATGCTCTAACCAGAATGAACTCACTAGTTTTTCATCTTACAGACTATTTTTACAGAGCAATCTAACATGGTGTTATCCATAGGCCAGTTAGCTAGCGGCTATATCGAGCTCCTCTACTCTCTGCCCACCTCACTATATTCGGGCGGAAACAGCTTAATTCTGATTGGCTGTTGATTTAAATGACCAATCAGAATATTCCTTCCAGATCATTCTCACGGCAAAACTTACCTTACCACTAATCTGATAGTAATTTAATTTAATTTTAATTAAAACTTCAATTTCTAGTATATTGTTTAATCAAAATAAGCAAAGTGCAAAATATTCTCCAAATTGATAAATAAACTTATTCTGCCTCAAACTTTCATTCTGGCTGCTTTTGTACAAAAGCAAGCTCACGCCGTCATACGTAATCTGAATCGTGTTAGCACCATAACTATCCCACAGATCGTTTGCAAAAAGTCTTACGTAAAATGACATATTAAGTTTTAACATATGTCCACATTCATTTTCTCTCAATCATTCTCAAGCACTTACACGACAAATAATAATCAAATAAAAATTTTGACCAATTTTTGTCTTATGTAATGCACAGTGATTGTTGTCTCGAAAAGAAAATTCTAATTAATTGATTTTATGCACTGATAAATTTGTAATGGCTTCAAATGATAATGAAAGTCAATCTGTATTTATTCCTAACTCCATTTTCATACATAAGCATCGGTTTTAGGATTTTTAGGTGATTTTTATTATCTCTGGAACTATAATAAATAAAAATCTGAACTGTTGACAGCATCATTCCATTAATAAAAAAGGCTGTCTACCGAATTTGAAAACTAGAATAATAACTAATATGAATTATTTATATTTGTAGAGAGGATGAATTTTCATACCTACTGCTGAATGTTACTCTATGCAGGTCTCACGCCAGGCAGCGTCAGCTGCGCTATGAGCAGCAAAAAAAAAAAAAAAAGAGTAGCCATCCTGCAGCCACTGTACCAAATGACTGTGTGCCTTACTACAACAAATGTCATGTCATAGTAACTTGCTATGTTACACACCCCCTATGAACCTAAAATTACTTTTAAGTTCATTTAAGGTTAATATAATGGCAATGTTATTATTGAATTTAATTGAACTGACATATTTAACTATGGGATTTCTAATGAAATTTGTTCCTACTTAGAAAACGTTTTTTCAAATGAACGAAATATCAAAATTACAGTAGTTTTTTTACAATATTACGTCAGATTTCAAAGGCTTTTACTTGATAGCGAATAACAAAATTGATTTACAAAATTTCTTTTTTTTTTCTTCAAAAAATATGGAGTGTCCTTTTTATGTATTTATAAAAAACACTGACTTCCTCTAGCAGCACTGGGGGATAACAATTTTCATTTTCACACTTATACTTTGGTTGCTTTAAAGGCACTTCACTGTGATGCAGCGTCCAGCCCTCAGTCCCCAACCTGGTTTCTTATAGTCCTGTATCAGGTTTTTCAAAATTTTGTACCTGTAAAATACACTACATCAAAGCCACAATTTTTAATTTCTGCACCCTAACTTTACACATATAAACGTATTACAGTTCGTATTTTTATGTTCTCAAATTTAAAGGAAAAACCTTGCGAGGAACCTTCCAGAATTTTAGTGTACTCAAAAATTACTGCTTATTTTCACAAAACTTTTTACCAACAAAACTCAATATTCATTGAAATCCATCATCTTTTTTCAAATAGTCTTACACAGTACTAAATATTTCCAGTAAAGAATGAATTAACCGTTATGCCAAAATAATAACAGTAGCCAAATTGGCACTATTACTTTACTCTTTTTCAAAAAATCGTTATAAGTATTTTATAATGAGAGAATTCGTAAGCAAGTTCCAGCTGAAAGCAATACTTATTCCTATGTAAGCAAGCCAAACAGAACCTTTGCTTTTTTCAAAAATTTACAAACATTTTCTTTCAGAAAAAATATTTACTTTACAGTTAATATTGAAATCTCATGACATTACATAAAATAAGCTATTATACACATATTACTGGAAATGTTGGAAATATTATGCCAACTTATGTGGCTCTCAAAAACATATCAAATACATAATCTATTTACTTACTTCTACTAGGCACATTCCTTATGCCTTTACCACAAACATCTTCCAAAAATATTTCTATATGTTCCGAAAATTGCTTAGGAATCACATATTACATAGTCACATTACATTATTCCTTTCAGTATCCCTATTTTTAATCACTTTCATTCCACATTCATTCCTGTTAGTTTTTAGTGATCATTTACATAAAAAAATCTTTTTTTTACCCATTCTCCTATTTTTGGATGGCATTTACCCTCTATGTACATTTTATATACCTTATTTACTACGACAGTGAAGAAGGAAAGAAAATACCAAAGAAGTTCCGAATGATGAAGAGTTACTTTGACAATATGAAACGAAAAGGAAATAATATTGCCAGCAACTTGGGATGCCTGGAGTTCATTAAACACTTGACGACACCAAGAATGCGCATTCCCTGAGGCCAGTTAGTTACTACTGCCCCCATCATCCTTCTGTATGTACTTTTTCAAATCAATGATATTTTGCAATCTCAGACGTTTGTGGGATTTCACATATTATAATTTATATGCATTGGCATGAGGTTTGACCACAATTCTAAAGGATCCCACATACTCGTCAGTAAACATTTTCGTTTCAGCTGTCAGCTTTTTAGATTTTTCCTAGGTTTTCAACAGCACTAAATCGCCTACTTGAAAAGTTGTAGGACATGCTCTCGCATCCTGTTTTCTTTTTCTTTCCATAGCCCTTTTTCTAATATCCGCCCGTGCTATCCTCTTTTTCTGTTCTATAGCCATTTCAGTAAGAGTGGGATATTCAACTAAGTCAAATAATAAGTTATTTGGTCTGATTCCACAAATTAAATCTACGTGCAAAACCAGTTGCTTCATGTCTCAGGTGATTAATCACCTCTTCAAAGTATTCTAAGTAGTTGGCCCAAGCTGAGTGCTTCTTGTGACAATATGTTCTGCAGAGAGAATATAGTTCTTTCTTTATTCTTTCTTATATATTTCCCTGGAGAAAATAGACTGAAATCTTTATATGTTCTATATTTCTTTTGTTTAAACATTTCTCAAACCTCTTGGACACAAACTGTTGTCCATTATCAGATTATGTGCTTTTTGGCACCCCAATAATTACAAATTATCTTTCTCTAGTTTTCTAACAATTACTTTGGAGTTTGCCTTTCTTATAGGATAAACTCTAACATACTTCGTAAATCCATCTACTAGTACAAAGACATATTCACAACCCATACTTGAAATCGGTAAAGGGCCAAAAAGGTCCAAAGCTAAGAAATCTACCCAATTTTGAGGTTCTACAGAATACGTTTGTCTGTGTACAATCCTGTTATTTGCTCGCACCTTCTGACATCTGTACCCTGCACCTTCTTTTATGAAAAATTACTACCTCATTCAATTTTTCAATACAATTTCTGGCTCCATAATGCCCATACTTCCCATTCACATAACCTATCAGTAAGTCCACATGTTGTTTTGGGAAACAGATGCGCCAGTTTCCTTCATCGTTTTTTCTTCGCCTAAATTGTATCTCCTGATGTATTTTGTAATATTCCGCTATTTTTGGAAAGTCTGGATGACCTAGCCGGCTTTTTACCAGTTTAATATTGTCATCTTGATTTTGTTCCCTCCTGAGGGTTTTACAAATGCGTTTAAGTGGTCCTTCTTCCTGTAATTGTATGTTCCCAGCAAAACATCACTCCATTCCCGTTGACCTATGCGAAGCAACACTGCTGTTAACTCTTTCCTCAATAGTTCAGTCCGAAATATCATTCGCCATTGCACTTACTTTTGATTCTACAGTGGCTACCGCTGTCGCTAACTCGTCTACCTGTCGTGCAACTGTTTTATACCCAAGTTTTACCGAATCGGTTTCTTTGCGACACGCTACGATTTGAGTTGTGAGATTCTGACCAATGTTATCAATTTTGTTATTCAGAGTGCTTATCTGTGTTGTCAAAGTGGTTACTTGCGCCGTGACGTCGCCCTTACCGAATCTATCTGTGCTGTGGGAGAGCCTACTTGCGTAGTGAGGGTACCTACTTTCGCATCAATGGTGGTATATACGTCATTCCTAACTGAGTCAATCTGTGTTGTCATATCCGTTTTCAACTCTGATAAAAACTTGTGTCTGTCTTTCTCACATTGTTCGCGATCACATTCGCGCTGTTCCCTCTCCTGTCTGTCTAGTATCAATTCATGTAACATTTTGACAATGTCAATTGATACCGTTATCGGGGAGGTGGGGGTTTCCTGCTGAGTGTCGTCCAAGTTAGCTACCTCTTGTCTGTCGTCTGTCCTGGCCGTCGTTCCGCAGTGAGCGGAGTCGGTAATGTTTGTTAACAGTGCCGTCGCTTTCGTCTGCAGAGTTCGCGCTCGATTGTCCGTCCGCCATTATGAAATTCAACTATTGCCAACTTGACATTACAGCCTTTATCACTGCGATTTTTAACATGTAAAAGTTTTTTTTTTCTGTATTTGCGTCAGTATGTGCGAACTTTTAACATATACCAATGAGCCGGCCAGTGTGGCCGTGCGGTTCTAAGCGCGGCAGTTTGGAACCATGTGACCACTATGGTCGCAGGTTCGAATCCTGCCTCGGGCATGGATGTGTGTGATGTCCTTAAGTTAGTTAGGTTTAAGTAGTTCTAAGTTCTAGGGGACTGATGACCTCAGTAGTTAAGTCCCATAGTGCTCAGAGCCATTTGAACCATTTGAACCAATGAATGTTGTAACCAGATATCTTTGCCGCGCTCCTGAAAAGCGCAGAATATCACGATAGCTATAAACTGTTATACGCTGCTATCGATCAGTAAAAAAAAAAAAAAAACGATGCATCCATGTTTCAAAATAACAATTGCCAATTTTTACTTCTGCAGGGAGCCGCGCCACTCTCTAGCTGTTCTGTGAATGTGTTGCGAGTCGGATGCAAAAGTATTGTGCTCCATACTGATATAATCATTTTATTGTAACTTTAAGAGTTTAAGTGATTAAAAAATATATGTAGCCACAAACAGGCGAGAATGTATATCATGAAAATTCGCTCCACCGCCACAATGGGTGGCCATGTTAATGTAAGTTTCCGTTTCATAATATAATACTTGAAGCCTTGAAGTTTATTTAATTTCAAAGAAAATCTCTCAACCTTATTTTCATTAATTATACTTGTGATTATCTTTCCTGTTTAAAAGATTTATGCAGCTTATGATCCAGCGTGTGTTCTGTCGGAACAGGAGGCTGTCGTGACGACATCGTTATAGTATTTATTCCAAGTTGTTTCAGTTCCGTTTATATGTTCGTGCAAATCCAATTAGTTGGTCCTTTAGGTTTCTTTCATGTAACTTCCGTCTGTTCTCTCCGCGCGATCTTCCTCCGAAAAAATTTCTGTTCATTTTTTTTTAGTAATTTTCGATATTGCGAATGAGAAAAGACAGCCGCCTCCTGCTCCGAACGGAACACCACGACTTTTCTAACGTCGGAGAGTACCGCACGAATTTTCCGCTAAAAGGTAATAGAATTTCTTAAAGCTGGATCAATTACACATGTTGCTGCTGTTCTCCGACAAATCTGGTGTGATTAGTAGTAATTTATTCTGTCACGACAAATAGAACCAATTTTATTTTTACCAAAGCAACAAAGCTTGCAATTAAATTACTAAAAAAAATCATACCAGATCTGGCGCCCGAACAGGGACTCGACTAAAATATTGAAAGTGTCACGGTACTAATATATGATTGACTTATTTCATGTATCGCTCTTTGGAACCCAATGCTGCATAAAATTACGGATGAGCAATAAATATACGCAATATTGAAGGACGCGGTATTTACACAAATATCTTGGGATTTAATAAGACGCAGATTTGCAGTTTTGAAGACAACGCCGAGTGAGTACCAAATTTTCGTTTGCCATAGTTCTGTCTAAAGAGTAGCTCATTTGACCTTCAAATTCGACCTCACTCTATCCTTTCTGTATCTTAACGTAAAAAAACACTTTTTTTTCTATGTAAATATTTGAACATTTTCTGTAACCTTTTGCTTGACTATTTGTTTTATACTGTAGTTAGTATTCTCGTGTAAGTTCAAGATGGATGCCATTTCAGTCTTTTCTGTGTAACAGCGTTGGCAATCAATTGTTTCAACAGCGTTGACTCCATCTTGTCTCTTGCTACAGACGTGTGTCAGTTATTACCCACATAACATTAGACATTTGACGAACGGGCCCGACTTTAACTTGCGTGGCAAGAATAATTGACAATCAGAATTTCAGTTGGCAGTACCCATTTTAAGTTGGCAATAGTTGAATTTCATTATGGCGGACGGACAATCGAGCGCGAACTCTGCAGACGAAAGCGACGGCACTGTTAACAAACATTACCGACTCCGCTCACGCGGAACGACGGCCAGGACAGACGACAGACAAGAGGTAGCTAATATGGACGACACTCAGCAGGAAACCCCCACCTCCCTGATAACGGTATCAATTGACATTGTCAAAATGTTACAGGAATTGATACAAGACAGACAGGAGAGGGAACAGCGCGAACGTGATCGCGAACAACGTGAGAAAGACAGACACAAGTTTTTATCAGAGTTGAAAACGGATATGACAACACAGATTGACTCAGTTAGGAATGACGTAAATACCACCATTGATGCGAAAGTAGGTACCCTCACTAAGCAAGTAGGCTCTCTCACAGCACAGATAGATTCGGTTAAGGGTGACGTCACGGCGCAAGTAACCACTTTGACAACACAGATAAGCACTCTGAATAACAAAATTGATAACATTGGTCAGAATCTCACAACTCAAATCGAAGCGTGTCGCAAAGAAACCGATTCGGTAAAACTTGCGTATAAAACAGTTGCACTACAGGTAGACGAGTTAGCGACAGCGGTAGCCACTGTAGAATCAAAAGTAAGTGCAATGGCGAAAGACATTTCGGACCGAACTATTGAGGAAAGAGTTAACAGTAGTGTTGCTTCGCACACTAAAGCACTTACCAAACATTACAAAGAATGGATTGATGTACAAGAGAAGCTTGTTGAGGAGAAGGTTACACGTGACTTGAAAGATCAGAATGAGATTTTCACTCTGCAGCGGAGTGTGCGCTGATATGAAACTTCCTGGCAGATTAAAACTGTGTGCTCGAGCGAGACTCGAACTCGGGACCTTTGCTTTTCGCGGGCAAGTGCTCTACCAACTGAGCTACCGAAGCACGACTCACGGCCGGTACTCACAGCTTTACTTCTGCCAGTACCTCGTCTCCTACCTTCCAAACTTTACAGAAGCTCTCCACAGTACATTCCGCGAGAGTTCGCAGGAGAGCTTCTGTAAAGTTTGGAAGGTAGGAGACGAGGTACTGGCAGAAGTAAAGCTGTGAGTACCGGGCGTGAGACTTGAAAGATGTTGTTAAATTCGCAACCTTAGACATATTATCTGCACCCGGCAGTTCAGGAGACACTGTTTGTACTGAACTAGGCCAAATTAGACGAGTGTTTACCCGGGATTTGCCTGAATGGCGGAAGCAAGTAACAGATGAGATATCCGACCTGAAACAGCAAATTCAAACACTACAATATGATAACCAGAGTGACGGGAAACACTCACTACCTTCTGAGCCAGATGAACATCAATACCAGACAACACAACAACACAACACACCACAGTACATTCCGCGACCGAAAAATGAATTTAACGATTCACACAACAACAACACTGAACAATTGACACTCACAACCCTCATGAAAGAGGAGAGTGTATTGAAACAGAGTTTTTCAACCATTCCAACCGGAAAAGCGAAATATTCATCCAGTCGTTTTCCTAAAGAATTTTCCAGGAGTCTTTCCAGCTGCCTGGAATGAAAAACAGAGAATACAATTCATTACCGGATACATACAAGGAGAAAGTGCTATATGGGGAACCGAGATGGTTGATAAGTGCAAAACATTTAGCGAGTTTGAGAAGAACTTTTTAAGCAAATTTTGGAGCGCAGGTGTTCAGCAACGCCTACGCAAAGAGGTCTACAACGCCGAACCTTTCCATTCGAACAGTGGCGGACTTCGCCGGTACTTTGAAAAGTACTTGATAAAGATACAATATTGGGACACTCCCATAACAACAAAAGATGTTATTATGATTCTTAAGTCAAAACTACCCATTTCCATACGCGAAAAATTAGTGAACGTGTCAGAGGAAGATCAGGACGCATTTTTATTCGTCCTTGATTCGCTCGATCTTATACACGAAGACGCGCGTGCGAATGCTAACCGTAAGAACAACAACGCAGGCACGTATTCGAATGGAAACGGTAGTAATGGAAATGGTTCACACGAAACACAATACGGAAACAAACAGTACAATAACCGCAATAGAGGCCGAAAAAATGGTTACCGTAATGGTAAACACAAAAACAAGCATTACGGCAACCAGCGGTACAATCCAATATACAACACGCAACAACAGTATTACGGGAATGCCCCATACCAATGAAACAATAACGGTAGTAACTTCTACCAGAATGGGAACAAATACAAGGGTAAACGTTGCAACAATCAAAATTGCGGAGGTCAGCTACCTCCACCACAACCCTATGGGCAGCCACACCACCAGCAACAACAGCAATACACGCCTCAGCAACAACCAATCATGCAACAACAACAGTACACGCCACCACAACAGGACTTTAGATACAATAACAATAAACCAAGAAAACAATACAATCCACTGGTATATTTTACGCAGGCAAGTAATGTACCGATTTTTCAGCCTGGTAACCAAGTGCAGTACCAACAAGGGTTTGATACAAATCAACACACACAATGGGTAAAAAACCAGCGAGAATGGTCAAGTGATGTGACAGAAGAATCAAATCAGTCGCATCACAAGAAAGCGGAAAACTAAAGGCAGCACCTTTTCGCCTCCTTGGGGATGCTGCGGGACATAATGGGGGCAAACTCGACCTTGAACGACTTAACGTAATACGTTATGATCGCGACACTGACTTGAGAGACGATTTGCTGCAGGAAAATATTGAGACAGACTTGAATGACGTATGGGAAGACGAAGTACAAGCAATGACTAAAATTTACATAGCCAATACACCAATAGATGCTATTATTGATACTGGTGCAAACGTAAATGCTTTATCACTATGTATGTTTAAGAAAGTTTCTGCAGGGATGAAAATTTTAACGTTACCAGTACAAGGTTGTTCAGTAACAGGAGCGGTAGGATCTTTATCACAGCGAGTCAATTTGCAAGCTCAGGTACCGATAAGGATTAATTCTACTTCTTTCATGTGTGTATTTCTAGTAGTTAAGAATTTGTCAGTGTCATGCTTATTAGGAATGGAGTTCCTGAGGAAGAATAAGGCAGTGATTGATATAGAAAAGGGTATCTGTACAATCCGAGTAGGTGAACAGGAGATAACGCTGCAATTGTTGCGCAGCAAGGTCAAAAGAGTCAACACTGAGCACAAAGTTAAGGTACGCAGACTGGTACAGCGAATGTTTTTGAACCAAGCACACATGACAAGACAGGGTAACAGTTGGACGGATTTTGATACTGATGACGGACTTCCGACTAGAGAAGAGATTTTGAATAAAGTAAGCGAATCAAGTGAACTTGATTACATACAAAGGCAAGATTTACTGCACTTATTTATGAGGTATCTTCATGTCTTTTCTTCAAAACCTGGAGTAATACGAGACTATGAATATGACATGAAGGTCGCTCCTCATTCTACTTTTTGCAAGACAATGTACTCTGTCCCGTATGCAAGGCGCGAGGCTGTGAAAAATGAAATACGTAAAATGCTTAAGTGGGAGATCATTGAACCGTCAGACTCACCTTACAGTAGTCCATTATTGCCAGTTTTGAAGCATGATGGTAGTGTACGTATAGTTTTGGATGCAAGAAACATAAATAAAATAATTATTCCAGTAAGAACTCGACCTGAGGCTATGGATGAACACTTACAAAGGTTTCATGGAGTAAAATTCCTCACATCGGTAGACTTGAGATCGAGCTACTGGCAGGTCAAGATGACATCACAGTCTCGAAAGTATACAGCGTTTATATTTGCAGGTACATCATACCAATTCAAAGTAGTTCCATTTGGTTTGAATGTGAGTTCAGGCGTATTCATAGCTGCACTTGATCATGTATTAGGACCTGAACTGTTGGATCGAGTAACAGTGTATGTTGATGACTTACTGATTGCTACGAAATCTTGGGAAGAACATTTAGACATAATAAGTAAAGTTTTCGAGAGGTTTGTTGACTATGGAGTCACAGCTAATCTACATAAGTCTAAATTTGGTAAAAGCGAGATTAAATTTTTAGGACCTCTTGTATCATCACAGGGAATTACCCCAGATCCAGACAAACTAGCAGCTATTAAAAACTTTCCTGTGCCCTCTTCTAAACGCCAGTTGAAAGGCTTCCTCGGAATGACTTCCTTTTTCAGAAAGTTTATTTCGGATCAGTCGATGAACAGTCAAGCATTGCATGATCTTCTAAAGAAAAATACTCACTGGCATTGGACGCCAGAGTGTCAGGCAGATTTTGATCGCATTAAACAAGCACTTCTTAACAGCAATATTTTGTTCCATCCAGACATGGATAAAGAATTCTGTATTTCGTCAGATGCTTCATTTCAGGGGCTTGGTTCTTGTTTGTTTCAAATAGAAGTAATTGATGGAAAAGAAGAGATAAGAGTTATCAGCTTTGCAAGTAGGGTTCTCACAGAATGTGAGAGGTCATACTCGGTGACAGAGTTGGAGGCTCTGGCCATTGTATGGTCCTTTAAAAGGTTCAATTACTACATCCATGGTCGGAAAATTAAGGTCTTTTCTGATCACCAAGCTCTTAGTTTCTTGCTCTCGTGTAAACTTCTTCATCCTCGTCTTACACGATGGAGTCTCTTCTTGCAAGAGTATGATTTCGAAATAGTATACATCAAGGGTAAAAACAACATTATCGCGGATGCTTTGTCACGCATGCCGCAAGGACTTCCCGAGTCCAGTGAACTTATCGGAGCAGATGTCTAACTACCGAATTCTTCTAATGAAAGACCCACTACATAGAAAGTATTTCCTTCAGCTCTGCAAGCAGATGCGTATACTCCAAGAAACAGATCCCAAATGGCGTAAGGTCAAACAACTTCTTCTAACAAAACCCAATCACCACTTGTCCAAATTTTATAAACTACACAATGATGTTTTATTCCATCGAACTTCTCTCCTCTCTGGTAGATGGTGTGTGTGTATACCACACGCATACGTTGAACACCTTATCTGGTACACACATCTTTCCTGGGGTCATTATGGACCTGAAAAATGCAAACGAAAGATTTCTGCGTATTGCTATGTACCAAATTTGCACCATCGAATCCACAAGTTGTTAAGTACATGTCTTATCTGCCAGAAGGCAAAACCCTTCAACCATTCGAACCTAATTCCTCTGAATCCAATTATTACTGAGAGACCAAATCAAGTTCTGGCCCTTGATCTCGCCAGCCCCCTGCCGCAAGGGAGGGGAGGGGTGAAATACCTAGTCGCATTGATGGATCTTTTCACAAAACATGTGAGACTTTATGCAGTGATATCATCCAGTGCACTTCCGATCATCCGTCGAATCGAACAAGACTATTTTCCTCGATTTGGCAAGCCGGAGGCCATTCTATCAGATAATGCATCGAATTTCACTGGCAGACAATGGCGCAATTTTCTTGCCAGACATGGCATCAAACAAATACTTATATCTCGTTTCAGACCGCAATCTAATCCCACCGAACGTATCTTCAAAGAGTTCAATAGATTCATTCAAATCTACATACCTAATCGACAAACCCGTTGGATTGACTTCGTATCTTCATTCGAGCAGATTGTCAACAATCTTCCACACTTCTCAACTGGATTTACACCTGCAGAATTAATGACGACTCATCGGGAAAGAAATGAATGGTTAGATCCCACACCTAAATTGTAGAACCAGAATTAGATTTAGATCCAAAACTTAGGCAAGCATTGGTATCCTTAGCTGTACAGGCAAATCTACGCAAGAAGTCTTATGACAAGAAAGTATCTAAGGCTCTTACATATGATATTAATGAAAAGGTGCTTTTACGGACACATTTTAAGCCATCGAAGTTGTTGAAAAGAAATCGGAAATGGAGGCTATTGTACAACGGACCAGTTGTAGTAATTAGAAAACCACATACAGGATGTTATCTAATAGCGGATCCAGCATCTGGCAGAATTAAAAGATTGTATCACCACCAGGATCTCAAGAAGTATAACGAGGCAAAGTAACAAGCAAAGGAACATTAGCCTAAGGTTTAACCTGTGAAACACTTCGGTATTCAAACACACCAATACGAGTACTCACACTTTGGCGAAAAACTATGGAGGTAATTGAAGATTTGATTTATTATGGCGTACGAAAAAGAAAGCACATTCCATTTGAGAGGACAGATTCTCAGTTAGTTTTAAGTTAGTCATAGGTGTAAGCAGTCCAAGTTGGCTGTTGGCATTGAGAAATGCCGTTATTGGTGAAAGGAGATACGGAAGGAAGTAGCAGATTGCCACCTTCCAACTCCAATGAATATATATGTATGTGAAATATTAGGTTAAGCAACTTCTCTTTCAGCCCTCAAGATGGAATGTTAGTCTTTAAGTGTACAGAGTACAGCCTATTGCGTGTTAACTGTGCGTCATTGTAACACCGCCATGAACTATACCTTTTGTTAGCGCGATCTTCAGAATTAAACAGATTTGTGTAGCCAAGTGTTTGAACTGTCAAAAGCAGTAAATAACAGAGAGAGAGAGTATCACGTAGTATTTGATAGTTTTCAGGAGATTCAATCTCAGATTCAAAGTATCATCTACGAACAGTAAGCCTCATAAAGATTTAATAGCTAAGCAACAAAGCATTTCCTTTATTCTGTTTTACAACAGCTGTTAGGTCATGTAGTCGAGAGTGCCACTACATGGAAACATATACGTCGTACTGACAAGTCTGAAGTATTCCTGATGGTAAACGTTTCTTCTTTAAACATGTAAGATGCACTAAAGTAATTAGCTATTTCACAGCCAAGCCCGACAATCGCCCAGAAGGAAGCGTGAGAAACTAGAAAGCTGTCACCAGATATGACTCACATTATAATAATAAAACTAAGATCTGATATTAGATTAAAGAATAGCCACTTGAAGGCACACGTGACGCATGTCATGTATCTAAGGTCACAAAAATATCCTAGTGTAGTTGTGCTAGAATTTGTATATGTATATAGTGTATTTATGTTCATATTCGATCCTCTCCTCTTCCACTTCCCCATCCTATCCCATTAAAAAAAAGTGAGGATTAGAATTTGACAGGCTCATCTGAGTGCTCTTTAGACGGTTGAAGTGGAAACGAAATTTGTGGGAGAGATCCGTTAGCGAAAGTTTTGTTCTAATCGCGTATCGCGAGTAGCAATGTTGAGAGATTATAATACATTCCGCGAGTAGTACTTGCAGCCAGTAACTTTATGAAGCATGAATCTTCCGGAGAGAAATGCATGAGTATGCTCGACCAGTAGAGACAGAATTTGTTCAATCTGTGCTCTACATAAACAGTGACACTAAATTTTGAAGATATCCGAAATAACAAGCTGCTTAAAAGATTTGTTTTTAAAAAAATTTTACCTTTGTAAAAGGGAGAGAGAATAACCGAAATAATCGTGCCTTGATGCACAAGTAGTGGTATTCAATACGCTAATCCGGCGTGGCGTGACTGAAAAGGTTAACAGAATTTTGTGACTGTAAGCAAACTTAAGAAATGTATGTATGTATGTATGTAATTTATGGACATTGTATAATCTTGTAATGTATTTACCTGTGAGTAACTTGAACTGTGAACTTTGAAATCACAATGTGATATGGGAGATGTGAATTTGCAGACACTCTAAGATGTTCTAAACAAAATGCGAGTGATAAAGTGTACAAAATACGTGTGCAGTTGCATGTGTACACGCAAGTGCAGGTAGTGACAGCGATCACAGCAAAGCATTTTGCAAACTATATGTAAAACGTTGGCTTCACTGACCTGTGTGTAAGCAGCATGGCAGGTCACAGGGACTGTCGTGTGAAATCCTCGAAACAGACGGTGGTATTTTCTACCCAAGTTTTCGATACGCCGATCGACGATGGAGAAAGGACACTAGACATGTGTTTTCCGCGTGTTCTCATTTTAGCAGAGCGCGAGTGACACACGTTAAACTTCATACGAGCATACACGAGCGCGTGTTGCACTGGACTAGTAACCGGCAACAGCGCGGAGCTGCTTGCAGTTGGACTCAACAATTAACATTTGAAACACAACCGACGCGCGCGCTGTGGAGGCGTGTCATTGATCTTAGAATGTTTTCCGTCTCACAACTACGCAAGAGACATTGCTAAAGCTATCACAGTGAAACTTAATTAATTTCCATTTAATCAGTCACGTCGGATATTTTGCGATAGATAGTTAAATAAAGACAAGGCATTACTGAGCACTGAAACGTTAACTGGAAGGGAAGGTTATCAATCCTGTCCAGAATCCTATAAAACCTTTACCTGTAAGTCTACATTATAGCACGAACCTAACACAGGTTTCTTTCTGTTTATTTGCATGTAAACGACATGACGCTTGATGCGAGACACTAGAGAGGCAACACGAGCGAGCACAAAAAAGACGCTACCTCTCGGACGACGCCGCTCACCGAACGAGAATAGACGTTGAAGACTCCGGTTAAGTGAACGCGTGACAAATAAAAGTGTACAGTGTAGTGTCAAGTGAAACGTCCTGATTAACAACGACATTCTAAAAGAATCTAATGAAACGGATAAAAAACATTACGAGACCAAACCGGTCACAGACAATTTTAGAGGACTGTTTAAGTAATTATTTCAATGTATCTGTGTATGTTTGTCTACTGCCATGTTTTGTTTTCTATATAGAGTATTATTCATTTGTCTTTGTGTGTGTTAAACTTAAGATTGTTTTTTGTCATATTTTCTTTCACAGTAACAGCAATTAAGATAACAGTGCAAGGACACCTTACAATGAACTGAGAGAAGTGCCGAAGTGCACAAAAGACACTGAAAGACTATTTGTTTTCATAACTGTACTGGAAGCATAAAATAACTAGATGACAAACTCATTCCAGTTTTATGTTAGAACGAAAGTAAACAGATGATAAAACACAGTAATGTCTTGAAACTACATGTGAGTCCTGATGATCCTTCCGGAATCATCATGCCTCACATGGGAGGCATTGTGACATTACAGCCTTTATCACTGCGATTTTTAACATGTAAAAGCTTTTTTTTCTGTATTTGCGTCAGTATGTGCGAACTTTTAACATATACCAATGAATGTTGTAACCAGATATCTTTGCCGCGCTCCTGAAAAGCGCAGAATATCACAATAGCTATAAACTGTTATACGCTGCTATCGATCAGTAAAAAAAAAAACGATGCACATATTTTTCAAAATAACAATTGCCAATTTTTACTTCTGTAGGGAGCCGCGCCGCTCTCTAGCTGTTCTGTGAATGTGTTGCGAGTCGGACGCAAAAGTATTGTGCTCCATACTGATATAATCATTTTATTGTAACTTTAAGAGTTTAAGTGATTAAAAAATATATGTAGCCACAAACAAGCGAGAATGTATATCATGAAAATTCGCTCCACCACCACAATGGGTGGCCATGTTAATGTAAGTTTCCGTTTCATAATATAATACTTGAAGCCTTGAAGTTTATTTAATTTCAAAGAAAATCTCTCAACCTTATTTTCATTGATTATACTTGTGATTATCTTTCCTGTTTAAAAGATTTATGCAGCTTATGATCCAGCGTGTGTTCTGTCGGAACAGGAGGCTGTCGTGACGACATCGTTATAGTATTTATTCCAAGTTCTTTCAGTTCCATTTATATGTTCGTGCAAATCCAATATGTAACTTCCGTCTGTTTTCTCCGCGCGATCTTCCTCCGAAAAAAATTTCTGTTCATTTTTTTTTAGTAATTTTCGATATTGCGAATGAGAAAAGACAGCCGCCTCCTGCTCCGAACGGAACACCACGACTTTTCTAACGTTGGAGAGTACCGCACGAATTTTCTGCTAAAAGGTAATAGAATTTCTTAAAGCTGGATCAATTACACATGTTGCTGCTGTTCTCCGACAAATCTGGTGTGATTAATAGTAATTTATTCTGTCATGACAAAAAGAACCAATTTTATTTTTACCAAAGCAACAAAGCTTTCAATTAAATTACTAAAAAAAATCATACCAGAAAGACCTAGCCGGCTTTTTACCAGTTTAATATTGTCATCTTGATTTTGTTCCCTCCTGAGGGTTTTACAAATGCATTTAAGTGGTCCTTCTTCCTGTAATTGTATGTTCCCAGCAAAACATCACTCCAATCCTGTTGACCTATGGGATCTACTTCCTGCCAGTTTTCTTCACGTTTATAGACAATGCATCGGCTACAATGTTCTCTGAACCCTTTATGTACTTTATCTCTATATCAAATTGCTGGAGGTACATTGACCTCCTCCTCAGTCTTTCATGTTTTAGTTGGCATTTCTGCAAATACATTATGGCCTGATGGTCACAGTAAACTATTACTTCTGGGCCTAATAGGTTATGTTCAAATTTTTGTAGCCCAAATATAATTGCTAGAGCTTCCAGCTCCGAAATGTTGTAGTTCTTTTCCGCCTGTTGCAACGATTGACTAGAAAACGTGATCGTTTTCTGAACTTGGTTTTCCCCTTCTGTTTCTATTTAGAACAGTTCCACCCCCCGGTTCATAACCACATGCATATGATCCAAGACAGAAAGGCTTGGCAGAGTCAGGATGGTTTAAGATCTGACTATTTAGCAGCGCCTCTTTAAGTTCTTCAAAGGCCCTCTGATACTCATTTGTCCATCTAAAGGGTACACTTTTCTTTAATAGTTCTGTCAAACAAGATGCATTGAATAATTGTCCAGGCACAAATATTCGATAGAATCCAAAAAGGCCAAACAAACCCTTTAATTCCTTTCGGGTAGTAGGCGCTAAATGATCCATAATGGCTTTAATTTTTTTCAGGATCGGGCATAATTCCTTTTCCACAAAGAATATGTTCCAGGAATTTTATTTCTTTCCTCATAAACTCCGTTTTGTCTAATTTGAGTTTCATTCCACCCCTTTCAATTGCTTCCAAAACCTTATCTAACAACATACAATGTTCTTCCCAAGCGGGAGTTGAAATCAACACATCGTCCACTTAAACTGTAATTTTTCTTAATAAATGGTCACCTAGCACTTGTGACATTGCCCTAACAAATCCACAAATGCTGATGTTTAATCCGAAGGGCATGACCTTGGAGTGATAGCACCTTCTCTCGAACAGGAAAGCTGTGTATTTGCTAGAGCCTTTCGCTAATGGTAGGTTCCAGTAACCACAAGTTACATCCATTGATATGAAAAAATTTGCACCTTTAAATTTTTGCATTAATTCTTCTATACTTTCAGGCCTATCACTCTCTTGCAATATTATTTTGTTCAATGCTCTAGCGTCCAAAACGAGCCGCTACGATTTTTACCCTCCACACTGCCCTCCAATACTAAATTGGTGATCCCTTGATGCCTCAGAACATGTCCTACCAACCAATCCCTTCTTCTAGTCAAGTTGTGCCACAAACTTCTCTTCTCCCCAATCCTATTCAATACCTCCTCATTAGTTATGTGATCTACCCACCTAATCTTCAGCATTCTTCTGTAGCACCACATTTCAAAAGCTTCTATTCTCTTCTTGTCCAAACTATTTATCGCCCATGTTTCACTTCCATACATAGCTACATTCCATACAAATACTTTCAGAAATGACTTCCTGACACTTAAATCTATACTCGATGTTAACAAATTTCTCTTCTTCAGAAACACTTTCCTTGCCATTGCCAGTCTACATTTTATATCCTCTCTACTTCGACCATAAAGCTGCATGCCCTCAGGAAAAATTATGGCCGTAGTTTCCCCTTGCTTTCAGCTGTTCGCAGTACCTTTCTATAATGTCCCATTCAAATATTTTCTGAATCATATCTCCCACAGGTTCTTTATGCACTTCCGCAACAGCGAATGGCTTTTGTAATAAATGTGAATCCTCTTTAACAGTTAAACACTAATCCCGGGTGGTCAGAAAACACTTCCTCATGCCTGTTCAAAATTTGTTTTAGGTCATTCTTTTGTATTTCTGTCAAATTCGATAATCCCTGTATTTTTTTGTCAATTCTTATCCTGGTGTTTTCTACCTCAGAAGGAACTACTTCCTTCCTTTCGCCATACTCATTATACCCCACAACATCCTCTTTCTTTCTGCAGTGGTGTACAGGCATGTCACTTAGCTCGTTGTATTCATATTACCCTTTTCCAATAAAAGGAATAGCTACTGTTCTTCCCTGTACCACAATGACTGCTTCATTACGTTCAAAATCCACTTTTCCTTGGTTCTTTTATATGAAATCTGCTCCCACCAGCATTTCGACGGTTAATCCACTTATTATGAAAATTTTTTTGTCCAATTCTACCTCACCAATCCTGACCGGTAGCATAACTTCCTGTTTAGCTACTTCCTTACTTTTCCCTGTGGCTACAATAATATTTATGTCACTCACTGGCATTATAACCACATCCTTATTAGCAGGGAGATCATTTACAAAAGCCTGTGACAATGCACATAAATCGAAACCACCATCCAGTAAACAACGAACCTTCTCTTTAAAAATAGTAACTTCTATTATAGGCTGTCCGGTAGTTTTCTCTCAGGATCATCTAACAAATCTTGCACTACATCACGCCTATTGAATCCTACACCTTTCGTGAAAATTATGCACATATTCACTAGGTCTTCTTCCTCTCTAACCGTGGCAACTTTAATTAGTCTGTCCACTACTGAAAAATCGAAACACTTCTCCAAATACTCTCCTTCCTAAATAATAATAATATCAGATTCTGCAACCCTTCCAATCGTGTTGTCAGAATTATCAAAATAACCCCCTGCTTCCACCTTTTCTGTTCTTTCTTCGTCACTATCAGAAACTACTTCTCCTTATCTTTTTTAAACTTCCTCTGCCCATCTATATCCTCAGTTCTCACGGCAGGCAGTATCAGCTGCGCTGTGAGCAAAGAGGGTGAAAAAAAAGCAGCCATCCTGCAGCCACAGTATCAAACGGCTGCGTGTCTTACTGCAACGAATGTGATCTCGTAATAACTTGATACTTTACAACGAGTCGCATTTTTGGTTAAATATATTATGTTACTTACTCATTCAAAAATATTTTAAAAGTGTGAGATACGTTATTGATTTGTAAAAAAAGCGCAATTGCTCTTCTTCTAGTTCTAGAAGCTGCGAAAGTGTACCGCCAATCATTATTTTCATTTTTTTTCAAAAATAAAATTATAAAAAAAAGCACTGAAATCGAATGGCATGCAGCAGCAATTACACCACGCTAAATGCGACAGAATGCTCGTGTTTCGAAACACTGCCACCAGAGAGCAGTGGTGTCCAGCTGTGGCCAAACTTCTGTTGTGTGTATACCTGGCTTTAGATAGATAGATAGATATGTTATTCATCTGTATAACAATACAGGTTGTAAGGATGACGTCAATTGTGTCGTATGAACTAAAACTTACATGCGTTCTTACGATGTTTGCAATTCAATTCCTACTATATTTATAATTATGCCATCAGCTGTCGCTTTATAGAGGCTTATGTGGTATTTGGATCTACTAAATGGCTATCTACAATTTTTCTAAATACTCATTTACCTTGTAATAACTTTTGCTTAATAAATATGTTTTTAGCTTTTGGCTAAAGATATGAAGTTCATTTACACCTTTTATTTCCTGTGGCAGTCTGTTGTACAGTTTTAGGGCATTATATAGCATACTGCTCTCTGTTTTGGACTTGTTTTTCCTGTTTAGGTATAAGAAGTGGCTCGATCTAGTTTCATGATCATGTATGAAGCTGTTTGTAGCATACAGATGAATATTTTTCCTTACATACATTACAGTCTGGAAAACTTATTCATATGGGTCCATCAGAATTTTTAGCTTTTTTAATAAATCAGTACAATGGAATGATAATTAAATGGACACCCTAGCTGCAAACAGGCGTTGATGTACTTCATTGGGGACATGTTGAAAATGTGTGCCCCGACCGGGACTCAAACCCGGGATCTCCTGCTTACATGGCAGACTCTCTATCCGTCTGAGCCACCGTGGGCACAGAGGATAGTGCGTCTGCTGGGACTTATCCCTTGCACGCTCCCCGTGAGATCCACATTCCCAACATGTCCATACCACTACATTCGTAGTACGCCTAGTAGATGTTTGCCCATCAATCTCATTACTCGTGGCAGATTAATCTACCAAGTCCTGTACGAGTTCGGGCATAGCGTGTGCATTCACACAAGAAGGTCAATGGCCGGGAAGCCATATTTAACTATATATGACGGTAGTATCTGTTCCCGAATCTACTAGGTGTACTACGAATGTAGTGGTGTGGACATGTTGGGAATGTGGATCTCGCGGGGAGTGTGCAAGGGATAAGTCCCTGCAGACGCACTATCCTCTGTGCCCACGGTGGCTCAGACGGATAGAGCGTCTGCCATGTAAGCAGGAGATCCCGGGTTCGAGTCCCGGTCGGGGCACACATTTTCAACATGTCCCCAATGAAGTACATCAACGCCTGTTTGCAGCTAGGGTGTCCATTTAATTATCATTTCATTTCTAGCAAAGCTGCATGGTCATCCACGGTAACTGTTCTTTCGGGAACAGATACTACCGTCATATATAATCAGTACAATGGGCCTTATTGCTGCTATTTGTTATTATCTGTATAGCTTTTTTCTGTAGCTTCGAGACAGACTGAATATTCTCATCACTTGTTCCCCAAAACGTGATTCCATAACTGAGGATTGAGTGTATGTATCCAAAATATGTCATTTTGAGGCATGAAATATTGCACGTTGGTGCAAGTATTCATAGACCACATGCTGTGGATAATCTCTTGTTAAAGCTTTTACATGTTCTGCCCATTTTAAATGGCAATCTACTTCCAACACCAAAAGTTTGGTATCCATTAGACATTCTATTACATGATTATTAATTGTTAATTTATCATCATTGTGTGTTTTATTCAACTGGAAGTACATAGAATTAAATTTCTTTACATTTAAAGTTACGTTGTTTTTCAGTGAGCACTTGTGAACATTTTTTGAGGACTGCATTAGCCTTTTCTGTCAACTGTGTTGGGGTTTTGACTGTGATCACTATGTTGCTGTTATCAGCAAATAGTATTTTTCCCCACATCTGATACTCTGCGAAAAAATATTAATGTAAATAAGAAAAAAGATTGGTTCTAATATACTACCTTTTGGGATGCCTGTATTAATATTTTTTGGATGTGATCAGTGTTTTACTAGAAATGCCTCTGAAGCATGCGAAATCTCAACACACTGTGTAGTGGTTAATAAAAAAGAGAAGAAAAATAAGAGAGAAGAAAAGAGGTTGAAAATGTGGAAGAAATCGTGAATAAAAAAAGGGGTTTTAAAATCGTAAATGACCGTGAAAAAAAAGGGAAAGAATGAAAAGCAAATCGGACTTCGTATTACAGAAAAGCTATAGTTGTGGTGGTCCTTGTTTTTGAACAAAAGTTAAACCAATTTCCACAACAAAACTTACTGAAGAGAAACAGAGAATAACAAAATGTAACTGACAGGGGAAAGTGGCGTAGATAAATTATCCTTTACCAGGTTAACTTGTCTTCTTTCGTGCGGCGTCCAGGTCTTCAAAAATCTCCTTCATTTCGGCGTGAAAAGTCTGCTCCGAAATCTTGCAATAAGTTTCATTGTCCAGGAATTTCTAATGTATACAAAACCGTCTTGACATGAAATGCAAATTATTTTACGTTGCTTCCCTCCTCCAAATGTCATAACAACTTCCACAATATGTCTATACATTAGAATCAGATCAAGACTAGCTAATAAGTTTTTTACGTCAGCATCAGATCACGTCTGCCTTAAGCTTCGGCTATCAAGAGACAATTAAGAAACGAATAGAAAACAAAAAAAAGAGTTACAATTTTAGTAGTTTCTCTGCCGTCGAGCGCTCATACCGCTGCGACGGGATATTTTTTTATCTCGGAACGAGTGTAGCGCGGCGAAATTCAAAGTCCCGCTATTACTGCATCCAGTTTTCTAGGTAGGATTTAAACCACCTCTTAATCACACCTCTTATTCCTAGTAAATCTAATTTATGAAATAAAATTATGTGGTCCACTGTATCAAATGCCTTTGGTAAGCACAAGAAACTTCCATGCAGATGGTCACCTACGTCCAGTGCCTCAAGAATGACTTTTGTAAGCTGTGCAATAGCCAATTCTGTACCTCTTTTGGGGGCTGAAACCCTGTTGTTCTTTGCAAAGAAGGTTAAACTCATTTAGATACTGCATTCACCTATTTTTAATTACTTTTTCAACAATTCTGGAAATGGTGGACAGTAGGGAGATTGGTCTGTAGTTTTCTACATTTTTGGCATCACCATTTTTAAGTATGGGTATTACTTTTGCTCATGTAAGAAAACAGCCAAATTTGAACGATTGATTGATATTTTTGTTTGTTATTGGAGCTCTTATGAAATTTACACGTTCTTACAGGACACAAACTGGGATTTCATCGAGACCAGTTGATTTCTTATATTTTTATAGATGTATAACATTTGTCACGTCTTTCTCACTTACCTCATAGAGTGCCATAGAGTTTGGTGGATGGTTCTGGGTGGGTAAGACATAAGTGTCTGGAAAGTTGTGTTGCATTTTCTTAGCAATGCTGTTTAAGTACACATTTACGAAGTCAGTTATTCCTTTTAGGTGATACATTTGTCTATTTTTGTTCTTAATTTGTGAATTCAAAAGTTTTTGCCCTGTGTCTGCTGTTTCCCATTTGATAATATTCCAGGGTGCGTTGCTTTTGTTTTCTGTCAGCAATAGTATTTTATGGTTTGTGAGTTTTTTAGCAAATAGTAGTACATTTCTATAGATTCTCTCGTAGTTTTTATAAAACTGCAAAAAGGTTGGGTCAGTCTGTCTATTTTTGATTGAAGCGAGATACTGAAGAGCTTCAGAGGAGTTTTTGATACCTTTGGTTTCAGAGGAGTTTTTGGTACCTTTGGTTAGCAATATAATTTAAAGATATGGGAACTGGATAAACTGAAAGAACCAGAGGTTGTACAGAGTAGCAGGGAGAACATAAGGGAACAATTGACAGGAATGGGCGAAAGAAATACAGTAGAAGAAGAATGGGTAGCATTGAGGGATGAAGTAGTAAAGGCAGCAGAGACTCAAGTAGGTAAAAAGACAAGGGCTAGTAGAAATCCTTGGGTAACAGAAGAAATATTGAATTTAATTGATGAAAGGAGAAAATATAAAAATGCAGTAAATGAAGCAGGCAAAAAGGAATACAAATGTCTCAAAAATGAGAGCGACAGGAAGTGCAAAATGGCTAAGCAGGGAAGGCTAGAGGATGTAGAGGCTCCTTTCACTAGGGGTAAGATACATACTGCCTACAGGAAAATTAAAGATACCTTTGGAGAAAAGAGAACCACTTGTATGAATATCAAGAGCTCAGATGGGAACCCAGTTCTAAGCAAAGAAGGGAAAGCAGGAATGTGGAAGGAGTATATAGAGGGTCTATACAAGGGTGACGTACTTGAGGACAATATTATGGAAATGGAAGAGGATGTAGATGAAGATGAAATGGGAGATGCAACACTGCGTGAAGAGTTTGACAGAGCACTGAAAGA
Source organism: Schistocerca americana (assembly GCF_021461395.2). Classification (NCBI taxonomy): domain Eukaryota; kingdom Metazoa; phylum Arthropoda; class Insecta; order Orthoptera; family Acrididae; genus Schistocerca; species Schistocerca americana. Next base: position 715,384,860 of record NC_060122.1, on the reverse strand, counting down.
CCTGAGTCGAAACAAGGCCCCGGGAGTAGACAACATTCCATTAGAACTACTGATGGCCTTGGGAGAGCCAGTCCTGACAAAACTCTACCATCTGGTGAGCACTATGTATGAAACAGGTGAAACACCCACAGACTTCAAGAAGAATATAATAATTCCAATTCCAAAGAAAGAAGGTGCTGACAGATGTGAAAATTACCGAAAAATCAGTTTAATAAGTCACGGATGCAAAATACTAACGCGAATTCTTTACAGACGAATGGAAAAACTGGTAGAAGCTGACCTCGGGGAAGATCAGTTTGGATTCCGTAGAAATATTGGAACACATAAGCCAATACTGACCCTACGACTTATCTTAGAAGCCAGATTTAGGAAAGGCAAACCTACGTTTCTAGCATTTGTAGACTTAGAAAAAGCTTTTGACAATTTTGACTGGAATACTCTCTTTCAAATTCTGAAGGTGGCTGGGGTAAAATACAGGGAGCGAAAGGTTATTTACAATCTGTACAGAAACCAGAAGGCAGTTATAAGAGTCGAGGAACATGAAAGGGAAGCAGTGGTTGGGAAGGGAGTGAGACAGGGTTGTAGCTATCCCCGATATTATTCAATCTGTATATTGAGCAAGCATTGAAGGAAACAAAAGAAAAATTCGGAGTAGGTATTAAAATCCATGGAGAAGAAATAAAAATTTTGAGGCTCGCCGATGACATTGTAATTCTGTCAGAGACAGCAAAGGGCTTAGAAGAGCAGTTGCATGGAATGGATAGTGTCTTGAAAGGAGGATATAAGATGAACATCAACAAAAGCAAATCGAGGATAATGGAATGTAGTCGAATTAAGTCGGGTGATGCTGAGGGAATCAGATTTGTAAATCAGACACTTAAAGTAGTAAAGGAGTTTTGCTATTTGGGGAGCAAAATAACTGATGACGGTCGAAGTAGAGAGGATATAAAATGTAGACTGTCAATGGCAAGGAAAGCGTTTCCGAAGAAGAGAAGTGTGTTAACATCAAGATTAGATTTAAGTGTCAGGAAGTCGTTTCTGAAAGTATTTGTATGGAGTGTAATCATGTGTGGAAGTGAAACATGGACGATAACTAGTTTGGACAAGAAGAGAATAGAAGCTTTCGAAATGTGGTGCTACTGAAGAATGCTGAAGATCAGATGGGTAGATCATATAACGAATGAGGAGGTATTGAATAGGACTGGGGAAAAGAGAAGTTTGTGGCACAACTTGACTAGAAGAAGGAATCGGTTGGTAGGACATGATCTGTGGCATCAAGGGATCACCTATTTAGTATTGGAAGGCAGTGTGGAGACCAAGAGATGAATACACTAAGCAGATTCAGAAGGATATAGGTCGCAATAGGTACTGGGAGATGAAGAAGCTTGCACAGGATAGAGTAGCATGGAGAGCTGCATCAAACCAGTCTCAGGACTGAAGACCACAACAAACAACATATTTTTTCTGAAGTTCAGTGGTATGCTAAGTTTTGGGGAATGCTTCCCCAAATTTTAGTTTAAAAATGGATGTGAAGCTATTAAACATTTTGTTCACATTCGGTTCTGCATAGACTTCCTCCCACCCTTCATATTGTATTTTAGATGAAAATTCATGCAGGTTTGACTTTGAGAAGAGACCTTTGTGGACTATTAATTTAAGGGGGTTTTGTACACTTTTTGTTTACTTTTAATATCTGACACAAATACTCTGATAAGCCTAGATCTTGAACATGTATATAGCATTTTTCCTGTCTGTATCTGTTGCTATATGTTCTGTCAATGTAGAAGATTGTTTGGTTACTCTAGCGGGACAGCTTACAAGTGAAGTTTTGGCCATAACTGTACAAAACATTTAGATAGGCATGGCTGACATCAGCTGACTTCATCATATTGATATTTAGATTATTATGCTTGTTTTTGAGCAAGATACTGTAGCCAGTGTCTGATTTAGTTTTGAGAAAATAGCATCCCACATCACCACACAAATTGCCATTAATTTTTTTGTTCTGTTACTTCAATAGCTGAAAGTTCAAGATGTTGATCAACACTTAATGCAGTAAGATCATTTCTGTCTTTAAATGAAAATACCTCTCTTCACATAAATACATGAACCCCCCACCTTTTATGGAGAGTCCACTGTAGAAACAAGCAAGTTCGTATGAGGCTAAGGCTAAATATGAGATTTCATACTGTGTGCACCAGTGCTTCGTAATATACACAGCTGAACTGTCTAAATTTGTAAATTTACCTCTAGTTGCTGAACTTTGTTTTTTATGGATTCTATATTCTGGTGAAGTACTGTTAAACATTTAGTTGTACTTATCGTGGTGCCCTCCTCCTCTTCGTGCTTGATGTTAAAAAATCTTTCAGATGGTGTGGGGGCACTGTTGTCTGCCTGCTTGCTACACTGTGTGTTTCACTTGCTGTTGTTTCCTTTTCTTCTGGTGGAGTTGCTCCTCAGTCATCTATTGCTGCTGTTGCTATTGGTTGTGTAGATGTACATGTTGTGAACATTTATTTGCCACTGTAGACATTGGTTCTAGGTATTTTATTACTGCTGTTGCTGGTATTGTTACAAATGCTTTCCTGTGTTCTAGCCGTGCCACAGCTAGATTTGTTGGGCAGGCAGGGATTTCTATGACATTGACAGCCTTGCTAGTGCAAGATACTTTGCAGATCTTTCTTGCTGTTGGCAGTGCAGTTGTGTCATATTTCTCACTTCTAGAAAAAAACACTTGTTACAAACAATTTGATCCTTTGGTAGATTAATGATTTGACCCACTTATGTAAGTGCATTCTGTGTCTTGTAAAGTGCTTTCTTTCCAGCTCACTTAGGATGACAAAAACAGCATTTAATGTGGATTGACAGGTCTTTTTGCAAGCCCTGTTTGCTTTTTGGATCTCTCTGTTTACACATGACGATTCAATAAGGTCATACCTATATGGTATGCCTAGCACAATTATTTTCTGATCCCCAAATGTACAAAGTGTCTCTCTTAATACTCTTGTTGCTGCTTTCAGTTCATTTCTATATGCATCGTTTGCGCCGCCTACTATCACGGTACGCTGGTTTTGCGACACACAATTACTGTTTTTATGGTCCTTCAGTATTTTGTCTAATCCTGCTCCAGGATTCACCACACTTGTCGCATTGAGGTCTTGTTGGTAACGAAAATTTCTGCTATTCCTCTGCCGTGGCTGTCAGCAGGCAACACTAAACTAATGCTTTTTGGTAACCCTTTGTTTACGTTGATGCACTGCTTGTTTACCTTCACTTCGTGACAGCTGGTTTCTGAAGCTGTATTTCGACATAATGACTGCATAGTGCATTTCTTTACTGCCACTACAGATCGAAGTGATTTATCTGGATTGCCAACCTCTTTCGTTTCAAGTTCACTGTTTAAGAGTAGACACTGAAAACGGTTTCTTAAGGGTAACTGGAAGCTGTCTGAATTAAGTTTGGGTTTTACACAATCCTTTGGTTAGTTGTAGGTTTGGGAATTTCCAAGTTCTTTTTGTGATGGTGTAGATAAGTATTTCACTGTATTTTCCAGCAGCTTAACGTGTTCCTTTGCGTCTTTCTGCAGTGCTTCTAGCACTTTTAGTTCACGGTTAGAACGGCACATTTCATTTGCATTCATACGGCCGTTACACATTGTTCCATATGCACACGATATGCTTTCTTGATTCACTCTCGAGAAAAAATACGTATGATACCACTTATGCATCACTAAGTATATTCTAACACCACTTAGTACGATTTTATTGCATAATATGCAGTTTACGGACGCTAAATACTCGCGATTTACGAAAAGATTTTCTGTTACGTCTACACATCTTGCTTATGCTTAGTCACAGGCGCTAAGGTATTACTGCGTATCAGATTTGAAATTCACTTTATTGAAACTGAACGTTAAAGGAATATTATAAGTGTAGGTACAAATATATTTAGTTATATATACTTTCCTAAATTATTAATTTGACTTTTTTGCTAACTATCTGAAGCGCTACAGCCATATTACCTTCTATTTAATGATTAGACAAAATTGAAATAGAGGTTTTGGATTAGGTTACAAGCATAGAGAATCATGCATTCAGCGGGTAATCCGGATTTCCACAGGATGTCTTAAATGTGCATCCCCCCCCCCCCCCCCACACACACACACACACCATCAGTCGCTTACTTAAGTAAGCTTACAGGTGCAAATACCCCACCTGCACATTGTTGTGGCAGCTTCCACATACATTACTAAAGCTGCAGCGTTTTCTATTTTCTTGCACATGTCAGTTTCCCCCACCATCGCATGTGAGCTTCAGCAACTGCCGATAGGTGGATCTGCTTTCATTTTGCCTGGTTCATTCGGCAGAACACATCTAGAATTGTTTGTTTATGTACATGGAAAGTTATCGTCGTGCCAAAATAAAGGGCTTGGGATGGTAAGAAATTTTGTGGCGTAACTGGGAAATTTGTCAACTCTCGCCCGTCCTCAAATAAATATGATCAAATCTAGGGCCTAGCTGTAGACTTGGTCATAAAAGTCGCTTGTCTTCTGTTCACTGCAATGTGAAATGTTACCACTTGGAGCGCTAGCATCCCTGCAGCGTTCTGTCAGCAGTAGTGTGTTTGTAAACATGGTTGCGAAATTTAATTTGTGTGTGTGCTGTCAAGTATAAAATTAATAGAAATGTATCACGATGATGAGGCGCTTTATAGCTTGAGGCAACCTGAGTACAAAAATATATTAAGAAGACTGGAGAGCAACAAAAAAAATTGCTGAGGTGATTAGCCGTAAGATATGGTCCAGGTGCACTGCTGACGATGTAAAAAAGAAAATTAACCCAGTCTTCTTGATCTATTTTTGTACTTAAGATGCCTCACATCTTAAAGCGCCGCATCAGCTTCATACATTTCTATTAATTTTGTAGTTTTGGGACACAAAACGTATTTATTACTTTGATCTACAATAAAAGTAGTTCTTAATGCAAATAAAGTGTATTGAACATTTATTTAATTTCAGATATTGGTTCTTTTAGTGTTTTATAAATTGCTTCACACGTTTCAGGTATTATTTCAGTTAATGTGCACTGTGTTGTTCGAGTGCTGTATTGTAAGGTAGAGTAACTCTCTCCTGTAGTAAGACATGTTACTGTGAGCCTGTATTGTGCAGATATAGCAGTTCTTAAGTGAGTATTGTGCGGTGTGATACAACGAGACGTCCGCCCCTGGTAGCTGAGTGGTTAGCGTGACGGAATGTCATACCTAGCGTGCCGGGTTCGATTCCCGGCTGGATCGGAGATTTTCTCCACTCAGGAACTGGGTTTTGTGTTGTCCTTATCATCATCATTTCATCCCCATCGACACAAGTCGCCGAAGTGGCGTCAACTCGAAAGACTTGCACCAGGCGAATTGTCTATCCACTGGGGGGCTCTAGCCACACAGCACATTTTTTATACGTATGACGAGACACTGCACTGAGCAAATACTGAAATGTCATCCATTCTTAAGCAATTTATGTACGACTTGATGTCCTCCACTAGAAGTTCACGTAACAAATTTTGGTGAATGCCTTTATCGTCTCGTCGAGCCGTCCACCTGTGTAGCTGAGTGGTAATGTACCTGCTTCCCAGGCAACGGGCCCGCGTGCGATTCCCGGCTGGGTTGGAGATTTTCTCTGCTCCTGGGCTGGGTGTTGTGTTGTCCTCATCATCACTTCATTCTCATCACCGGCATGCAAGTCGCCCAGTGTGGCGTTGATTGAAAAAAAAAATACTTGCACTCGGTGGCTGGACTTCCCCAGATGGGGCCTCCCGGCCAAAAATGCCATACGATCGTTTCATTTTCATATCGTCTCGTCTTAAAACCCACGGCTTCACCCAGATACATATATCCCCCCCCCCCCCCCCCCCCCACCGCCTATCTTCCAAATGCGTACACAGTGCAATAGTGGTACATGTAACTGCTGTGCATAATAAAAGTTGTCAGTCATCTTGAACTTTGGCGAAAAATGTGATGACAGTGTAATACCCATTGTTAGCGCCACCTCAAATGTCTTTGTCAAACAGATTTGACGAATATTTGATCATATCTTTGTCAAAGAAATATGACAGTGTAATACCGGCCTTAGTAAAATATCATTTTTTCAGGTGACAAAATGGATTAGTTGTATTGTTACTGATAATGTGATCTTGTTGAGAATCATATTATTGCAGAACAGTCAATGCTGTGAAGGCGTTTTTTATCTCAGTACAATGACAATTTTTTGATTTAGTCATTGAGTGGAAATAAAAGATGAAATGGAAATTTATTCGTGGTTTTAGAGGTTTAAAACTACTCTTGACTCTCACTCAAATCCTGTGCAAATATAACAGTGTTCGTATTGGCGCTATCATTGAGAAATGGCTATTATGCACAGCAGTACAAAGTTTCATTATTAAAATTAAGTACTGCTCCGGTAAAACAGGCGTATTTTTACAGCACTTTCGCCCAGTCAGAACCTGGACTGACTCTAAGAATAAAAGCAAGGCTTAACTGTTGAGGCAAAAACGTTACATTCCGATCTATCTTCAGTGTGTTCTAGGTAACATAAAAATTTAGAAACAGTGCCCTTCGGAATGCAGTACATACAGTATAGAGCAGTGACTAGTTATCAGATGTTACAGTATTACCTGGAATTCAATGTAAGTTAGCACAACATCTTATGTGCGTGTGTTAGGCTTTTGTACAGAGCCAGAGATATGGTCTAAAAAGATTTAAAAATTGGTTTTACTCGTTTTCGAATGAAATGTCATCCTCATCAGATTGCTTCCGTTCCCAAACAATATCTACAAGCTGCTTATTTCCATACCTATCACTAATGCAACCGACTCTTGTTCGCCAACGTCAGTATACAGTAAGGTAACAGGAGTCATGAAATAACAATATGCACTTATACAGATGGCGGTACTATCGTGAACACAAGCTATTAAACGACAGTGTGTTGGAGGAGCTGTCATTTGTACTCAGATGATTCATGTGAAAAGATGTGTGCATCTACATAAATACTCTGAAGGCACCGTGTGGTGCGTGGCGGAGGACCCCCTGTACCACTACTAGTAATTTCTTTCCCTGTTCCATTCGCAAATAGAGCGAGGAAGAAACGACGATCTATGTGACTCCATATGATCTCTGATTGCTCGTATCTTATCTTCATAGTCCTTATGCACAATGTATGTTGGCAGCAGTAGAATCGTTGGCAGTCAGCTTCAGATGCTGATTCTCTAAAGTTTCTGAGTAGTGTTACTCGAAAAAAAAAAACGCCACCTTCTCTCCAGGGACTCACATTTGAGTTCCCAAAACATCTCTGTAACACTTACGTGCTGTTCGAACCTACTGGTAACAAATCTAGTAGCCCACCTCTTGAATTGCTTTGGTGTCTTCCTTCAATCTGTTCCGGTACAGATCCCAAACGCTTGAGGAATACTCAAGAATAGGCCGCACCAACGTCCTATGCACGGTCTCCTTTACAAGTGAACCACTCTTTCCTAAAATTCTCCCAATAAACCAAAGTCGACCATTCGCTTACTCTATCACAATTCTTATATGCTTGTCCCATTTCCTGTCGCTTCGCAACGTTACACCCACACAGTTAAACGTCTTGACTGTGTCAAGCAGGACACCAGTAACACTGTATTCAAACATTACATGTTTGTTCTGCCTATTCATGGGTATTAAGTTACATTTTTCCACATTTAGAGCTAGCTGCTACTCATCACACCAACTAGAAATTTTTTCTTAGACATCTTGTATCTTCCTACAGTCACTCAACTTCGACACCTTACTGTACACCGCAGCGTCATCAACAGACAACTGCTGATTGCTGCCTACCCTGTCCGCCAAATCATTTGTGTACATAGAGAACAACAGTGGTCCTATCACACCTCCCTGGGGAACTCCTGACGAAACTCTTGTCTCTGATGAACACTCGCCATCGAGGACAACATACTGGGTTCTATATTTAAGGAGTCTTTGAGTCACTTACATACTTGTGAACACATTTCGTATGATTGTATCTTCGTTAACAGTCTGCACTGGGGCACCATGTCAAATGCTTTCTGAAGATCTAGAAATATGAAATCTGCCTGTTGTCCTTCACCCAGATTCCACAGTATATCATGTGAGAAAAGGGCAAGCAGAGCTTTGCATGAGTGATGTCTGAAGTGACTATGGCTGCACAACAGGAATTACCAGAGACTGAATGTGGAATGGTAGACCTAGATGCATGGGACATTCCGTTTCGGAAATGGCTAAGGAATTCAATACTCCGAGTTCCACAGTGTCAAAAGTGTGCCGAGAATACCACATTTCAGGCGTTACCTCTTACCACAGACAATGCAGTGGCCAACGGCGTTCACTGAGATCAGTGGCATTTGGGTAGAATTGTCAATGCTAACAGAAAACCAACACTGCGTGAAATAAATGTGGTACTTAAACGACGAACATACCCTTTAGGATAGTGTGGCGAAATTTTGCGTTAATGGGGATATGGCAGCAGACTTCCTTGCTAATAGCACAACATCACCTTCAGTGCCTTCCCTGGGCTCATGAACATATGGATTGTACCCTAGATGACTGGAAAATTGTGGCCTGGTCAGATGAGTCACTATTTCAGTTGATAAGAGTTGATGGTAATGTTTAAGTGTAGCACAGACCCCAACACACCATGGACCCAAATTGTCAGCAAGGCACTGTGCAAGCTCCTTAATGGTGTGGGCTGTGTTTACATGGAATGGACTGGGTCCTCTGGCCCAAGTGAACCGATCATTTACTGGAAATTGTTATGTTCAGCTGCTTGGAGACCAGACAACGATGGAATTTTTATGGATGACAATGCGCCATGTCTCTGGGCTACAATTGTTCGCAATTGGTTTGAAGAACACACTGGATAATTTGAGCGAATTATTTAGTTACGCAGATTATCTGACATGAATTTCATAGAGAATTTATGGGAAACAGTCGAGAGGTCAGTTTGTGCACAAAATCCAGCACTGTTAACACTTTCGTCATTATGGACAGCTATAGAGGCAGCATAGCTCAATATTTCAATAGGGGACTTCCAACGACTTGTTGACTCCATGCTATATCGAGCTGCTTCACTACACCAGGCAACAGGAGGTCTGATACGGTATTAGGATGTATCCCGCAACACTTGTCACCTTAGAGTATAGAAGGTGTCCATAATTAAACGTCACGGAAAAACATTAACGAAAATTTTACCTATAGATGCTGATGTAAGCGTCTTAACTTAAATGGCGTTGGTTACAAATGACAGACGAATCACAATATGATGGCTATGGTTTGAGCTGCGTATAACACCATGCATGATGATTAGTGAGCTAACTCAGTATGTTCAGCAGTTACCAGTTGTGGCTCTCTTAGTTAGGTATGTCAATCCAACACAGCAAGGTTGTATCATATCAGATGGGTTAAATCGATTTTTATTTGTTCTGAAGCCAAAAACCGCATAAAAAGCGAAATAACATTAATTGACATAAGATTCTCACTGTCGTGAGACTGGCGCAAGACATGTTCAATATGCTGTCCACCGTTTTGTGCCACAGGTTGAAGTCGAGAAACAGCACAGAGCGAAATGTCATGTGGGTCATGTTCAGAATACATTACACATTGTGTGCCTGCAATTGAGCTACATGCATAACTGAGTACCAAACAAAAGATCTTTCAGATAACCCCACAGCCAGAAGTCACACGGATTAAGATCAGGTGATCTCGATGACCAGGATGTAGGGAAATTACAGCTTATAATTCTAGCATTAGAAAATGTCTCTGCAGAAGCCACTTCACTGGCGGTGCAATATGTGGAGGAGCGCCATCTTGCATAAAAATGCCACACATCCATGCTATTGAAAGGTTGGAACGACGCTGGTGTTTACCAGAGATGGTACAGATAACAGGACCCAGAGGACTCATCTACTCGAAAAAAGGTGGCTCTACGATAAATGAAGCCGTCAATCTGCACCACACAGTCAGAAGTGGTATCAGTAAACGCGCATGCAGATTTCCTGTTGCCCATTTTATGCAATTCTGCATACTGACATGTCCTTGGAGATGGATATGAGCTTTGCCTGTCCACGGAATGTTGCCCAACCAATCATTGTCCACTTCCATACGAGCAAACTGGGAGAGATGGCACAGTGATTAGCACACTGGACTCGCATTCGGGAGGACAACAGTTCAAACCCGCGCCCAGCCATCCTGATTTAGCTTTTCTGTGATTTCCCGAAATTGCTTCAGGCAAATGGCAGGATAGTTCCTTAGAAACGGCACAGCTGACTTCCTTGCCGGCCTTCCCTGATCTCCTCCCCAAAAGCAACCAGTCAACCATGTGAGCAAGAAATTCCAAAGCTAACATTTGTCTTGCTGACAAGTCAGCAGGAAACAGCTCCTGAATATCGATGATTTTGTGTGGATAGCAATGCAGGATGTTTTGTAAGATTTTGTGCACCATGATCTCAGACATGTCCAACATTCAGGCAATCCCCTGGGCACTGCATGTTTGTCCACCACCACCCGACCCCTCCTGAATGATGTGGCCACATCATTGACAGACATCACACCAGCTGCTTTCCTCACTCTGCCACAATGCACTTCAAAAGAACCCATCTTTTCGAATTTTGTAATCATTTTCTCCACACCCTTAGCAGACATCGGAAAAATGCCTTTTTTCATGCTCTAGAGTGTCTGAAATTTCTGCAGGGCTACCAGCACACAGTCACTGTTCTTGTAAATGAGCTTTACCAGCAGCACACGATCCTTCAAGGAGGGAGTCATGTTGGGATTCTCAGACACAAACTGAGGAACAGCCAAGTGTCATGCGTCTTTTGGTGGGATGGGTAAAATCGACGTTTTATTTGTTCTGAGGCCAAAACCCGCATAAAAAGCAAAATAACATCAATTTGAATTGTCCTAGGGCCAAAACCCGCATAAAAGCGAAAACGAGATTAGTTTTTAACTGCCCTGGGACCAAAAACATGTCTGCTACAAAAGGTATACCCCACGATAAGGGATACCATCAGTTACCTTACACAGGTATAAAAGGTGCACCAACCTCAGAAATGAGAACAGTTCCCCTCAGGACTGCTGTATCTCCAAGATTTCAACACAAACTGATAAACTGGTGCAAAATGGTAGGCAAGTGCAACTTTTTGATTCCATTATACTATATTACTAAACTGTTACTCCCACCTAAGTTTCCAATATAGAGTCGAAAGTATGGCAAAACACCTGTTATAAAATATTTTGAAGTTCTGTGCAATGAGCAGCAAAAAGACTGCCAGGCCCAAATAATTTAGAAACCAAGAACAGAGCATTGCGCATGCCCGAGTTCAGAAGTGCCTGTGTTCCCAACTCCAGGGGTCTGTGGAGTTTAACTAATTATGAATTAATGTATAAACCATATTGCTCCATCTATTGGTCAAATTTTCGCTAAGTTTCTTTTTTTCTATGACGTTTCCCCTGCATCAATAATATGCTGTTTAAATTTGATGTCATTTTGAGCAATTGTTCTGTGGTTCTCTTTCTATATTGTTCTGAAACTGTAACTTTAATTAGGGGTACCATATATATACTAAAGAAGTATGTGGACTATGTTAGTCTGAGTGTTTAATCATGGATCATGTAAAGATTTGAAGTGGATTGGTATAGGCTCCAAAGACAGATATTCCTCCCATGGGGTACTTTATGGTGGGCCAAAAGAGGAAGCTGTTCACTAGTCCTGCTGGACAGACACCATCAGCTCCACCCTCTCCCTCTACAAATTGTAATACTTTACTATGGAAAGCCTAGGGAGTGAGAGTAATAACGACTTGGTAACTTCTGTCTCACAACTATAATAAATTATGATAGAAATTGATTGGATAGTAGCAACTCTCACTGAAGTATAGGCCTTTTTAAGTTGAGCATGGGCATGCAATTATTTCAACTACTCAAACTAAGTGAAGTAAGCCTCCCCTAAAAAAATAATTCTTACAAACCCAATGATATTGATCAATGTTTCCAAAAACAAAAAAAATATATCTTAGAAAACTTAACTGAATTTAAACTAACACTTTGTAAAAAACCATGAAACCCTGCCAGGTGCAGTTATCTCTTAACACATAACCTATAAAATTTACCCTACTAATATAGAAAATTTAACATATAGTCATACATACAATTTCCCTTAACATCATATAATCCACACAATCTTTACTTTATATACTCCATTTCAGGTTAAGTAGAGTATTCAAGTCTGAATACTGTTTAGGAATGGATATTTTTGTCCAAGGAAGATGGCTTTTATAGTGGAGAGATTTAGGTTTTATGTTGTTGGCTACTAGAAAGGCAACAACAATGTTACTTGCTCTGATAGCTGCTACTATCAGGTTGCATGTCTACCACAAAAGGTATAACCCGCCATAAGGGATACCATTAGTTCCCTTACACAGGTATAGAAGATACACCAACCTCAGAAATGTGAACAGTTCCCCTCAGGACTGCCGTATCTCCAAGATATCAACACACAAACTGATAAACACCACCACTGGTGCAAAATCCCTTTTAGAGTAATTAAAAATGAAATTGGTTCATTGACTCATAGTATTCTGTGTTAAGGCTACCTTTGAGTCTTTTTACACCAGTTCCAATGCCACCCCTCAGCTTTGGCATGTAAGAAAAAAATTAGTGCTTCCAGTAGCATACTACTTTATCAGTTAATTATTACAATAATTTCTCTGCTATGACTAAGCAAAACTTAATATTTGACTCTTGATCCCCAAAATGGTAGGCAACTGAAACTGTTTGATTCCATACCTACAATATTGCTAAGTTGTTACTCCAGCGTAAGTTTCCAATATATAGTCGAAAATATGGCAAAACACCTGTTATAAAATGTTTTGAAGTTATGTAAAATGAGAAGCAGGAAGACCGCCAGGCCCAAATAATTTAGAGTCCAAGAACAGAGCATTGCTCATGCCCCAGTTCAGATATGCCAGCGTTCACAAGTCTAGCAGTCTGTGGAGTTTCAGCTTGGTGTTTACATCGTCAAATAGAAGCAATGTAATAGGTGGGATACAGTATATGTCGGGATTCACTGGACATGAGCTCGTTGTAAAATTTCTTTCGAAAATCATTATTCGAGCACGTAGAAACGGTTAAATTATAAGAACTCCATGTCGATAGAATTACTACAATGATGAATCTAATGGGAGTCAACTGTCAATTTTTTTTATTTAGACCTGTACAGGAAAAATTTTAAACTTTAACTGGTTACAAATTGTGCAGTTGTTGGCGTTTCTAGGTTCCACATTCTTACAAAAGATTCCATTTTATAATAGTCTACTCTTTAAACAAAAAGACAAACGGTCATACTAAAAATATGGAAAAAGGTTGTATTTCAACTTCAACTCGCCTCTCTAGTTCTCAGCTGAGAGAAATGTATCAGTTGACTGGCGTATTTTTCTAAGTCCTTACACGCGGTTTATACGAGCAAGTGTATGTGCTTTCCAATATCTGTTGTTTCCAGTTTAATATTCGTGCTTCAACTACGGTAGGCATATTCGATCATTGCGCTGAAAGGAGGAGATTGGTAGCTTCTTGGTAGTGTGTCCGTTTACTGTGCTGGCAACTTTAGTATGTGTCAGATCGAATCTCAGTGCAGCCTATTCTTTTAATCGTATCGCAAATTTTTTGTGCTTATTTACTTTTTATTATTAAACTGTATTTTCTGTTTTTACTTTTTTCAATATTCTCTTCAATAAATAACTAATTATGGTTTGTGAATTTGATATCTAAAGCTAATCTATCTTGGAAGGTAATATTTATCTGGCCTCCCATAACAAGAAAAATAATCATCATTGGAGGGTGATTTCATCTGACCTCTCATAAAAACGAAAATAATAATCTCCCTTCAAGGGTGATATTCATCTGGCCTCTCGTAAAAATGAAAATATTTTTCTTGGAGGGTTATATTCACCAGACTTCCCATAATAATACAAATAATCTTCCTTGGAGTGTGATATTCATTTGACCTCTCATAAAAATACTAACAATATAGTAGCAAGTAGATTTGTATTTTGAAATTAATATTCTTTGCCTTTTACAGAAACCTGAAATAAAATGAAATGAAGAGTGGGCTGCATATAGCTTCAGTATTCTGTCGAAATGCCATTGGCATCAAGACGTGTTTGAATCCTTTGAGGCATAGTATTTACAAGTCAAGGGAAAAAATTCTCATCCATGGAAATTCTCTGCCATGAAGAATGAACCAAATCTCATAGTGCATTCACAGTTCCTTGAGGAGCGTCTGGCCAACTGTCCCACAGAATCCTGTTGAGCCCATATGTGCTCTTTAGGGCTGAGATCAGGTGACTTTGGAGGTCACAGAAGGCACTGAATAATATCCTCCCTCCTTTGAAACCAGCTCTGAATCCTAATGTTAATGTGCCTGATGGATGATTATCATGTTGGTAAGTGAGAAGTCCTCTGGGATACCAAAGTCGAGCCCCAGGGATGATTATATTTTCAAGGAAATGTTTGTAACATGTTGACCTGAAATTGCCTTGAATACTCTATAAAATTCCTACACCCATGTAAGACATCCAGCCCCAACGTATCACACTTATACATCCAATACCAGCACGTGTGGCCATGAAGCATGTCATATTGTTGCCCATCTGTGTGGTGTACAAGAACAGGACCTCTGCTCATGGACACAATTGTGCACTGGCCGGCCGGAGTGGCCAAGCGGTTCTAGACGCTACAGTCTGGAACCGTGTGGCCACTTCGGTCGCAGGTTCGAATCCTGCCTCGGGCATGGATGTGTGTGATGTCCTTAGTTTAGTTAGGTTTAAGTAATTCTAAGTTCTAGGGGACTGATGACATCAGCAGTTAAGTCACATAGTGCTCAGAGCCATTTGAACCATTTTTTTGTGCACTCATAAGAGAAAATGACTTTCCTCAAATCGGCATCTTCCCAGGAGCACACAATTGCTAGTCTAGCCGCAGCTTGTTCGTCAGTTAATGATTCTTTGACAAGAGCACGACAGGATCTTATACCATGGTCCATTAATCTTCTGAGAGCAGTTCTGGACAACACTGAGAAATGTGAAGCTTTCATTAGTTGCCAGATGAGTGACAAAGGAGCATTCTGGGCCCTCCTGGCCAATTCTTCATCTTGTCTCTGTGTAGAGACTCATGGTCTTCCAGGTATTTGACGTCATGCTACCTCACCATTATCTCTGAATCGTCTAATACATCTCTTTGATGTGGAAGCATCAACAGCATAATCATATCATACTTCAGAAGCACTAACACAAGTTTCAAAGACAGTAATTATTCACTCGCAAACATTCACATCAGCCATTTTGAAGCAGACCTGTGACGTATGCCAATCACCTAGTAATCTCTATACTACCTGGATATTGAACTTCAGCTATCTAATCGTGCCAGCCATATATGCACATATTTCGTTTCTTGCCAAACTACAACATGGCTGCTAGGAAATGTCACTAGAACATGCAAAGAAAATACTTTTCAATTCCGCTCCCTCATCAGCCTATTACATCATATGTTGACATGAAGTTCAAAACAAGAAATCAGTCTGCAATTGTTTGTCACATGCAGAACGACGGAAATTTGTTTGCCAAACTACAATATGGCGGACGATGCAAAGCACGTGTATTTGCAGAAACGCTGCAGTTCTATGCTCAGAGACCAGACTTCTACATCCAGGTTGTATAGAGATCACTGCAATCACCTGACAAGTTTCTCTTAGCTGAAAACTATAGAGACACCAGCTGGTGGTGAAAGTAATTGCAAACAAATAAATCTATTATCAATATTTTTATGATGACAGTTTGTTTGTTTAGAGATTAGACCATTATAAAATGGAATCTTTTGAAAGAACATGGAACCTAGAAAGGCCTACAACTGCACAATTTGTAGAGAGTTAAAGATTAAAATTTTACCTGCGCAGTTATAATATGAAAAATTGACAATTGACTCCCTTTAGATTATAACACTCGTCCTTTAGGTTTGTAAAACGTCAGCCTATGCACTCAGCCATTGAATCAGATGTGAAACGTTCGTCGTTGTAGTAATTCTACCGACTTGGAGCTCTAATAATTCAACCGTTTCTAAGTGCTCGAATAATGATTTTCGAAGGAAATGGTGCAACAAGTTGAAGTCCAATGAATCCCGACATATATTATATCATAACTAATACATTGATTCTAATTGACGATGTAAACACCAAGCTGAAACTCCACAGAGCGCTAGAGTTGTGAACACTGGCATTTCTGAACTTGAGCATGCTCAGTGCTCTGTTCTTGGACTTATTTTGGCCAAGCCATCTCTTTGCCTCTCATTCTACATTTACCCTACTTCTCCCTTATTTTATTCTTTAGTCAGCTATGAACAGTCATATATTCTGAGTGGTAAACATTCCTTTTTCGTTCTCTGATGTCAGATTGGATTATAGAGCTGCTTGAGGGTGATCCATACTTTTAATAATACAGAGTCCTTCATATGAAGAATAGAATTTCTTTACCATTTTATCACTTTTCAGACTGTCTGTGACTTTTAACTAACAATAGATCTCCTACCTTATATTGTATTGGAGTATATACTTCACACCTCCTCCTTCTGTTTTCACCTATTTTAATTAATGACTCTCAAATAGTAATTTCTGTCACCAGCCAATGTGTATTTTCTCTTGGCCACTCTGTCCATTTCAATAGTGGTACACCTTCTAATTTACAACCTATTACTTCTATAGGTAACTGTTTCACAATTGAATGTGGCAATTTGTTAACAATCTTTCCAAAACCTCTGATTAGGTTGGGCTATTTAGAACGTTTCTTATTACAACACGTTCTACATAGTCTGCCTAACTCTTGCATGACCCTGTCAGCTGGTTTTACTGGTGGATGATTTTGATATTACTATATATGTAACATTTTTCCAGGCTGGGAATTCCTTGAGTTTTCCAGCTGGGAATTGTGGTCCATTATCTGGTGTATTGAATCATTATTTTTTCGTTTTTTTTCTTTTCATATATATAACTTATATGTAAACTGAATGAGTTATAGACACCATTAAAGGTAAATTAACGAGTTGTTTTGTGGCAAGGATAATGTTTTGATACATCATTAGATATCTGTATGAAACAAAGTAATAAATACGCCCTTCAATTTATTAATGCATGTATCTTCACCCTTTATTTCGGGAAGTGGCAGCGTATTGATGTATGCTTGGATCCGTCATACCAGCATTGTTAAAAATGTGTACTTTAACTGCTCATTAAAAGTATTATAAAAAGTTATTAGAAAAGGAACATTTATTCACATCATTATAAGTTCAAATCCTATCTGTTCATCTTTTTACTCACCGCCGAGATCCTGCACCAATAGGTTCCGTGCAAGCAATAATAATTCATGTGGTATATGGGGGGACATTCCCACATCGACGTTGTCACACGCAAGACTAAACGCAATGGAATTAATGTGAAGATCAACAATTTCGATGGTTGTGGTGATTTTTGGTATCGCACACTACTGGTAGCAGCAGTACATAATGCAAATTATGTTTATTGACCTTGAAATGCAATGATATTAAAGGTCTGTTGATATTGGTATCAGTTAAAGTTCACACAAGATTGTGCACAGATTCATAAATTACCTTCAAAATTTTCTTGAACTACTCTTTCCAATCAATCTTTCAATTATCCCAAGCAATTATAAAGCCATCTCCATTTCCTCACCCCTATTCAATGGCGACCGTTTAAAGGACGGCACCAAGCGAAATATGAACACACCTTTCAATTGTTGAGATAAAAATGTTTGAGATAAATGACTCGTATTATTGTTACAAGAAACTAATGAATCTTTCATTGTATTTTTTACATGTCCATGAGATTGGGAATCAAACTCATCCAAGGAGCAAGTTAAAATAAAATTCTGCATACTAACGAGACGAGCCAGTAATGCTGATTTCAGCAGTAAATGTAGGAAAGCTGCTACGCTGTATGCTTATACAGCCACGCTTGGCGCTGTCTCTCTGGCAGCAGATAATCTCTTTCCTTCCAATTAATATCCTTTACAGACAGTTCATTTCTACAAAAAAGACGGAAATTTGTACAAAGTCATCATTAAAGTGTAAATTAAGTCATTCAAATACTATAAGACTGTCAGACAATAACCAGGTTCATTGGTGAACACGCAGGTAAACCTACTTTAATTGAAAAGTACCAATACAGACAAAATTTCATTTTTGTAGAATTTTATCCATAATTTTGTTAAAAAATATTTACAATGGAACCAAAGGAAATGGCCATTGCTGAAAATTCATTACAAAATGCAATATGCCAAGATGTCAGAAATCCGAGCTTGGCAACATTTGAAGGCTACACACCAATTCATAATCTGCCCGGTAGCAACCACAACAACGACGTTGGTGTCCCACTATCAATAAATAATTACACTGATAATATAACTAATCATGATGTCACTTTTACGACGCTCGATGAGACAATTTCTCAGTTCTCACCGGGCAACATTTTTTCAAATAGTGAAACTGAAGCATGCGACAGCGAAAAATCCTTTGATTACTTGCTCACGACATCGCGAAAGTAGGAACAGGAAATAGTTTGTAAAAACAATGTAAATACTAGTGAGACACACAATTTGCAAAACTCGTGCAACAAATAACATAACATCTTAAGAGTATGACACAGCAGTTCACAAAACATCAGGAAAACAGAGGACAACAGTTTACACAGCAAAATCAGGCAATTAACGATTTCAAGAGTAGTATTAGTCAATAGTTCAGTGAAGTCCGCCCAAATAGCTGAAAGGTCAGCATGACAGACTGCCGTCCTAAGAGGCCGGGGTTCGATTCTCGGGTGGGTCGGGGATTTTCTCCACTCAGGGACTGAGTGTTGTGTTGTCTTCATCATCATTTCATCCCCATCCGGCGCGCAGGTCGTCCAATGTGGCGTCGAATGTAATAAGACCCGCACCAAGGCGGCCAAACCTGCCCCGTAAGGGGCCTCCCCGCCAATGACGCCAAACGCTCATTTCCATTTCCATAGTTCAGTGAAGTGGGCAAAACTATACGCACTGAATTATCTGACAAACTATCTGGGAAGTTAACAGAACTAGGTAAACAATTAGAACAAGAAATAATTACCGACATATCCCGCAATGTAAATACGTGAACGGAAAGATTATTATCCGTAGACAATAAACAGGAACGACTTGCAGGTGAGCTACAAAACCTTATTGAAGCATATTCCCAAATTCAAGAGACGCAATCCCAGGTGGATGCATCGGTAAACAATGAGATGGACACAGTTACCGAGGTACAAGACGTGAACAAGAACTTACCTACAGAAGTACAAAAGCTAAGATTAAGAGTGGACCAGTTAAGTATAGAGTCAAAATTTGCCAAAAAACCGAAACATAAGATATGTGCAGATGTAATGGAAATAATGAAAAAAGCTGAAGCCAGGAAGCTGGATAAGTGCAGCACCTTGTCGAAAAGATAGTGTCAGAATGCAAAATTTATGTAGATACAGTAGAAGAAGCTCTAAAAGAGAAATAAAGTAAATTTCTAGCTAAAACAGATTCAGGTTTAACGGAAGCAGAGGGAAGGTTACAAGACAGTATTGCTAAAACTACTGACATTCCAAAACAACATTTGACAGAAAACAAACCCATGCTTTTTGAGAAGTTAGATACTTTCACTGGTTTCCCACAATATGTGGCTAGCCCATCAAAGGAAGACAGCGACGGCTGGAGAATGCAACAACACTCGCCGGCAGCTGTATCTGTCCAGAATGCGCAGTTGCCATTCGCTACACCACAAGCAAACACAAACACGCCTGTCACTGGCAGCGCGGCGTGTTGTCAACATTACTTACAGGTGAAGGATTACTTAGGCATCGACAGTTTTTGGTATTTACCTATAAAAGGGAAAAGAACAAACCCCGTGGTCTTTATCAGAGCATTTAGAAACGCTTTATCTCGTACCTGAACTGAAGCCCAGAAAATTAGATTGATTGTTGGACACACACAGTGTGATGGTCTACTATGGGCTACGGACATGGTGGAACATTGCTATTACTATGAAGAGTTTGAGAGAGTTTTTCTGGATAGATATTGTTCCAAGGCCGTACAATAAAGGCTCAGACGTAAAGTATTTAACCTAGCTCCATTCAATAGCAAACATGGAAGCTTAAGGAGCTATTTTGAAAACTATTTGAATAAAACCAGATACTGGACGAACCCGTTATCTCAAGTAGACGTGCTGAAAATTTAAAAGAGCCGTCTACCTGCCCACATCACGAAAAATCGCATTACCATTCCATAACACGACACCGAATACTTTCTATCTGTACTCGACTCAATACATTTGATATACGAAGAGAGACCAGTACAACCCAAGCCTGTTAATACGCAGATAGTTCCACAGAGATTTACGGACTAACATGTGAACATCGGATTCGTAGTACAACACGGATGGCAACTTTACTCCACACAGACGTATGGTGAGGTAACGGTAACCACAACAGCAATGGCAAAAGCCGTAAATTCAAGGGCGGATATAAAAGAAATGGGCAAAAATTTAAGAAAAACAACTACAATGGGCAAGCAGAGTATGGTCAGCCTGTACAATACGTACAGACACAAGCTACTGGCAATAATCAGCTGTTCGCTTGGCCAACACTAACCAATACCAGACAGCTGAATAATCCGCAGACAGCGGAATTCGGCGAGCAAAGTAACGCATATATGCCGAATAACACGCAAAGGCAAAGATAATTTCAGTCGAGAGCCTCACAGGTTACTAACTGACGTCATCAAACGCCAACAAGCCATGTAGTAGAAGTTACGCCTAACCCAGAGACTGATGCCACCGCGATACTGGACAACTTGAACCAGTCACAATAGGGCCCCGTTCTGTGACCTGGGAGCACAGTGGCGGCACGAGCTTGATCGACACTTGCTTTATCAGATACGATCATATTAGTAATGTGAAAGATAATCTGTATCAAAATAATGAGGATACACATGGAAGGCGAGGTACAAACTCCTACTAAATCCAAAATATTTGACCTTGATGTACCCATTGTGCTTGACACAGGGATTCTTCCAAGAACTGATGAAACGTGGATGCATACCCACACTGCCAGTGCAAAATTGCAAGGTACAAACTGCGACTGGTCAGAAATCTAAAGAAGCCAAAATACAGGGTGATTCAAAAAGAATACCACAACTTTAAAAATGTGTATTTAATGAAAGAAACATAATATAACCTTCTGTTATACATCATTACGAAGGGTATTTAAAAAGGTTTTTTTTCACTCAAAAACAAGTTCAGAGATGTTCAATATGGCCCCCTCCAGACACACGAGCAATATCAACCCGATACTCCAACTCGTTCCACACTCTCTGTAGCATATCAGACGTAACAGTTTGGATAGCTGCTGTTATTTCTCGTTTCAAATCATCAATGGTGGCTGGGAGAGGTGGCCGAAACACCATATCCTTAACATACCCCCATAAGAAAAAATCGCAGGGGGTAAGATCAGGGCTTCTTGGAGGCCAGTGATGAAGTGCTCTGTCACGGGCTGCCTGGCGGCCGATCCATCGCCTCGGGTAGTTGACGTTCAGGTAGTTACGGACAGATAAGTGCCAATGTGGTAGCGCTCCATCCTGCTGAAATATGAATTGTTGTGCTTCTTGTTCGAGCTGAGGGAACAGCCAATTCTCTAACATCTCCAGATACTGTAGTCGCCATCTTAGCATCAACTGACGCTGACACCTAGTCAACAGCGCCTAAAGCGAACAAATGTACAACTAAATGAAACTTTATAGCTCCCTTAATTCGCCGACAGATAGTGCTTAGCTCTGCCTTTTGTCGTTGCAGAGTTTTAAATTCCTAAAGTTGTGGTATTCTTTTTGAATCACCCTGTACAATCTTTAATTCCCATCCGATTAGGCCAGTTTTCTGTACGATGTGATTTTTTGATAGTAAAGAAATTATTAGTTGACTGGTTAATCGGTATGGATACATTTAGGACATACCAAGTACAAATTGATATAGGCAAGGGCCAATGTCATTTCATGGTAAATAACAAATTATTTGCAATAGACCTAATCAGGGGAAGTACTGATAGACGTAAAACTGAAGTTACTCACGACTTTGTGATTCAGTTGGTAAATCCCATAGTCATGTTTGTCAACACACACTACAAAGAACAATCGGCAGCAGAAGAGGTAAACTTCAAATGGGCTCACATGGCTCTGAGCACTATGGGACTTAACTTCTGAGGTCATCAGTCCCCTAGAACTTAGAACTACTTAAACCTAACTAACCTAAGGACATCACACACATCCATGCCTGAGGCAGGATTCGAACCTGCGACTGTAGCGGTCGCGCGGTTCCAGACTGTAGCGCCTAGAACCGCTCGGCCACTTCGACCGGCAGGTAAACTCCGACACAATAAACATGAAGGTAAGTGAATTAAAGTTCTTGCCTCAAGAACAGCATGCGAAACATAGGAAACCGATACTTGCTTATATACATGTATTTGAAAAAAAGACCTGGTATCATTAAGGATTTTGTGTACAAAATGAAAGTATATCTTCATGAAACTTTTTGTTCTACCTCATACCACGGACAAAGAGCGAAGCAGTAAGAAAAGGAATTAACAGGATGCTTGAATAGGGGCATGATACAACCATAATTTTCCTCTTATTGTACTCCTACTTGGGCCGTGAGGAGGCCAGAAGGCAAGGTGCACTTGGTCTTTGACACAAGTAACATTAATAAGATTATTGTATCAGTCCGAACATGTCCAGACAATTTAGGGGAACAGCTTATGAAATTCCATGATGCTAAATTTCTTACTATAATCTACCTCCGGTCCTCATATTAGTAAATAAAACTGCATGAAGAAAGTCAGAAGTATACCGCATCATACGTGGGCTCAGGTCCTTCGAATTTCAAGTATTACTATTTGGATTGAAAATAAGTGAAGGTGTATTTACCTCTGCTTCGGACAATGTGCTAGGACCCAAACTTTTGAGTAAGGTAACAGTATATGTGGACGACCCTTTAGTCGCCACACCCACTTGGGTAGTACACTCAAGACTAATTGGACAAGTATTGAACCACTTTTCCAAACAGGGAGTAACAACCAGATCCTACAAAAATGATGCCATTAGGAACTCACCTATTCCTCAAAAAAAGAGGCAATTAAGAGCATACTTAGGCCTAGTCTCATTTTCAGGAAATTCATCGCTCACCAACTTATGACCAGTGATGCTTTATTCAATCTTCTCTGGAAAAGCAGACCTCGTTTATGATACAAGCAATGTCAAACTGATTACGAGAATATAAAGCAAGCCTTATTAAATGCTAATATTTCATGTTGACCAGATATGAAGAAGGATTTTTGTGCATGCACAGAAACATCTTCTGAAGATCTGGCTGCATTCCTTTTTCAAATGGTAGAGGAAGCAGGAAATCTCATCCCTAAAGTAATTAGCTTCACCAACCGCACCTTATCCAAAGCTGAACGCTCATATTCAGTTAAAGAGTTGGAGAGTTTGGCTATAACATAGTCCTTTAAGAAGTTTTAATATTTCCTTTGGGGTAAACACACAAAGCATACTGTGACCATCAGTCCCTATCGTTTCTGTTAACTTGTAAATTACTACACTGACAGATAGCCAGATGGTGTATGTATCTTCAAGAATTCGATTTTGAAATAGAGTACATAAAAGGAAACGAAAACATAATAGTCGATGCTATTGCTCAATAACCACATGGCTTAGAGAGTTTCAATGATCCTTTAGAGCAGGAAAATGACACAAGAGCTAAGTTGGTGGAGTACAAAACACTCCAACGTGTGTAGACACATGGGGCAATTACAGCAGGAAGACAAATGCCAGAGTAAAATAAGAGCGAAACTTACGCAAAATGGTGATGAAAAGTTAAAAAGGTTTTCCACTATTCATGAAGGTGTTCTGTTCCATGGGAACCATCCCAAATAAGAACAGTAGTATGAATGTTTGCTAGAGGACTATGTGGATGATTTTATCTCACACACACAGAGACCTTGGGGCCATTATGGCACTGCAAAGTGCACTAACAAAATAGGTAAATATTGTTATTACCGCACTCTTAGACGATGAGTACTACAGGTGGTACTAAAGTGTATTGCCTGCCAGAAAACAAAACATTCTAACATCTCCAAACAGATTGAACTATATCCCATTGTGGCTAAAAATCTGTAGAAAAGATATCTTTTTATGAGGCTGGACCCTAATCCCAGAGGTAAGAGTGGCGTAAAGTATATGGTAGGTCTGCATGATATTTTCACCAAATACATAAAATTGTATACTGTAGAAATCATTACAGCCAGTTCAATTATAAGAAGAATCAAAGAGAATTATTTTGTAAGAGTAGGAAACCAGAAGCCATATAAACAGATAATGCCTCATATTTTGTAAATGGAAAGAGTTTGTATACTCTAACCATATCAAACACATTTTAGTGTCCAAATTTCGTCCCGAAGCATCCCCCATTGAAAGGTTGTTTAAAGAATTCAACAAGTTTGTGAGGACCTATATACCTCATAAACATATCAAGTGGACTGAATATGTCACTCACTTTTTACAAGTTGTTAAAGGCCTTCCCCATAGATCAACTGGATTTACACCAAATGAGCTCATGTTCAATTGCAAACAAGTAGACGAGTGGAAGAAACCTTTGCCTAAGATACCTATACAGGAATTATCATCAGAGGATAAGATACGGCAAGCAGTAATCAACCTTGGAACCTGGGCTAAATACAGGAAAGGAATTTGTGACAGAAAACTGAAATGAACGAAACAATTTTATGTAGGACAAAAGGTGTTACTTAGAACACATCCCAAATCCACAAAACCTGTAAAACTGAACTATAAGTGGCAACTACTACACACCGGGCCATACATAATTACTAAAATCCTCTACCCAGAAGCATACAGACTGGTACACATGAACACAGGTAAAGACAAGGCCTTGACCCGCACCAGATGAAAACTTTTACATATTGAAAGAAGGGTGTATGCCCTCTAAGTTACATGATTGTATAATAATATTAGATTTAGACTGCTGGAAAGTCACATTCCAGAATTTATGTTGTTAATTGTTAAGGAAAATTTTTGTTTGTGTTTTTCCTTATATGTCAAATGTGTAAACGACAAGATGAGTGGTTGTAACAAGGAAGAATTTTACGTTTATGTGTCTGGAGATTACGATACTCTAAAGACAAAGCTTCACCTTGCATGTAGCCCAGTTATAAACAAATAAATGAACTTGTAAAATGCACGGTAGCATGCAATGCAATACACATCTCGCCATAATGCAACTGGTATCAGGGCAATCCAGTGCATGTGCATTGGGAAGTAAGCTGGCAACAAACCACAAGCGTGTGCGCTCCAGACAGGCACAATTGAAAGTGTTGGAGCACTCAAAACAAACAAACCTGATGAGCTACAGCTTGCACTAGCATTTGTAAAGCCTATCGAGGAATCAGAGATATAGAATGTAGAGTCTATACAACAACTGTCTATACAATACACACAAACAAAGATAAACTAAGGGATTATATACACGGGAATGGGACGATAAAGTAGGAGATATTTACTTAAGCTAAGCTGCTACGTCCTTTATATTCAAATATATGCAATATTTACAGATTTAAGTATTTAAAGTGCATACACTAATCATTCTTGATACAAGAGAAAACTCTTGTTGCAGGTAAACAAGCGAGTACAGTATAATTGGCTAACTGAATAAGAGATCGCACCATGCCCCTAATACACTTTATCTTTCAAATTTATAAGGTAAGGAGAGACGCATACATGAAATACGTTTTGTGGTAACACGACTACACACTGAAGTGAATGAATACATGGTTGAATATGTGAAGGAAGTATTAGTAACCATCGAGCACTTATCTATGAAGATTTAGTTTTAAGTTAGCATTAAGTTTTTTTTCTTCCAAGTGTTGAGTGGTACTTAATATAGGTAAATAAATTAGTGAAATCAATGTGAAGTGAAGTAGAAATAAGAAAATAAATGAAAAACTTAGTTTAGTTTAGAAGTTTTACACACTGGCTAACAGCGGGCAGAGCAGCAGTGACCATGACTGGTGCGTAAAGTCAGCACGTTCAGGAAAAGCCATCGCCCTCCCCACATAAGCGGAAGCTGTCGATTCAGCCGTCAGGGCATCGCCTGACCAGCTCATGTGTTTTTCAATTGTCACGTGTGATCAAAGGCCCTTGACTACATTCCAAGAGCCAATGACTGATATTAAGAAGATTCTTCGAGAAGCTTTTCAACGTGACAGAAGAGGAAATGACCGTGAAGTCGTTCACCTCCAGTGAACTGAAGTAAATAAATACGCGAGACACAGTGGGGCCGACTGTAATTTTCAGTCAGTTTCGGTGCTGAAGACCCCTCATGCAAGACGAGACTTCATCGTACACAGAAGCACCAAGTCCGCCACTGTAATGGAATAGCAAGCAGCAGCCTCGCCGCCAGAAGACAGAAGTTAGAAGGTATTCGAAGACTGATTTTTAGGTACCCGGGTGACTCGTGAGGTTGGGAAGGAGACGGTCTCACATCAGCAGTCACCTGTGAGCTGGGATGAAGATTTGACAGCCGAAGACTGGCAAGCTGGAGTCTGTTGTTCGAGTCTGGGACACTGGCTTTCCCCCGACGCACAACACAGGCGGCAGCATAGAGAAGAGAAGCACTGGGACGCCACATTCAAGGTATCACCATCCGATTCACGACTTCGTTCTCAATAATTACACGGGCCACTGCATGGGGCGCGTCTCGAGGCAACTGGGCGAAACGGCGACACGAGATACACACCGCCAGGCGTAATCAGACGCCGCCGCTCACGCAAGCAGAAGGCTTCGCAAACGACACAGCTGCAGCTCTCCCAGCCAGAACAATCCAGTAAGGAAACCGTTGTACAAAACTTTCAAATATCTTATGTAAAAATGCTGTTTCATTCTACCTCATACCCGAGCCAAGGAAGAACCCACCCTGCCCACATGTTGTTAAGAGAGAAAAAGTAATTTATTTAGTGTTTTTCACCCTGACATAATGCCCTAGAATCAAATACCCTTTGCAGTAATGCTCATCCTGACAATTGACTAGCATCAAAAGAGGAAACCCAGTTACACAGGGAACAATGCATCGACACGTCCCAAAACGAAGAAAGATAGATACTTATAGAGTGTTAGGTATCATATAAAAATAAGAAGGACCGCATTGCAAGATAAATGTAGTTATAAGTTTATGATATGTATGTAGGTGATAGTGTGAAAGTCTGTGAAGAAGAAAACAGTTGCAGTACATCACATATCACATTGCTGAGCTAAGGTTGAATACTACCAAATAATCGCGGGGTCGAAACCTAACTACTGTGAGCGTCGACTACTCACGAAAGCGTGAAACACCTGAATTACGCCGGCCGCGGTGGTCTAGCGGTTCTAGGCGCTCAGTCCGGAGCTGCGTGACTGCTACGGTCGCAGGTTCGAGTCCTGCCTTGGGCATGGATGTGTGTGATGTCCTTAGGTTAGTTAGGTTTGAATAGTTCTAAGTTCTAGGGGACTGGTTGCATGGGGGCTTAATTAAATATGATTGAAAATATTTTTGGTATTTAGTAGCTGTATGTCCGATTACGCTGTGTCTCGTAATCGGTTGGCCCTGACTAGTATCATTACGCTATCTGACTGCAAAGAACAACAACAAAGAATGAAATGAAATTTTCGTTAACACAATTAATTAATTAAGTCCCCAGCAACTATAAAACCTACGAAACCAATAAGCACAAGAGTAACTGTTCTGTGTGTGGGAGTGTGACTCAACGCACATCTGGCACGGTTCTTCTTCAACAAGACAAGAATTTTAAATACCAATTATACTGACGTGATAAAAGAAAATTAGAAAAACTATAATTACGCAAGAAAACCTGAATTACACTCTAATACAAGAACACAAGCCAGATGCTTTGTTGACTGAACCTGTAATAACGCATTATTTAAAACATGGAAATAATGAAAAAACACGCAATATTTTACCTTCATATATATTGGCGAAAAGCACTCTGATCGTCACAGTATTTTCATTAGAATAACATCTTCTATCTCTCCCATCAAACAACTGCATAAAACATGGAACAAGCACTCCTTACTACAACATCTCGACAAGCCTTGCCCACTAGCACATCTTAACACGCACTGTATTCTACGAGCTCTGCCCACGCACTGACTGCCACGAGTTCTTAACAGGCACTGACTTCCACGAGCTCTTAACAGGCACTGACTACTACGAGCTCTCTCCTAGCACTGTGGAGGCGGCTTAATAGTACTCTTTGGCGCAATCTCTGGCGCAGTGGCTCAGTGTAGCCACCTTTCATATGCCCCTCCTCCACAGGCCAGAATTTGATGGTATTTTTGCCAGCATTGGTGGTGAAAATACCACCAAATTCGTTCACAAAAATACAGACAAAGATAAAAGATAATATTAATACCTAAATATCACATAATTAGTTAAAATTTTGGCTTTGCACTGACCTTTCAATAACCTAATATATGAAAAGTTTATACAAATGTTCACATAAAATGCTTTCAATGATTAGTTTATACAAAAAAAAGACACCAACAGGTGACATCTTTTCAGTAGAAGCAGTCCATCAGTGGCATCCAGTAAAGTTTAGCAGGTACACCCAGCAACATGTCACATTAGTTCAGTAGAAGCAATCCATCAGAGGCACCCAGCAATGTTAAGTAGGTGCAGACAGCAACAAGTGACTTCATTTCAGTAGAAACAGTTCATCAGTTGCGCCCAGCAATGTTGAGCAGGTGCAGACACCAACAAGTGACATCATTTCAGTAGAAGCAGTCCATCAGTTGCACCCAGCAATGTTGAGCAGGTGCAGACACCAACAAGTGACATCATTTTAGCAGAAACAGTCCATCAGTTGCACCCAGCAATGTTGAGAGCAGGTGCAGACACCAACAAGTGACATCATTTCAGTAGAAGCAGTCCATCAGTTGCACCCAGCAATGTTGAGCAGGTGCAGACACCAACAAGTGACATCATTTCAGTAGAAGCAGTCCATCAGTTGCGCCCAGCAATGTTGAGCAGGTGCAGACACCAACAAGTGGCATCATTTCAGTAGAAGCAGTCCATCAGTTGCACCCAGCAATGTTGAGCAGGTGCAGACACCAACAAGTGACATCATTTCAGTAGAAGCAGTTCATCAGTGGCACCTAGAAATGTTGAGTACGTGGAGACACCGACAAGCGACATCATTTCAGTAGAAGCAGTCCATCAGTTGCACCCAGCAATGTTGAGCAGGTGCAGACACCAACAAGTGACATCATTTCAGTAGAAACAGTCCATCAGTTGCACCCAGCAATGTTGAGAGCAGGTGCAGACACCAACAAGTGACATCATTTCAGTAGAAGCAGTCCATCAGTTGCACCCAGCAATGTTGAGCAGGTGCAGACACCAACAAGTGACATCATTTCAGTAGAAGCAGTCCATCAGTTGCACCTAGCAATGTTGAGCAGGTGCAGACACCAACAAGTGACATCATTTCAGTAGAAGCAGTCCATCAGTTGCACCCAGCAATGTTGAGCAGGTGCAGACACCAACAAGTGACATCATTTCAGTAGAAACAGTCCATCAGTTGCACCCAGCAATGTTGAGAGCAGGTGCAGACAGCAACAAGTGACATCATTTCAGTAGAAACAGTCCATCAGTTGCACCCTGCAATGTTGAGCAGGTGCAGAGAGCAGTCCATGATATTCACTATCACTGATCACACAGTTCATCAGCAGAAATTAATCATTCCTAAGTGTCACACATTACGTTGAAAAGTGCAGGTAACAGTCCATAATATTCACCTTCACTAATCTGACAGATCAGGCATGAACAATAGTTTGAAAACACATACAAATGCTTTTACAATGCTCTTACACTAAACATACAAATTCTAATAAACACACAAAAGATGTCAGATAATTGTCATATTAACTATTACAAATACTCAATTATCAGTAAACCTATAATATTTATGGGTGTCAGTGCAAGCCACTACAAACAAATAAAATAATATTTACGAGATAGGTGGGTAGGATTAGGAAAGGAAAACACACAAAACACACTCATTCATCTTTCATCCACATTAAGTACTACTGTGTAATTGAATGGTGTTAACTGTGTAAATGTAATTCTGTCAAAATCTGATGTTCATCATGTGTATCAAGTAATAGTGGCAGCAATGTATAACAGTCAATAATAGTTAGGTCAACGTCATAGTCATCATGTCAAGACCAATGTTTGCCAAGCCAGATCAAATGTACTGTTGTTGAACAACTGTCAGTGAGCCAAGATATGCAAATACTTCCTCTCTTCAAAAAAAGTATATACTGCTTAGTGATTTAACAAAGTGTGTGTATAGACTATCTTCCTTCTACTTTAGTGTTCTAGTCTGCTATCTTCATCCTCCTTGTTCCATAAGACCAACAAAAAAAATATGCATCTCACTTACTTTACCTCTTATCCACCAAAACTCCAATAATCATCAACTTCACACAATCTCAATAATACCTCTTCAATACATCGATACATATAAACCTTATTGCCAATATATGCTCCTCACTTACTTTACCTCTTATCCACCATAACTCCAATAATCATCAACTTCATATAGTCTCTATACCTCAATAATACCTCTTCAATACGTCGATACATATAAACCTTATTGCCAATATCATTTCACTTCCATAACAACTCTTTCCTCTAGTCAGTCTCCTCGAACAAGTACAGATAAAATCCTAGTGGAAACTTCAGTTCATCATCCCATACAATCTGAAGACACATTGTCAACACACAACCTCTGTGTAATCCATCTGACCCAAATCTTCTGCTCATTATGAATTATAAACAAAGAAATGCATACATGACCTCTAACAGACTTAGTTCGAATAACTCTCAGTAATTAAGTACGATTACGGAGTGTGAATAATCATAATATTTCACAGTGTGCACACCACTTCAAGAATCATGGCAGAAGCAAACATGTGGAGTATTTTTGTGTCAAGTGTCACTTCCTATTTCAATTGCTCACGAAGAATGCAGTGTAATAACTGTCAATGGTCTAAACCTAGTTTTGGTATGTCATGACGTTAGCCTCCTTCCTATTAGCATAAATTTATACAGCTTCCATAAAACCTCAGCTCATGCGACTTCTATGAAGTTTCTTGTACTAATGTCGTTTATGTCGAATTATAGCAGTTCATTTTCTTATCTTAAAAATATAAGGCACTGAGCGTAAGCAAAACAAGCACTAGCGAGTAAATATATCAGTAGTGAACAGAATGTCAAAAAGTGGATACAGCACAAATCCTACAACGAGGCTCTGCCAAGCGAACAATCTGTAACCTATACCATAGTGTAACCTAAACTCTATGTTCATACACAGTATATCAGCATTTCTATATACCAAATTAAAGAGTAGTTATGACAACAACAGATATGTATAAATATGCAATCCATACGCAAAGCAGTAAACATGTCATTAGCATCATATCAGCATAAGCAAATAAATGTTCATATGTCATCCTAATAAGTAAACATGAAGGTGCAAGCAGATAAATCACAAAGTATAACTTACATACCTAACCACATCAGCACAATTAATCAGGTGACAATTATAATTTAAATAAATAAGCACAGCAGGCACATAATTAAAAAATATATATATATATGACATCAGTGAAAAAGCATAGCAGCCAAGCGATGCATAATATACACAAGTTACAACCCAGTTCATTAATAATCATTGTCAAAATCAGTTAACGTACGCAAGCACGTCACTTCACAAGTAGTTTCATAGAGCATGAAATTTAGCACAAAGTATGAATCACGTAATTGCGAGCAGCAAATTACGTCTAAAGTACGTACCTAAGTGGAAATATGTTACCTGAAAAATGAACTCAATTAATAGTTACCTTTTTTTTTTAGTTTATTAGTTTCTTCTTCGAAATTACATTCTTCCTGAAAATTTCTCGATAGCAAGTCCACTTAACGTCGGAGACACACAGAATTTACCTGAAGTTCTTAAATATTTTATAGAACCGTATCCTGAAAAATACTGAATGTTAATAACATAATTCATCAAGTCACTATAGCTTTATACTGAATTTAATCGGAGAAATTAAACTGTGTATTTGTTTACGGCTGTCAGTGCATTCGCACTGAGCGCTCGATCAGCTGTAGGCGCGTGACGTAGGAAGCAATTGTTCGCGGTCAACGACTGCTTTGTGCGGCGCGCAGACTTGACTGTTGCTTTGAGTATGTGCCGCCGCCAAAACACAGCGCGGTATCCTTGTACTCTCCGCATGTTCACATCTAGCTGTCAGTTTCTCAAAAGTATGTCATTCCACAAAAAAATTTTTCAAAAGTATATCATTCCACAAAAATTTTGGAAACTGCGAACCTCACGTTTTGTGGTAGGTACAGCATAATTACGAATAGCGTCTAATTTTTTTTTGATCAGGAAGAATACCTTCTGCACAAATAATGTGACCGAGAGATTTCACCTGTGAACGACCAAATTCAGAATTTTCTAAGTTTACTGTAATGCCAACTCTTGCAAAGATACGTAATAATGAATCCAAAATTTGGTTGTGCTCACTCCAAGAATGTTTAGCAATAAGAATGTCGTCAACATATGAAGTAATACTGTCACGAAGATAAACAGGTAAAATTTCATTTAAGCTACGAATGAATGCTGCTGAAGGTACAATAAGTCCAAATGGTAATTTACGAAATCACTTTTAGGTACAATTAGTCATATCAGGTTATTATTTACTTACTCACTAGATAGATTGATAGTCGAAGAGTTGTTTTGACAGATGCAAAGAATAGTAAAAGAGTAGGCAGCGGTACAGAAAACTAAAAGAGAAATAGCACCACTACAGCTCGGGGCCCTATGCTCGCTACGGCACATATTCACTTAGTGTAGTGAATCCCCTGAGGACCTTAATAGCCGCACATAATTTCCAGTTTGTGACTTAGTGGCAAATTTGGCGGGAGTGCGTACATTAATTGAACTAACCATGTACATGGATGTATGTCATTCTTAGAGTTGCGGAAGATCTTAAATTTCCGAACAGTCAAAAAGTGTTTATAGTCAAAGTTTTCGCCTCGTGGCGACAAAGACGTACCGCGTCTGTCCCAGTCCCAATGACGATTATTGTTAAATTCACGCGCCTGGCGCTCTCTTGTTGCATCCCGTACATGAAACAAATTACTTTCTTCAAAGCCCTCTGCTATCTGTGACTCTAAATTTCTTTTGCTGTCTTTTCCTAAAATTTCGCCTTCGATCTGTTTGACTTGCTTTCGTAATCCCTCAACTTCCCTTTTCACGCGTTCATTAAATTCGCCCCTAACATTTCCCGCAAAACCAGTTTCCTTCGTCATAGCTGTAAAGCTATCTGTGTTCGATACTATTTCAGAATCTTCTATCGTTAATCTCGTATCCTGTGAATTTTCTGATTGAGAAAAATTTTGAAATGGTTCCGGACTATTTTCTTGACTGATTAAATTGTTTTCCACTTCATTATTCATGATACTGTTCTCCTCTGTTGGCGAGTTCGCCATGTTAACAATTTCGTCATTCTCACTATCCATCATTTTTGCCTTTTTCATTGATCGCGTAATCATTTACAAAACATAAAAAAATTCGTCACTGTACGAAAATTGCACACAATGACTCTTTATCTCCAACAATACTATTCACACGAGATGTTTCCCTCAAACACGATTAACGAACAATTGAAATAATTGCACTAGATTTTCAAACACGTATACAAGACAACAACAAAAAATAAATTTGAAAAATACCATTAGAAGAATGCCAATTACCAAATCTACACATCAATACAGACTACAATTACTGAACTACAAATTACTACAACAATACTACAGTCTACTATTTTTACAATCAGAAGAATCCAAGGGACGATCCGAAGCAGCGGTCGCCACGTGCATGGGGGCTTAATTAAATATGATTGAAAATATTTTTAGTATTTAGTAGCTGTATGTCCGATTACGCTGTGTCTCGTAATCGGTTGGCCCTGACTAGTATCATTACGCTATCTGACTGCAAAGAACAACAACAAAGAATGAAATGAAATTTTCGTTAACACAATTAATTAATTAAGTCCCCAGCAACTATAAAACCTACGAAACCAATAAGCACAAGAGTAACTGTTCTGTGTGTGGGAGTGTGACTCAGCGCACATCTGGCACGGTTCTTCTTCAACAAGACAAGAATTTTAAATACCAATTATACTGACGTGATAAAAGAAAATTAGAAAAACTATAATTACGCAAGAAAACCAGAATTACACTCTAATACAAGAACACAAGCCAGATGCTTTGTTGACTGAACCTGTAATAACGCATTATTTAAAACATGGAAATAATGAAAAAACACGCAATATTTTACCTTCATATATATTGGCGAAAAGCACTCTGATCGTCACAGTATTTTCATTAGAATAACATCTTCTATCTCTCCCATCAAACAACTGCATAAAACATGGAACAAGCACTCCTTACTACAACATCTCGACAAGCCTTGTCCACTAGCACATCTTAACACGCACTGTATTCTACGAGCTCTGCCCACACACTGACTGCCACGAGTTCTTAACAGGCACTGACTTCCACGAGCTCT
The DNA here is from genome assembly GCF_021461395.2 of Schistocerca americana. NCBI lineage: Eukaryota > Metazoa > Arthropoda > Insecta > Orthoptera > Acrididae > Schistocerca > Schistocerca americana. Next base: position 715,349,999 of record NC_060122.1, on the reverse strand, counting down.
TAACAGGCACTGACTACTACGAGCTCTCTCCTAGCACTGTGGAGGCGGCTTAATAGTACTCTTTGGCGCAATCTCTGGCGCAGTGTAGCCACCTTTCATGGTGACCATACATGTTATGTCCCATAGTGCTCAGAGCCATTTTTGAACCTGAATTACACTGAAATTCTTATGCACGATTCTTAGTTTTGTAAACATTGTTTTACGCCCATTCTATGTAAAATATCGTACTGTTTGTACAACCCTGTAAACCTCAGTATATGAAATGGTTATTCTTTATACAATGAGCGTAATGAGTAAATATTGAGCTGCACTTTTAAACACTGAATAAGTATTTGATACGATTCAGTTGTGCTTAGAAACAACAAACTATTTTGTTCTTGGGATCACCGTTAAGTCTATTAATGAGACGTAACTGAGCACGTAAATGCCCTTCCATGGAATTTTCATAACTCTTTAGTGTGTAGATCCTTCCTGGAGAATGCTAGAGAGATGAGGCCATACGTAGTCATCTGAGTGGCGCGTAGTATCTATTATAGCGACTATTGTTTACTTCTTTGATTCTTTTTTAATTGATAAATATGCTCCGACAAGAAGTCATTGTAAATTGAAATGAAATATATGTCAATTTATGCAATAAATGAAAACAGAATCTATTATTGTATGAACATTATGTGAAGCATGTGTAGCCAAATGAGAGTAAAATGAGTATTCATATAATTGGAATTCAATAATATAACGTTAATGAAATTTGACAAAATGTACTAAAACCGAGTGGTAAGTAAGAACCCTGTGTATAAAAAGGGGAGGGAATATGTTACAGACTACAATGTATATCAGCGATCATAATGGCATGTCAGAAAATGAATAGGATAAGTGTATTTTGTAATTGTATTTGTCTTTTATTACGTTTTGTGTACAGTATGTGGAAAAGACACTACAGAAACATTATGTAATGCAACTGTATGAAAGACGCTGAAAAACAAAGTGAAAAAACATACCATACCTGGCTGTAAAGTGTTAAGCGTACGTGTGTTAAAACAATATGTGGTGTTGTCATGTAGGTGTGCGCACGGTAAACTAAAAATGGCAAACTTCGTGCAGCATGAATTTTCTGTGCTCCACAACATCGTAAAATCAGCAAGGAACTTAACTTGTCGATAGATGTCATATGTACGGCTGGTCTCCCCATTGAATAAGTGAGAGTGACAAGGTGAAATAAATTCCTTGGGACTCTGAAATGGAAACCAGTTGTCACCACAGCGAACATTTCACAGAGGATCACGCCACTGAACACGAGCTTCACGAGTTTGTGCAGTGAAAGTCACTGTAAATGCACGACACAGGCACTCTGGCCTCTTACAGAACATGTGAGCAAGAGCTGTGACGATAAAGGACGTTGGGCTGGGCGCACATACTTGGCAATCAAAACACTGTGCAGATGCTGACAACAAGGGGACTATATGGTTACAGCATGCACTTTGACCGAGCTAGGTGGCACAGTGGTTAGCACACTAGACTCGCATTCAGGTGGATGACAGTTCAATCTCGCGTCTGGCCATCCTGATTTAGGTTTTCTGTGATTTCCTTAAATTGCACCAGGCAAATGCCAGGATGGTTCCTTCCTGTGAGATGGATGACCTCGCTGTTTGGTCTCCTCCTAAGACAACCCAACACATGCACTTTGTTAGGAGAGAAAACATACATGTATGTGTTAAAAGAAGCTGACATACCCATATAAATTAACAACTATTCAGGATAACTCCAAAGGCCGAAATAACGGCCCTAAAAAAGGGAAATAAGCCTAAACACTGTGCACCTCTATATGACATCAGTGCACAGTGGGGGGCAATAGTATTGCCTCATATTATTTTTTGTTCTTTTCTTTTCTTATGTATAAGCTGTATGTAAACTAAATGAGTTATAGACATCACTAACGGTAAATTAATGAGCTATTTTGTGGCAAGGATAATGTTTTGAGACATAATTAAATATCTGTATGAAACAAAGTAAGAAATACGTTCATCATTTTATTAATTCATGTGTCTTCACCTTTTTGTTTTGGGAAGTGGTAGTGTAAGGATGTATGTTGGGATTCAATGTATCAACATTGGTAAAAATGTATATCTTAACCACTCAATAAAAGTATTATAAAATGTTATTAAAAAGGAATATTGATTCAAATGGTTAAGAGTTCATCATTTCACTCAACACCTAGATCCTGCATCAAGCGGTTTGCTGCAGGCAAGAATAATTCATGCTGTATATGAGGGAGTGATCCTGCAGCAACATTGTCACACTCAAGACTAAACACAATAGAATTAATGTCAAGCTCGACAACTTCAATAGTTGTGGTCATTATTTGATATCACACACTAGTGGAAGCAGCAGCACGAAATGCAAATTATGTTGATTGAGCTTGAAATGTTATGATATTAAAGGTCTGTTGATATTGGTATCAGTTAAGTTCACCCAAGACAGTGCACAGATTCATAAATTACTGTCAAAATTTTCTTGAATTATTCTTTCCTATTAAATTTCCATTTATTCAAACACTTATTAATCCATTACCACATCCGTATTCACTGGTAGTAACTTATTGGCTTTACTAGTTTTTTTGAAATTGTGGTTAATTGATTTAGATATTATGCTATTAGTTATAGCCGCTCTTGGTGGGTGTAGTGTTATCAGGTTAGAGCAGCATTCAATTGCTATAAAAATATATGCCATTACTCCCTCCCTTTAGGCAGCAGGCCCTAGAAGTCCTCAACTACTAAATCAATTGAATAGAATAGCACATGTAGTGCAATGGTTAATAATATGACTTTTTTATACAAGACACAGGTCCTAATTACTATTTCAATCTGTCTGCATAAATTCTTAAAATAGTGAAATTGTTTCGTGGGTAGTGCATATTTTTAGCACCAAAATGGATGTACACTATGTGTAAGTACTATATTAATAATTCCACCGAATTTTTGCATATTACACAGTAACCATATGTTTGATTTCTTATTTTTATAAAGTAAAATCCCTCTTTATGCATATGATAATCAAGCTTACTTCAGTGAGTAACAGAGGGCTTCAGTATAACCAAAAATTTACTGGATATTTAGTTAAATACACCTTTCAACTTAAAGGATCTCAAATGACTGAATTTCTCTTGCAGCCAAGTGGCATTCATGTTTCTTATACAACACTTTTCCAAGGAAGGCCTATGTGTATTGTATGGAATGATGTATGACATTGGAGTCTCTCTGCTACATATGTGCTGACATCAGAACAGCTGTCACTGCATCCACAACACTGCACAAAGGCCAAGGAATACCTCAAACAGGAATTATGAAACACAAGCAGAAACATTAACTTGAGCATGTTACACCAATAAATCATTGGTTATCAAAACTGGAATCTAATTTAATGGTTTAATCATCTAACGGAAAACTTACAATACAGAACATTTACTTATTCATATTTAATGCTGAGAGTACATAAATCTTAAATCAAAGAAGACATTCGTGGGAATCTTCCCAAACTAAAACTCTGAAATTTCTGTACCCTCATAGTACATCAGTTTGCCGAGAACAGGCTGGAGATGTCACAGTTTTGTATCAGAAGGTAACCTCTGTATCACCTCTAAACTCTTAGTCAAGGGACAAAGGCCATGGTTGTCAATGACATGTTCCAAATATTAGACATCAATATTGAAAAATTTACATTTTTGTAAATTACACTTGAATCCTGCAGCAGTAAAAATTTTAAAAAGTGACTCCAAATTTTTGAGATGCTATTCCATTGTTTGTCCAAATACAGTGATGTCATCTAACTAACTTGAAAAGGACAGAACTTTGGATCTCACTTGTCCAAGAGTGGGAGCAGAGGTACTTCTGTAGGGAAGGCGCTGGTATTGATACAAGCTGATGTGCATGTTCACCACCATGAATTGTTTTGTTTCCCCATCCAGAGGAGATTGTAATAAGCATTACATAATCCAGGGTTTGAAAAGAATCATCCACCTTCTAGGCGATCCACAGGCTCATCAATACGAGGAAGCAAGAAATCATATATGAAGTCTTCATGGGTTTTCAGCATAGTAGCGTCATCTTCTCATAGCAACGTTTCGGTGGAATGCGTCTCCATCATCTTCGCCTGAAGATGATGGAGACACATTCCATCGAAACATTGCTATGAGACGACGACACTACTCGGCTTACAACCTGTGAAGACTTCATATATGAAATTCGCCGAGAAAGCCTGCAATCACATAAAAGAAAGAATCAATCAAAATTTGAGCATTAACTGTACCATAGCTATAAAGTCAGCACAGAGATCGTATTCTACCATGTCTCTATTCTTTCTGCGGCCGCGTTCACACCTTTCCACACTTCCGTGAGCTCAGTTCGTACAACTTCATTGATGGTATGATTATCCAGTACCAATGATCCTAGTTGACTTTGAAGTTCTTGGAGCTTTCGTGATTGTTCGGTCAGTTTTGTCTGATGTTCGTTAAACTGGGCGTCGAATGCTCCTTGGAGGTGTTTTGTCTGTTCCTCCAAGTCCTGTTTGACCTTGTTGCCTATCGCAGCAAGACGTTTGTCTTGGTGTTCATCGAGCTCAGTGAAACGTTCATTGAGCAGTTTTGCTAGTGCGTCTATCATTATGCTGTTGTTCGATGTTTTACGTGTATCTGGCACAGGGCTTGCACAGCCCACTTTGCGTTGCAAGTGCGAGGGTGCGGTTTCAGGGTCACCGCTAATGTCCCAGATTGTCGCCCTGCGTGGGGAAGTTCTCCCCGCACTAATGGTTTCTGTTCGGTCAAGGCTTTGTGACCTTCCCACGGCCACCTCTGGCACACTGCTGGGTTCAGCTAAGCCGATGTCCATGTTTGCTAAGATATGTGCGTGTGAGCGCATCGTGCACATATCCTTATTTGCTGTACTTGCTAAATGAGTAGTCACGCTATAATTTACAGGTGTCACTATCCTACTAAAATCGCTCAATCTTTAACGTCCCATAATCAGTTTGAATATTAACTCCTGACTGGTTTCTCAGAGTCTTGCCGTATTCGCAAGAATGCTGGCAGGGTCGCCAGATGAACTATTACTGTCAACCTCCTTGCCTAGGGATGACAGATTAAAGTTGATGACATCAAGCCCTGAATGAAAATTGCGCAACGGATAATTGGGGAGGGGAACTTGAGAGCGCTACCTAGAGAGTGTGCCCTTTCTGTATGACACTAGGCAAGGGGCTGGAGGGCTCACATGCTGATGTGTAGGTCCCTGAATTCTATATCTTTTCTTTTAAATGAATTCCTTGAACTTAACTCCTATGTGACTTTTAGGGTACGTTAAAGATTGATGACAATTGATTACCTATTTATTTTAAACATTATCACTCGACTTTACAGCGATTGCAGCAATTGTTCCAGTTTACAGATATTACAATTTTACAACTTAGAGCTTGGCTATATTATATGCTATTCTGCACGAACATTGCTACGGACAAGATGGTATTGCGTTGGCCAAATGTATACCACCAAAGTCTCGGAATATTTTACGTGGGACATCCACTATGTGAGGAGGATAATTGGCAAACTGGGGACCTGACACATTAACACAGGGGGTCAAATTTACGAAATTAAACGAGAACATTCATTTCCTTACACAGTCCGAAGCTGGAAATAAAAGAATTAGTGCAAATTTTCAAATACCTCTCTTCCACGAGTGAATGTTGAGACAGACGCACCGAGGGCATGTCTGCTCACTTACCCGTCTTCTGTAACCCTCCCAGAATAACGCGGGCACCCAGAGGTCTTCCTAGGCCCCGGTGAAGGGGATGGTCGAACCACTTGGCCGTGACCAACCTCTCCACCCCAAATCTTGTGACACTGGAACGTCTTTGACTTCTACCTACCTGTGCTGTCTCTCTGATCCCCTACCCACGAGTAAGGTTGGCACTATTATACTACAGAACTGCTTTCCAACTAATATTTGGCCACTCTTTATGGAAAGGTGTGAGGAGAATTAGGAAAGTTCATGTGCAGATTCACATGCAAGAAATGCATAATACACGACACATATAAATACTTATTATGAAGCCTGACACATTTCTTTCCACCCGTCCACGCGGCCGGCTGCGTTGTGCAATAAAATTGGTGGTGGAGCCGCCTCCGTTTGTATTTCCCAGTGTGAGCGAGCAGCGAAACCTGCTGCTTATGGAGCGGCAACTACTGTACCGTTTCAGACTTAGCTGATAAAATATTGACGTGAAGCTAACAATCTGTGATACTAATACATCTCTGCATCACAATGAGTTCCTTTAGCTGAAAAAATCACTTGTACTACAACATAATTCATCCACGTTTGCACTAAGATTCAATGCAAATCTTAGAGAGAGATGAATCAGTAATTTGACATATTTTCTTTCAATAATGCCATATGCAATAATGTTCTAAGGTAACTCATCTCTAAGAAAGAAAGTCTTCATAGCTCAAAAACGTGCTGGAAAAATAGCATGTAGTGCTCACCCACACTCATCCTGTAGATCTCTGTTTAAGGAGTTAGGCATTTTGACTATTTCTTCACAGTATATTTGAGGGGCTTATTTCAATAGAGGTACAGGTCCATTTTTGTTCATTCTGAGATAGAGAGTCCTAAAGTTAAATGAGCGCTGAAAAATCTGCAGTTGGGATACCAGAAATATTCAAGTATATATTCCTGAATGTTTCTGGTATCTCAACTGCAGATTTTTCAGCGCTGATTTGACTTTAGGAGTCTGTCTCTCAGAATGAACGAAAATGTAATTTTACCATTATTGAAATAAGCACTTCATTTATCCCTTTATGAAGTTTATTGTAAATAATCCACTACAGTTCAAAAGGAGAGGGGATGTACATAATTGAAATACCACTAGGAAAATTGACAGTCGTTACACCCAAGGGGTGTACAATGCCGTAACTAAAATTTTTGAACACTTACCCATTTATATCAAATGTCTAACAAACAACAAAGTAAAATCTGCAAACAAACTGACAAAGTTTCACCTTGATTACTTTGTCTATTCTGCAGAAGAATTTCTATTACTATAATGTTTAAAAGGTTTGGTAGGAACTTCTAATTCACATAAATATATTAAAAAAACTTGTAAATGGTTAGCATTTTGTTATATTTACAAATTAATTTGCAATGTGAATGTAAAATGACTCGTTCCATGACATTACAATGAATCATGCAAATGATCCATAGAACATGAAAGTAACTACCGAGCTATAACGAAATGTATAGATCCTGTTTACCATACTCATTACATTTTTTTAATATGTAGCATATAATATCGTAAGCAATTGAATTTTTCTCCATCAATAGCAGTGACTTTTTCATTCAAGAAAAGATTGTTTAGCGAAAATCATGTAATTGAGTAACTAAAAACAGCGAAAAAGTTTATTAATCCCAAAAGGAAACTTCTTTTTTTTCTTGACGATGTTAGTTTATGTAACTAATAACGTCATAAGAAACTGTATTTTTCTCCTTAATTACAACCGACTTTATCACTTTAAACGTTACTTAGTGAAAATTGCTTCATCAACTTATGCTCTTATTTATAAACAGTGTAGGCATCAGCTCTGTCCTGTTATTGTAGTGCTTAAGTGATTTTTCGCCTTCAGATATCTGACCCCGCTTACAGAAGACTACTCAAAATATCGAAGTCGTAATGGAAAATTGCAGTTTACCACAAAAATATTGTGTAATAATACGACAAATTTTAAGGATACACTGAAGCACAAAATCTTCCACTATGACATGAGTGAGCGCGGCGGATATAGTTTAACTTACAAGATTAGCAGATGATGACACCGTCAAAACTTCCTTTCCGTTAAACCTTCACCTGACGCGGGTTGACGTGAAGGTTCGTGACGGCCAGAGTGAATGCCGCCATTGGAAACGCATTGTAGATGTTTTGACGTGACGTGGCTGCCAATGTGAATTGGCGTTAACGTGAATGAGAGCGGTGAAGATAGTTTTTACTTCCGATCTTTGCTATGTGGTCATTGTTCTGTACGCCAACGTCAGCGTCAAAACTTTCTTCCCGCTTGTTGTAATTGGACATGCATCGATGGAATGTTTCTGACGTTACGTTCCGTTCCGTTCCGCCAAGTGTGACTAGAGGTATATCCGTGGCGTCATCTGTGGGCAGAGTGTCGACGACAGATGTTGAAGGAATCTTTGGTCTCCTGGTCGCCATCTTGTGGACGGAAAGTAGTACGCAATTAGAAAGTTGAGAAGATTGTGATTAAATATGATGTATTCGTTCAGAATTTAAATTTTTCTTTCTTTTCGTGAGGGACAGTGGCTTTGACTTTAGGTTAGTTGTAGGTAAGTTGTAGAACTAGGTTGAGATGAAATTGCAGGTTTTGGGAGTTGGGCGAAAGGAATTTTTGAGAGAAATTCAAATGATATTTTTGTTTTATAGTGATAAGTAAGCAGGATTTACATTTTTAGTATTATGGTATCATGTTGACTCACCTTTTGTTCTGCAGCAATAGGAGGAGTGTAAGCCGTTAGCACCGCCCTGGTGTTAGTCATCGTTGCGAGAGCTATGCTCCGTAGAACATCGTAATAAAAAAAGAGACTGGAGAGTAATTCAGCGAACCGTTGTAGGTGATTGTTCAAGAAAGAAGATAATTTTCATATCTCGCAAATAGAAAGGTAAAGGTTGTAATTATTGTTAAAATTTCAGAAACCCCGACGTAATGTTAGTACGGGTGCCTGTTTTCGTATCGAACGCTTCACAGCGGAATTTTCTGCGAAATCCTATCGCCAAAGCACTGTTTGATTTAGAAGTGATAGTCACACAAATAGTTTTCATGTGAACGTTTCTAGAAAAATTGTGTGATCTTTGGACGTTTCTTTTTCAAATTTCGGCAATGAGTAACTTAGCGAGTGTGATATAGGACTGGGCTACATTGTATATTATTTGGTTAGCTAACAAATCTTGGAGCAGTGACTTTGCTGGAAGCAATTCGAAAAATTTTAATTCGTTTAGCACTGTTTTTTGTTGGTTTCAGTTTAAGCTAGTCTGTTGTACAATTTAAGTATTTCTGTGGCAGTAATAACATACGTGGAGAGTCGAACATCTTATTCTTTTGATGAACAATCCAAACCATTCGCAAATAAATTAGGTTTAGTGATGGTAAACGAAGCTTTTTGTAAGCCGCCTCCCCCCCTTACTACATTTGGGTGGTTCAGTTTTTATGAGATCACCATCTTATATTTTCATCTATTGTGACTCCTACTTGAATACATCTGTCGAATGACTTTTCTTTTTGAGCATACATTTCTTAACATGCTGACCGGACAAGGCCTGTGATTTTCCATGTGTGTTTTTATTCTGATCAGTCTAGGATGCAGTATTTATATGGAAATGTCACCATGCATTTGCAGTTTTTTGAGTGATAACTCTCCTTCCTCCAGGAATTCTCATAGAGGATTTGATTAAGATAAACTTTAGCAAAAATTTTGACATGAAAAATAACAATTTTGTTATTAATGTACTTACATCACAGCATGGCATACAGACATTCTCACATATCGTGCTCTATTTTTGCGAGCAGTGATTATCTTTTTTGTTTTTAGTGTGGTCTAAAAAGGTTTGAAGGACAAGGAACTTCTTATACTAGATTTACTAATTCATAAATTTCATCAGTTACGTTAGATGGTGATTCAACCTCAAAAGTGGTTGTCTGCGCCATTCCAATTGCTTATGGGCAGCAGCCAAGATTAGGTGAAGAATTACATATTTTCAAAGTTTCCATAAGTGTAGCAGGCACCAATTTGTGGAAGTGTAATTGATTCACTGAGTATAGATGGTGTAAGAATTTGTAGTGGCTAGTGTATTGCAGAAAGCTTCTTTCTAATATGCACTTCTTGTTGGAGTTGTGCTTGGTTCCCATTGTGACAGCTAATTGGCGACTGAATATATACGAATGATAGTAGCCACATCAGCGTATCTGTGATGTGAAATTGACAATTTTGAATTGATGTTTAATAAATGTGAATAAGTTAACGTAATTTGCAACATTCACTGATTGCTGGGCTGTTTACTTCGTTTATAACAGTAGCTCTAAAAGTGAAAATCTGACATGAAATGTAAGCACATAGAATTGATGTCTATAATTAAATGCAATAGACGTAATGCTTTGTCAGTTTACACATTAATAATTGTGTAAATGATACTACCCAGTAATAAAATGCAAGAATACATAATCTTCAGAACTAATGTAGAAAGTCACCGTTTGACATTTTGTCAGTATTCCAATAGTGGGAATTAGTTTGATCCACAATTATCTAGCATATATTAACACTTGTTAAAGAAAAATATTGAAGTTCCTTGCTATACATGCATCATATAAGAGCTTATGTTGGCAGCAACTGCCTACACACACTGGTGGGTAGTAAAGGTGAAGCAGCAGCTGATTCTATCGTTTGTAGGAACAAATACCTATAATATCGTGGCATAAAGCAATGATAGACTGCGAACAAGCAATATTTGTGTATAAAAACCATTGCTCGCAGCAGTTGAAATATATCGTCTTTCAACCTAAAGGAGACGGTGGGCTGCACTACAGATCTGTCATCACAACCAAGATTTCCATGTTGATGAAAAATTGCTAGCTATGTCAACAAACCAAGTAAGTGCTGAAGGACTGTATGGATATCATTTGCAAAAATGTCAGTATTCGAAAGATGTAGAAAGTGAAAGGCCATCTAGACAGTGCAAGAGTCGTTCACATTCTTTATAGGTTTATACCTTGGCTACCATATACAATCCTTCCATTGGTTGCCTCTGAGACATGACGACACAGTCACCATATGCAGTACACTGTTCACAAGTCCAGCATGTGGACGGCCCTTACTAAATCTAGACAAAAAAGAGAAAGTGCCATGCTTAGGCTCTAATGTATTACAAGAAGGAAATGATGGGAGTAAATGATAGCACAATAAATGACAACCATCATACAAATCTAGATAGCACATAACAGAACATCAGACCATGTACTGTGTTACCAGAGCATGTATCTGGAACATTCTTTTACACTTAAACCATAGTGGGTAAAGGAAATCAAGAATACAGTAGTAGTGTTATTCTTAGGACAAATGATACAGTAAGAACACATCAGAATCTTTGCTTCCTCCTTTCCTTCTGGACTTGAAAGTTTTGTTGGGTTTGCATACAGCTTTGGAACAAGTGCGGTCAGCATTAGCATGGATTGGCACCACTGCCAGCCCAATTAATAAGAGTTTCGTGATTTACAACAGGTTTTTTCCTTCACTGGGGTTTGGATTACGCTATTAATGTTCTCAGCTTAGAATTACAATATGTTATTTTAACATTCCCCTCTATTTTATGCTTTTAGTTTGCTTTTACAGTAATACTTGCACTTTGTGGGTTTGTGCTTTGTAAGCAAGGTATAACTTCCAAGGAAGGGCCGTCCACAATTTTAAACAGTTCTAGTTTTGAAGATCACTAGTATTGGCAGTAATTATTTCGCTCAAAAATGTTACGGAAGTCTGGAGATCATTTGTTGCTTATAAAACACCAGTGAAGTGTTGACCAGGAAAGTGAATCAGCACAATGTTATATCACTGCATCACTCATTTGCAATTTGTGTGGTAAAATTATTTTGATGCAGAGAAGAAGGAAAATCAAAAGCGCTACTACAATTTTCATTCTTTTATTTGCCTGACTGTCTCATCACTTGTCTTTAAGGTGAGTGTGGATTTCTGCGTGGTCATTTTCTTTCTCCCCAGCTACCCAGTTTCATAAAATTTTCATCCCCCACTCCCACGACAAATCAGTATTATTGCACAGTACTTTGATTACTTAGATGTTAATCCTTTTGAGGTGTTCCAAGCTACCAAGCTATAGTAGTTAACATTCTGGAGCACATTAAAGTCCATTTTAATGCTGTTGTTTGCAGCATTCCAAGTTTGGTGCTGATTTACATGCCTGCTAGCTGTTCAGTGTTGTTGAACTGTAAATCGTTATTATTGTTCAGTCTTACTGTTAAATGCTTGTTATTTTAGAGGAAATAGATCAGTTTATTGATTAGTTGTCAAAACAGTTGGAACTAAGCGTGGTACCTAAATGACTGCGCAGAACTTTGAAGCATGCAATCTGCATGGCAGACCCAGCCCCCATATCAAGCTTATACAATATGTCGCTCGCTACACATGTGGACACACAGCTATGACAAATACAGAAATAACATGACAACCACAGGAATTAGGGCTTTTTTGGACAATGGTAAGCTAAACATGACAGTCTTCATAATGAAAGTTTACCAAAAGAAACTACAGTGCAAAAGCCAAACAAACAACATCCACAGTAATGAAGAAAACCACTGAAAAAACTGATACGGGAAATTTCACTTCACCGATGCAACTCAAACAAGATCCGCGGTATCACAAAGCCAAAACTCATCCATGTAATATCGAAAACCTAACCTCGCCAAGGTAGGTAAAACCTGAAGAAATTTGCAATTACAGTCCAACATAATTACCAACAACGAAGAACACAACCAATAAAAATAAATAAAAAATCATTAACACGAACTTTGATATAAAAGAAAGACATAACATTAGCACAGTAGAATAAAACCATTAAAAACATCCTTACCAACTCAAGTTGGCAGACACAAATTTAGTGATAGCAAAAATCTCAACATGCTCTCGCAAATGACCAGCGTAAACTTGTCAAACCAGGATATGATCTGCGTGGAAGGCACTACATTGCCCTGCCAACAGTACCACAGATACTGGGCCGTGGTCAGAGGTGCAGCAGGTGTGGTCAATCTGGTACATTCTCCACAAACATAATGCTTCACACACCCACCAATTAAACAAATACTGTCCTCCATAGCAATGTGCAGCAACTTGTGAACTTCGCCATTTCCATAGCTAGCCAAAATGAAATATAAAATTAAATCTCCAATTATGAACATACTGCACTAATAATTCCGAAAATGAATCGCCTGTGCCTGCTGACATCAAAATAACTCTCACGAATTCTACCAATATTGTTCTCACAAACGGCACCAGGGTTACCCAATTCGGTTATACCATAGTTCTACATTCTGTTAATTTATAGTTGAGTGGTTGTGGCTGTATTACCTCATCAGTATAAAATATCTTCAGTTTAACCCCTTCCTGTGTTTGGGTGAGTGGTGTGTGTGTCAGATTGATATACTGTTTCTTTATTGCACTTTGTCATTTTTTGATAGTGCTGCATTAATTAAATTGAGTTATTAATGTTGCTATTAAATGATTTCTACCTACTATGAAGGGAGAACAGAGGAATTGTGGTTACTGTTTTTCTGTTTATTTTTGTGGCCCGTTTCTGTTGCCATAAGTTGCAGTACATGAACTCAAGTTTATCATTTCCAGTTATGTAATAGGTAGACAGGGCACACATATTGAAGCATAGCTGTCCATACTAAAGAGTTCCACAATTTGCTGCAGTAAATGAGACACTTTTAGATAATAAAGTCAGGTTGTTTAAATTATACGAGTTGTGTGAATGTTTATTACATCTCTTCCATGTTCCCAACACATTATCACAATAGCTATGATTGATTGGTGATATGTTCATCTCCAGTTGGGCACTGTGTAGGTTACACAGAAGTATGTACACATGCATGAACAGTCTTTGTGAAAAACTGGTGGGTCAATTTTTTATTTGATTGCATTGTTTCATTATTATGATACACTCTCATATTAACCAAATTTGGTATTATAGGTGTAATGCAAACATGCTCTTGACTGTACCATTTGTGGAAGTGCTTAAGAAAAGTGCCATACATTGTCTTACAAGAAAAAAAGTATTAACACAGTAATGATGCACTCAGATCTCGTAACTTATATTAAACATTATATCAATTGCTGCATACTCAATAGTTCTGCATTTCACATCAAAAGTAGGAGCATTTATTAACATTGCTGAAAATTGTTCTGTAGATAGATTTGCACACTATGGCAACTCGAGTATGAGCATAGGTATTGTGCTTGAACATTGTTTGGGAATTACTATGCTGGATCATTAGAGAGAATGAAGATAAACTGTGCAGAAGGTAACCAGTCAAATGTAACACTGTGTCACCATGTAGGACAGTTATGCCAGCCATAATTTTATATCCGGTTTTTAAATAAATGAATTGTAAGAATGTCGCTGAGAACTTTCATCCTATGTATGTGCTTCACTGATGATAAATCATGATCAGCAGTGTGTCTTTTGTGCATGTCTTAAGTAATCCTCATTTTCAGATGATTTCACTCCAAATGAAACTGTTTACAAATAAGACAGCCACACATGTATAGGCTGCACTGTTAGAACAAGAAATGACACTTATGCATAAATCTGTGACTTTTGCACAAATTGGTGCTTAGTTATGATTCTTTTACTCAGGATTTCATCTGATAGTAAACATGTACATTGACATCACGTGAGATTTTAAAATCTGTTCTTCCCTTTTTACTTCCGATAAACATGGATATTTATCAAAACAGTGAATGTTAAGTTACCTTGCAGTTTGTAGGAGCTAGAAAAACTAAGTAAAAGTGCCTGCTATTCTGAATTATTCAACTAACGTGAAGCTGAGGAGGGTTGTACCACCTGAGAAATCTACAGCTGCAATCCGGATTCACATTATGAAACACTCAGCTGCATCATGAAGAGTTCTCAGAAGAAGGAACACTAATCATCGACTTATTTGCTGTTTCCCAATTTAACTGGCTGGCTTCAAATAAGAGACTATTATGCTATGACATGAATAGTGTAGCATGTAACACTCTACAGGCGGAGAATATACAGATATAAAGCATATGTCACTACCATGTCGTAAAAATGTTGAGTATTACTGTTGAGAACTGCATTAATTTTAAAATTTTTGACATGTTGGTAACATATGCTTTGAGTGGTGCTGTTCCTGGGTCATTCACACTTCAGCATAAACATTCAAGTGATGATTACATAAGAACATTTGCATATTGGGAATGTTAGATCTGAGTCATCGGCTTCTATCAGTGATGGAGACAGGTGGCAAGCACTAGAAACATATGGTGACTATTATATGATTTTATTTGTAATTTCTTTTCGAACAGATGGAGCTACAGATCAGTCTGTCACCACAACCAGTTTCTTTCCCCCCCACCCCTTATTAGTTAGTTTTGCCAGCTAGCAACAAAACTGATAATATGCACCAGAAGGTGATGTGACGGCATCCGTTAACATTACGTCACCAGTAAAGCCGAAGACTCGTATCGAACATTACCCTTGACCCAGACATTTAGAATGCGAGTTTTTCAGAACTATTTTTGTCACAGTTTGTGACTTACTTTGCAGTTCCAATTATGAATCACAGTCTATCGGAATTATGCTTTACCTGAAAAAACGGTTGAACAAGTACATTAAGCAAAATTCTTTGCTTTCATCTTGGGAGAATTTTCAGTTACTGTAGTTCATATTAAAACAAAATTGTTTGATTGTGACAATATGAGAAGGTATTTCTATTCTGATGTATATAATTGACACCATTTCTGTACATAATATTACTGTTATCAAAACTCCTGCAATGGTAGTTTTGATTGCTCAGTGTCTACTACTGAATCGTTGTTTTTAAAACAAAGTAATTTGTGGTATTGAAATATATGTTAGGTTATGCTCGTTTCTATCCATTCACGTGTTGAGGTGAGTTGGAAATCCTGAACAAACATGACTCAGTGAAAGGTAAATTAAAACATACTGCGCATAGTGTTAAAAGGCTAATTGCATTTTCAGTTAGTATTTAACACAGGTTGGATGGTTCTTTCACATCAGATATGCCATATTCAGGTGTTCATAGAAGCTAATAAATCATTAGCTTCTATGAAACATGAGTGTCATTGTTTTTGGCTGCTAATGTTTGTTAAAAGGCAGAATTTGGGGAATTTTTTAAAATGATTTTTATCTTCGAAGTGTGTTTAAGTTAATATTTATAGGCCATGCGTTAATTGGATGAGAATGCTGTTATATTTATATGGAGTAAGGATGGGGAGAACAACAAAGCTTCTCGAAACTTAAAAGCATGCTGATTAGAGGAAAGGGCTATTATTCATTACAAAATAAGGGAAGCCTATGGGAGGATCTGCAGTAGAAATTCTTTTTAGGAAGTAAATGGGTGCTTATGAGGTACTTGTAGTTGGATTGAAACAAATTTGACAGTTTTATTTATTCTGTGATGTCATCCAATCACCATTGCATTAGGAGTGTTTTTATTTAGCATGTTAATGGAAAAGGTGAAAGTTAATATATCGCACATTGCATGGCGACTGTTTGAAATGCTGTGCTTGAGTACGGAATTGTTCAAAAACTGAAAATATTTAGTCTTAATGTGTTTAGCAAAATCTATTCATTGGAGGAGGAAAAGCAGTTACCTACGCAGTGGAAAAGTGACACGCTTTTCAAGGTTCTGAAATAGCCATAGGAACTGTTCGTGGGGCAACTACTACTGTATATTTTTATTTGTAAATTATTTCAACTGTCAGTTGAAAAAGCAGTGGCATTGGTCAGGATAACCACGTAGCTGCAATCAGTTTTCAGTTTATTTCATCCAGTTAGAAATTGGAGACATTGTCAACATCAGAAATACTGTGCTGTGCAAACTCAGATGTTGGCCACTTGAAGCAAGACCTACACTCCTGGAAATTGAAATAAGAACACCATGAATTCATTGTCCCAGGAAGGGGAAAATTTATTGACACATTCCTGGGGTCAGATACATCACATGATCACACTGACAGGCCCACAGGCACATAGACACAGGCAACAGAGCATGCACAATGTCGGCACTAGTACAGTGTATATCCACCTTTCGCAGCAATGCAGGCTGCTATTCTCCCATGGAGACGATCGTAGAGATGCTGGATGTAGTCCTGTGGAACGGCTTGCCATGCCATTTCCTCCTGGCGCCTCAGTTGGACCAGCGTTCGTGCTGGACGTGCAGACCGCGTGAGACGACGCTTCATCCAGTCCCAAACATGCTCAATGGGGGACAGATCCGGAGATCTTGCTGGCCAGGGTAGTTGACTTACACCTTCTAGAGCACGTTGGGTGGCACGGGATACATGCGGACGTGCATTGTCCTGTTGGAACAGCAAGTTCCCTTGCCGGTCTAGGAATGGTAGAACGATGGGTTCGATGACGGTTTGGATGTACCGTGCACTATTCAGTGTCCCCTCGACGATCACCAGTGGTGTACGGCCAGTGTAGGAGATCGCTCCCCACACCATGATGCCGGGTGTTGGCCCTGTGTGCCTCGGTTGTATGCAGTCCTGATTGTGGCGCTCACCTGCACGGCGCCAAACACGCATACGACCATCATTGGCACCAAGGCAGAAGTGACTCTCATCGCTGAAGACGACACGTCTCCATTCGTCCCTCCATTCACGCCTGTCGCGACACCACTGGAGGCGGGCTGCACGATGTTGGGGCGTGAGCGGAAGACGGCCTAACGGTGTGCGGGACCGTAGCCCAGCTTCATGGAGACGGTTGCGAATGGTCCTCGCCGATACCCCAGGAGCAACAGTGTCCCTAATTTGCTGGGAAGTGGCGGTGCGGTCCCCTACGCCACTGCGTACGATCCTACGGTCTTGGCGTGCATCCGTGCATCGCTGCGGTCCGGTCCCAGGTCGACGGGCACGTGCACCTTCCGCCGACCACTGGCGACAACATCGATGTACTGTGGAGACCTCACGCCCCACGTGTTGAGCAATTCGGCGGTACGTCCACCCGGCCTCCCACATGCCCACTATACGCCCTCGCTCAAAGTCCGTCAACTGCACATACGGTTCACGTCCACGCTGTCACGGCATGCTACCAGTGTTAAAGACTGCGATGGAGCTCCGTATGCCACGGCAAACTGGCTGACACTGACGGCGGCGGTGCACAAATGCTGCGCAGCTAGCGCCATTCGACGGCCAACACCGCGGTTCCTGGTGTGTCCGCTGTGCCGTGCGTGTGATCATTGCTTGTACAGCCCTCTCGCAGTGTCCAGAGCAAGTATGGTGGGTCTGACACACCGGTGTCAATGTGTTCTTTTTCCCATTTCCAGGAGTGTATATTACAGTGAGCTTGGCATGACACCTTACAAGGGCACTTTCCCATCAACCCCCCCCCCCCCCCCCCAGATTTAGTTATAAGTTGGCATAGTGGATAGGCCTTGAAAAACTGAACATAGATCAATCGAGAAAACAGGAAGAAGTTGTGTGGAACTATGAAAAAATAAGCAAAATATACAAACTCAGTAGTCCATGTGAAAGATAAGCAACATAAGGTTAGTGTGAGCCAAGGAGCGTGGTTAGCGTGAGCAGCTGCGGAACTAGAGGTCCTTGGTTCAAGTCTTCCCTCGAGTGAAAAGTTTAGTTCTTCATTTTTAGTTTATGTGACAAACTGTTATGTTTTCATTACTTTTTGGGAGTGATCATCACATCCACAAGAAAACCTAAACCGGGCAAGGTAGAAGAATCTTTTTACCCAGTCGCCAAGTGTACAAGTTAGGTGGGACGACAACATATTCCTAGTCTACTAATCGCACGGTCGCACTCTTTTGCGGTGCGGTCGCAAAGCACAGACACTAAACTTATTACAGTGAACAGAGACGTCAATGAACGAACGGACAAATCATAACTTTGCGAAAATAAAGTAAAATTTTCACTTGAGGGAAGACTTGAACCAAGGACCCCTAGTTTTGCAGTTGCTCTCGCTAACCATGGGACCACAGCGCTCCTAACCACACATTATCCTTGATGTTTCCTATCTTACACATGGATTACTCAGTTTGTATATTTTGCTTATTTTTTCATACTTCCACACAACTTCTTCCTGTTTTCTCGATTGATCTGTGTTCAGTTTTTCAAGGCCTATCCACTGTGCCAACTTATAACTAAATCTGAAGGGGGGTGCGATGGGGAGGTTCCCTTGTTAGTATGGACGTGCTCAGGGGATACAATCCCGTGCCCCTTCTACATGGAAGAAAAATTACCTTCCTGAATGAAACTTGAATCGTGCCCCACCACATACGTATCGGGTGGAACATGTAATGGATACTGACTAGTTACAAGTAAACAAGAGCCTTGTTTATCCTAACTTTGGGACCAGATGTAATCCGGATTACCAAATATCCAGATAATGCAGAAATATTCTTCTAAGTGGGATAACTATACAAACAGCAGACCATACTGTTTTTCATGACTTACGAATTTATAGCTCTGTAACTTGATCACAAGAAGGTGCAACCGCAAAAAAACAAATCACAGTGCAACCACAAAAATCACAGCTTTTGTTATTTACTACTATCAATTTAGAAATCACACCAAAGTCTCCCAATTTTTTTTTACTCGGCACCCGTCTTTCATATAGTACCTGTCTTCTGTATGCTGGTTTGATGTTCTTCAGTGCACCTTGAGCAATCATTTGTTAAAGAGCCATACTATAAGAGGGAGCCGGAAGCATGGGATCAGCAATATCTAAGCTACCTGTGGTGCCAAAATAACTATACATATACCATATCGAAACATACCATAATAGACAAAGAATGAATTACCATACCATAACAGACAATGAATTGGTGTTAATGAGGGCTGGATAAATGAGGTTCTTGTGTATACCCAGGACTCTTTGTTGTTTAGCCACCCATCATGTGAGTGAGTTGGTCCTGCTCCTTAATGTATTATGGGACATAGCAAGTACTAAAACACAAAAATACTCAGTATTGGTGCACTGATTATGTATGGTGGATGAGCTGGTAGAGTTGTAATGACTAAACTCAAATAGCTTGACTGAACAAATTGCAAGTGCGTAATTCACGGGTGTTTAGTTTCATGAAGAATGGATTTTAATAATTTGAAAAGAATTCTGTTTCAGGTATTTGACAGTACTGGTGTTTGTGAGCATATTAACACTTGTAGTGAATGTGGTGCTATTAAACGTACTGTGGTGTAAGAAATTTTCAAGGAACTTCACTTTACGTTAAATGTCATTTGAATGACATTAGACCTTTATCACAAGACCAGTTGTGAATACTCAATAATGAAAGCATTGCTTTCAATTTTTGAAGTGATGATAAACATCCAGGGTAGCAACAAGAGGATATTGGTAAAGGAAACATACCAAAAGAGAACTTCTAAAATTTGCCACTCTTGCTGAACATCTAGTTTCAGGTCATTGTTTTTAAATACCAAAAAAGGATAAATAATTGAACAAAAAATTACTTAAAATTTGCAATGCAGGTGTGATAAATAAATGCAAAGATTGTCTTTCAGTTTAACAAACTATAAAATGTTTTAAAGAAAGCAGATGATTAAACTTCCCATCTCTCTCTCTCTCTCTCTCTCTCTCTCTCTCTCTCTCTCTCTCTCTCTCTCTCTCTCTCTCTCTCTCTCTCTCTCGCACACACACACACACACACACACACACACACACACACACACACACAGGCTCCCAGGGTGAATTTAAGAGCACCAATTAGAACTATTGTTTCATGAATAAAGTAGTCAATATTTGAATTGAAATTTGTGCAGCAGGAAGTAAGGACTCTGCTTGTGTAGCAGCTGTAAAATAAAAGTGGCACAAATATTGGCATCACAATATGAAGTATACTCGTATTTATGTGGTCAGTGGACCAGATTTACTGACAGTGTGAATGTACTTATGAGTGCCTTGCATGAGATGATGTAAGGTATATGAAATATTAGCAGAAAGGATTTGCAATATCAGATCACATGCTCAAGTGCTCTTGCTTATAACAATTAAAATTTTGTTCAATTACTCAACACAGTGTGAAAGGTTGGGTTTGACCAGCCCTGCTTTTGTAATACTTCACCATGTCTCACTAGGGAGGATGATGTCTTTGTTTGTACATTTCGCAGTTCTGTGAACGTAACTTTCACCTTCTTTTCAAACAATGGAAAATCTAGGATGGAATGTTACAAAAGGAGAGTTGCTACTCACCATATAGCGGAAATGCTGAGTTGCAGATAGGCACAACAAAAAGATTTTCACACTTATAGCTTTTGGCCAATGGCCTTTGTCAACAACAACAACAACAACAACTACTCTCTCTCTCTCTCTCTCTCTCTCTCTCTCTCTCTCTCTCTCTCTCTCTCTCTCTCTCTCTCAACTCCTACACACAACTGCAGTCTCAGGCAACTGACAGTGTGATTTGAGTTGCCTGAGACTGCAGCAGTCATGTGTGAGAGTTGTGTTTGCATGAGTGTGTGAGTATGTATACACATGTGTGTGTATTGTTGACAAAGGCCCTTGGACGAAAGCTTTAAGTGTGAAAATCTTTTTGAACATTCCTTCTCATAATATTGTTTCACCTTGTTCCGGTGGATGGGTGGAAAAAAAGTGAGAAGATGGAGAATCTGAGTGAAATATTGCTTGCCGTGGTTAATCTGTAGTAATAGAATTTAATTTCAGTAATACATCATTGGTTTAAGTGTATAAACTGTAAGTGCTGCACGAGATCATTGTGACTTTGCAAGAACTGTCATCCATGCCATCTGAGCCTGCAATGGATTCACATGCATGTCTGCATATTAGGCCTCATGGTCAGCAGTCAAATTATGTTTGCCATTTAAAATTATATTGAATTCATGTAAGGTTCTGTTCTATAAAACTTTTTGATCTGCTGAGTTGTGGCAACACTGTTACAATCAACAGTGTGTGTCTTGTTGCAGTTGATCAGTCTTAAGACATATTCGAAAGACTTAATTTACTGTTCATCATACCAACTTTTTATCATTTTTCAAAAACACATTCTACACCAAAATTAGAAACAAATATCAAATATAAAAAGGTATAGTACTTCAAAACAATGTGAACATTACTTTCTCAAAAGTTGTTTATTTTGTCTTGGTTTGTGGAGTTTCCTATGGGATATTGCCTTCATCAATCGTGGTTAATCACTTAATAACATGTAGCATCAGATGATTGATACCAACAGGTTAGGTGCTCAACATGGGTCTTTAAACTGGCTAACAGAAATACTTTTATGTCCAAGTTAATTGTAAATGTGTGCTGCATTTGCTTCACTCAAGATAATCAAAATTTTTGCGTCTACTTTTTGTTAACATATTTCTGGCTCAGGGAGGCGGTGTAGCTCATCATACTTGCTACGTTAGCAAGTGGGTTGCATGTATTATATTCCATACCATGCAGAAAAAAAGGTACATTACAGTTGTGTGATGTCACATTGGCTTCATGTTGTCTAATTGGATGGAAGTTGGCCCAGTGTCACCGAGAAACCAGCATCACAATTTCAACATAATTTGACCAGATTTTTTTTGCCAGAAAATCTATAATGTGAATTTACATATATGCGCCAGTATTTTGAAAATAAAAATAATGAGCATTAAGATGGGCTTAACATGATGAGTGCTGTGTGGCTGCTGGTGGCGACAGCAGAACCACACCCCTGATTCTGTGTGACAGCCACTGCCACAGCAGCCTTATGTCCAACCCCATGTGCCTTGCATATCCTTTTTGTTATACATCCATAATGAAATGTGCAGCAGCCAACGTGTTTATTAGGGGCAGTACTAAATGACATTACCTTTGAAGGTGAATCACCATATGCTACACAAGAAAAATTGTTGTGATATATCAGGGGAGACATAATGTATCATCAATTTCAATCTGAAATGTTGACCATGTGACTTTTCAGTGAGTCTTTGACTTGGTGGCTTCCTGATTAGTCAGTAGGTAGTGTTTGTGCAAGTTGCAACACAAGTAATGTGAGTTACTGAGATGGAGGGGTGGGTGTGACAAGTTGACTTCAGTGGCTAAAGAGCTGATGTGAAGTGGGGAAATGATAAATCAGCTCATCTGTGGGCCCCACAGTTGCTAGAATCAGAAGCAGGTCAGCAGATTTTATATCGTAGAGTAGCTGACCACTCAACGTACTTGGATCATGGTGTACCATGTCAGTCTTGCATGATGGGCTCATTAGTATAAAAAACCCTCACTGATGATGGGCTCATTAGCATAAAAAACCCTCACTGTATTCAGTGACTTCGGCTGTTTGACTTTTGATTTGCAATATTTCTTATGGTCTGACAATTGTTTATATATTTTAGAAGAGCCTTATTTGTGGCATCAGCCATGTGACATTGCATGGAGTCCATGGAACAGTTAGGGGCTGTAATTTCAGTGAAAGTGAGTGATTTTTGCTGATTAGTCAAGTGGCTGAGTTGTTGACAGTAACATAAACAAAGCTGAGAACGTTCCAACTTTCAGGTGAATCCTCATCCAGAGGTGGAGTACAGGGCTTTTAGTGTGTGTACAATGAAGACAGGATGGAAAATGTAGGGGAAAATACAGACGTACAGTAAGAGAGGGAGAGAGAGAATGGGGCAACGACAAAGGATGGACAGCATGAGGTAGTGGATGGAAGGGAGCTGACAAAGAGTGGATGGTGTGATACAGATGGGGGGGGGGGGGGGGGGACAAAAAATAACAGCATGACTCACACTCATAAACATATTTCCTATTAGTTAGATGTACATTTAGGACTGTATGAAAAAGAACACTCAGTGATTTGAAACATCAGTTTATTTGCATTAACATTAAAAACAGCATTATACAGATTATAGTGGCTGGTACTCTTGTTACTGAAGTCCCATTTCTGTACTAGATACAAATTTGAACACATCATGTACATGTTTAGTTTACAATTATTATTGTAATACAAGTTGTGGAGTTATGTTGGGGAAGATTATCATGTTGCGTGTACACAATGGTAGACATCAAGTAGTCTCATGTATTTTCAGAAATGCTCTTCCTTTTATTCTTCTGCTGGTGAAGTAACCTCATACGTCCGCAGAAAATATGAAATATTGTGTAGGCAGGATTTAATGGAGTGGTATGTAGTGTGCGCGTTTCTGCTGTAAATCTCAAAACATTGAAATAATGCGGTGAGATTGACACGATGATTATCCACTCTCAAAGCTTGTGTTACAAATATATAAAAACTTACGCACTAAGCTATAAGAACAATCTTTTGAAGTTAAAACAAGAGCTAAACAAAATTTATCTACCTTCCCTGAGATGAAGAATAATGTAAAATGAATTCATTGTTGAAGAAGGTGCAGGTGAATTTCCTGGTAGGTTAAAACTGTGCTTGACTGGGGCTTGAACCCAGTTCGAGTTGCAGTCCTACGTACAGTTTTAACTGCTGCCGAGTTAAAAATTCCGGAAATGTGCGATAGAGTTTATGTAATGATTTTGAAAATAGACATTCATACTTCCAAGTCTGTTCATAAATGCTGTAACAATGAACTCATTGTAATTTTTAGAGTTACAAAATTACTAGTGTTGCACAGAGATATTGAAAGAAAAGTTGCAAAATTTCAGTTCACTTTCTTTACCTTGTGTTGAAAATATGAAAATAATGATGCACATTTGCTAGATGGCCACTTTTATTAAAAAGAAATCTTTGCTATTAAATATTTGCTTTCTTGTAAAAATGAACATTTGTTTAGAGGCAGAATGTGGTATTAACTGCGGCTAGATATGTTACTTATTCAGTGTGTAATATGTGATTTTCTCAGTTTTTACTTTTTTTGGCATATTGAACCATACTTCTGAGCAGCTTTATAGAAATATCTCAGTAGAATGAGTCTAAGATTTAATGTTATTTTACAATGTCCGGATACATACATGAAGCATAGCAAATAAATGAGAGGACACAAAGTAGCTAGAAAAGAGGGAAATAAAAATTTCAGTTGAGCTTGAGAGAGATTAGTGATAACTGATAATCACTAAATTTTGTACACAAGTGATACTGTCCTGTATAAAATAAAAAAAAAGCTTCCTGTGGTTAGATACCTATATGAAATACTATGACCCAGTGCACGTTTCGGGGGGGGGGGATTTTACAGGCTTTAGGAATGAACTGTTTTGCTGTGCTCCGAACTACAGCAAAATGGCAATTGGTTTCTATATCCTACATTCTTCTGGCATTAATATAGATTCTTTGAAACCTATTTGGTGTAAGTGGAATAAGAGTTAAACCATGCATAGTATATAATCTTGCCAGAGTAGTTATCAGGCTCCAGCCCCCCTAGAAATTTTGAACATAGAGTTTTTGATTACAGATTGACTCGTGATGTGATATTGACAGTTATGGCAGCTTATGAGGCACCAGTCCATGTCCAATACTCATCAGTCAGTTCTGTAACTTATGTCGTACAATTTGAGGGTCATGAAACGATGTTCATATCAGAAAGCAGACCTACATGGGCTAGGACCTATAGAAGATTCCCATGATTCTTCTTTGTTCTGTTGCATTTCTCATAAAATTTCCAGAATTCAAATGTTTATTCTCAGTACACTTTCGAATCTTACAAGTAGGTTCTGGAAACTGTTAAGATGGTCAAATTTGTGAGTCTTTCGCATTGATATCGTTCCTGTAGTAAAGTAGAAGAAAGTGAGGGCAGATAAAATAGCTAGCAATACCTCTGCTTGGGAGTAGCCATACTTTGAGGTGTTGTTTTTTTAAATTTGAGAGCCATGAGTAAACTCGAATAAAAATTTCAGTGAACTGTTTTAAATATATAACCTACATATGCAAACAATAATCTGTACCTGCAAATGGAAAATACCCGATAATATTTCAACACACCCACTAAAGATGTCTTGTAAATAAGATAAAACACTTCCGGGTGAAACAAGTTTTCAATGTGCAGAATGAAAAAGGCATTTTTCTTTTGAACTATAGCGCAATTTACATACGGCTGCTGCAAAAAAAAAAAAAAAAAAAAGGACGCAAAGTGTTGACTGCAGCCTTTTAAGACCAATAAAATTACAGGTACTTGTCAATCAAGTCGAAACCATTTTCCTTAATCCAACTGATGGTTAGTCTGTCAATAATCCTGTTTTTGGCGCATACGTGACTTGGCTACAAAAGATGAAATGTAGAAAATTAGTTGGCTTTAAATGGGTAAATGGGTTTACGTTCTCACCTTGCATCCTGATTAATTCAGTGTGCACTGTTCTCTTTTTTTTTTTTTTAAATCATTCCTTGGTGTACCTGATGCTAAAGATCTGACACAGGTAGGTGCTTATAATGTTACTGATAAACAAAAAGGAAATATTTCATCTGACACACACATCTTAGCAGACAAATTATGTTTTCACTGCTCAAACTTTTATTTACAGTTCATTTTTTCACAGGTTCTAGCACGAGGGGGGGAAAAAAAAGTTCTGATGTGCATTATAGCGCAGAATTGTTTGTTATGCTAATTGAGAATATCAGTCTTACTTTATTCACATTTAAATGATCACAAATACACAGGTGAGCCATTACGTTGAAAACAGTTTATAGTCCAGTGTAGATGTACTCATTTGTACGCCCATGCAAGTCACCTTGCATTTGTCCTGCAGTGGTGGGCAAGTGGCCTGCATGTGGAAACTAGTAAAAGATGAGGAAGAGGTCAACTTGTGGATTGGGCTGAGGAAGCCTTGAACTTGTGGATTGAGCTAAGATAACACTATTGTCTGCCCCTGAACCCCTTATTTCCAAAGTAGTGGTCAAGCAGTTGTGCTTGTTTGGTTGTGTCCTGAACGTGGCTAGTCTAATACATATTTCATCTGCAACACAAATGCTTACACATGGGCAGTAGGAAAATATGCTAATTTACAGTGAACATATTACCTGGAGTACTAACAGAGCATTGCAGCCCCAGAATTGGTAGCTACTAATAATGTGTTGATGGCTAATGTCGTATCCTTTAAAATTTAGTTTCCAAAGGTTTCTTTTACCTGGTTATGAACACTGATGACTTGTAAAAGTCATTTGTACTGAAACACAGAACTCAACCTGAATTTGAGAGAAGAGTGTGCAGGGAATATGTACAGTATTGTTTTGTGTATCAGAGCTCTTCCAAAACCACCTTGTTAACTCAAAACAGCATGTGGGTAGTGAAAGTATCCAAAATATACCAGAATTTGGCCTTAAAGACATAATTGAGATATTTACCTAATTCCAAGCAAAGTTAACAGGTTTTCCTCTATAAGGTAGTTTCATTTCATTTCTCTCGAACAAAAGTTTTGTTTTGTAGATGACTGTTAAAAACTACTGTAATACATTTTTTAAAATGTAGGCTTATACTTTTCATTTCTACCAATAACATGAACTTTTACCTACTTCCTTATGTGTGATTTGGTAAAAATTCAGCCTTAAATGGCATGTCAAACATTATGACCACTGCCCACCATAACGTTGGATGCTGCCTGCTGGCATTGTGGGCACAGTATGGAGCGGATGGGGATTACTGTAGTGAAGACATGGGCTCCAGATGGGGGCATCTATTAAGATAAGTGACTTTGACAAAGGGCAGACTATTACTACACAGAGCCTGTGAACGAATCTCGAAAACGGTGAAGGTGGTCAAGTGCTACTCTTGAGAGCATTTACATTGTGGCATCTCTGCCGAAAGAGCAAAATACTGGTGTACGCACAAGTGTTTCGGAGCACATCATTCATTTTTACGATACCACCCCTATGTGTTCACAAGTTGACCCTACGACATCATCATTTACAATTGCAGTGGGGTATAGGATCATTGGTATTTGACTGTCAATCAGTGGAAACATGTCGGCTCTCTGGGTAAATCAACATTTTTGCTGCACTTGGTCGCTGGTCTGTACACAAACGCCGTCATGGAGGTGAGCAGTGGTTGGAAAATGTGCAACATGCAATGGACACAGGCTGGTGGGAGCATTTTTATGCTGTGGGAGACATGCTCCTGTGCTTGCATGGGACATGCGGTAGTAATCAAAGAAATACTGACAGCTGTAAACCACGTGCATCCCTTAATGCTTGATGTCCTCCCCAATAGCTATGTGATCTTTCAGCAGTTTAATTGTTCCTTTCTTGGAGCCAGACCTGTGCTACAGTGGTTTGAGGAGCACTATTGTGAACTCACATTGATGTCTCAGTGATCAAATTTGCTGATGTAAATCCTATGAAACACATCTGTGTTGCTATCAGACGCCATCACCGTGTACACATATCAGCAGCCTGTTATTTACTCGAATTACTTGACCTGTGTGTAGACATCTAATGCCACATATCTCAACAAACCTACTAACAAACTATTGGATGCCTTACACACTGAATTAGTGATGTATTTCGTTCCAAAGATGGACAAACGAGGTATTAAGCAGGTGCTCTTTAAAGGTTTTGGCTCCTCAGTGTATTAGCAGTAGCTGTTTATACAGAATCGTTTACTTAAAAATTTCTCAAATAGTAAGAACAGAACTATGGCAACCATTTTCCTATTTTTATTTTAAAGATAACTTGTATAGGTTAAGCTCAGGAAAGAGCTGATGATCCAGTTTAGGAGGTTGTCACCTGACATCAGATTTATTCATGTGATATTACCCTTTCTGGGGAAAGACAACAGCCATTTATTGAGGAAGAGGAAGACAGTATTAATTTTGTAACGCTAGTGGATTCATTTGGTGATCTACCCTTTCAAAGCCTTGGCAAGATCTCAGAAAATACTGTTAAAATGAATTGCATGGAGAATGTAATAGAGTACCATGCAAGAACACTGAAATAGTTCTCCCAACTTCTAGTGCAGGTGCCAGAGTCCCAGTGACTGTCGCTTTGCTGGGGTTTGCTATTTCACCAGTATTTTTCTAATCTCAGTGAGACATCCTCTACAGACCTTCTTGAGCTTCCATTAACATAGAAAGTGGATGCACCAAGTATTAATGGAAATAGGGGGAAAATCTGACAGCAAAAGCATTAGCAAGAGGCACAAAACTTAATGATTCTGCTATATTGGGGTTTCTCGTAGTTTTTATGTTACTATGAAGGTAAAGATTCCATGATGCTTCCTACAAAAATTCTCTCCGTTCTTGATTGCTGACTGTTGGACTCAACACTGTGCTGATATTAAAATTGATGTATGGATTCTAAGATCCATTGAAGCTTGTAACAGTTTTGTCCTCCAAGCTTTCACTGTTAACATTTGATAACAATAGGTAAGTTCCTCAAGTTTCTGTGGACCTAGTGAGAAGAGAAGCTGTTTTGTGGAACAAGTGAAAATTGTTGACAAAGGTAGGGAACCGAGTAAGAAACAGATGAATAGAACAAAGCTATGGGAGGTACATTTCCAAGTCTTGTGGATGGAAGAAAAAAACGCTAAGATGAAATCAGCCTTTTATTTTGTGGTGTGTAGAGAATTTATATCACAGATACCAAATGGTCACTGCTGCCGTTTGCATGGAAGTGCGTCAATACTTGGCGTCATGCCAAGTGCCTGTATATGGTTTCTTCGTCATTGCAATATGCCATGTATTAACGAGTTTCACTCTCAAAGCAGACTCATTTTCTAAGTAGTTAGTGTCTGGCCCCACCTGAAACCAGATTTCATTTTGTTTCACTTAACTCCAGCTGTGTGAGGTGGTGCAATCATTGCATCAACTGACACTCTTTTGTATGGGGTAGGATGCATATCAGAGCACGCAGGTTTCCCTAATTTCCATACATTTGTTAAGAAAAATGTTGTAGTGGTTCCTTTGAAAAGGATACCACTGACTTCCTTCCCCACTCTTGCCTTATCCCGTCTATTGCTCCTCCTCAAGAGACATTATTGTGCACAATATTAAAACAGTAATCATTCTACCTTTTTTTCAATGGCTCAAATTCAGTAAGAAAACTTTAAAAAATGATGTGGCAAAATGCTGCAGATTAAAATATTGTTTAAATTAATAGATTTTGCAGCCACATTTTTATTACCAGTTTTCAGATATACTTGCAGTGAGGAAAGGCGTTTTATAGATAGTTTAAAATTTCTACCATTGAGACTGGTTATTGACATTGAACTAATCCTACACTCAGCAAACCACTGTGAAGAGCATGACAGGGGTACATCCTGTTGTACCAGTTATTAGGGTTTCTTCCTGTTCCATTCACCTAGACAGCGTAGGAAGAACAATTGTTTAAAATCCACTGTACATGCTGTAATTAATCTAATCCTGTCCTCATGGTGCCTATGTGTTATAGTTTGTTCCTAGAGTCGTCATTTAAAGCCAGCTCTTGAAACAGTATAAATAGGTTTTTGTTGGAATACTGTATATCAGTCTTCAAGAGGCTGCCAGTTCAATTTCTTCATCACCTCTGTGACACTCTCCCATGGTTCATACAAACCTGTGATCATTTGTGCTTCTGTTCTGCCTATACATTCAATATGTCCAGTTAGTCCTTTTTTATACAGGTCTCACCCACTTGAGCAGTATACTAGCATGTGTCCCACTGATTGCACTTCCTCAATATTGTCAGTAAACCGAATCTACTACCTGCTTTACCCATTACTTAGTCTATGTGATCATTTAGTTTCATATGTTGGCCAATTCCAATTGTGACTCAATGATGTAGTCATAGGATACTATGTTTTTTTGTTTTGTGAAGTGCAAAGTTTTAGATTTCTGAACATTTAAAGCAAGTTGTCAATCTTGGCACCACTTTGAAATGTCATCGAGACCTGACTAACCCGTTTATGCAGCTTCTTTCAGACAGTACTTCATTATAGTTATATGCATCATCTGCAAAAAGTCTGAGGTTAGTCCACAAGGTTATTAATATACAACATGAACAGCAAGGGTTCCAACACCCTTTCCTGGGGCACACTTGAAGTTACTTCCACATCGGTCGGTGACTCTCCATCCAAGATAACATGCTGCTTCCTCGTTACCAAAAAATCCTCAATCCAGTCACAAATCTCTGTTGATACCTCAAGTGATCCTACTTTCGATATTAATCGTAGATGTGGTACCGAGTCAGATGCTTTTTGCAGATCAAGAAATACTGTATCTACTTGTCTGTCGTGATCAAAGCGTTTAGTATGTCGTGAGAAAAGTGTATTCAGTTTCGCTTAATTGATGTTTTCAAAATCCGTGTTGGTTGGCATGCCAGAGGTGTTCTAAGTTTCTACAACATATCGATGTCAAGGATATTTTATGATAGTTGATTTCGGCTGTTTCTCAGCACCTCTGACACTAACACATATTTCACTCATCTTTTCAGTGGTATGGTTACACATTGTTCTCTTGATAGCCAAATGCTTTTCATTCAGCATCTGTCTGTTTATACTCTCATGCTATATCTATTATGCAGTAGTCTGTTTTAGAAACTTCTAGAACAGAGGTTTCGTTACATGTGGGCAGAATTATAAATAATATATATAGATGTTGTTGCTAATCTGGTGTCTATAAGTTAACAGGTCCCTGTGGAACATGTCTGACACTGGTTAATTGGAAAATGACTGGCCAGTCTACAAATTGATTTTCTAATATAGTTCTCTTGCAGGAAATGA
Organism: Schistocerca americana; assembly: GCF_021461395.2. Classification (NCBI taxonomy): domain Eukaryota; kingdom Metazoa; phylum Arthropoda; class Insecta; order Orthoptera; family Acrididae; genus Schistocerca; species Schistocerca americana. Next base: position 715,318,584 of record NC_060122.1, on the reverse strand, counting down.
TTAGTAGTTATAGGGGAAGGAATCCGTTATAACATAGACTATCAGTTATTGTACTAGCATTTTTTTGCATTGCTGAGACGTTAACAAAATCATTGTGTGTGACTGGTCAACTCAAAGTGTAATTGCATACACTCCAGTAGTGTTCAAGTGGGGAATTGTCACCCCTTCACATCTGCACAGATTTGTATGAGTCCACATTTCATCTGAATAAACCACTGACCGCCATAATTGTGATTCTTCCTTTGTTTCAAAAAATCTAATTGATTTGATTTGCACAGCAGTGGTTTTAGTCCATTGTTGCCTGCGCGGAAACTGAGTATATTGTGTGAATTTTGCTCCTTGTGCTTCTAGTAAAGCCAAGCATTAACCTTAAAGGTTGGTAAGAGACCCTTTACTAGTTCCCTATTAAACACTATTTCTTCAGAACTTAATGACCTGAGTATTATGTGTCTTTTGACCTCTAATGCTTTTGGAAGATTAGGTGTGGTATGGTTCCAGAATTACAGAACTTTTCTTGAAATGCGCCCTTGGTATCATTAGCTTACGATGTGTCTGGGTTTTGAATCGTAGTCTAAATTCTTCGTGCTGCTTCCTGATCCAGTTATATTAATTTTTATTTTACCATTTCTTTGTGATGGCTAGGACAGGTTGTAGTCCAATAAATTGAGTTGTTGCACTTGTCTTGGCCAGCCTGCCATGTTCATTGCCATTAATTTCTGAGTGATCAGGGATCCATAGCAGATTTGCCATAGCAGATTTGCTCTGTTGCTTGTCCCTAGTCTCACAAGGGCACCATGGCATTCTGCTATGCTCTCTGATCCCCTTAACAAGGGCTGATAGAGAATACAGAGGTGCTACACTGTCTGAATAAATGTAGATGCTATGATCCTTGTAGCACCTATGCAAATTCTGCTTCATGCACACTCTGCTAACTGATATTTCTGCCTGGAATTTATGGCCAGTTCCCTAGATAGATTTGTCTCTCTAGTCTAGGCCGTGCCCAGTACACCTCGACACCAGTGCCTTCATATATTTTTGAACTGTCAGTAAACCTGAGTATCTCTCCTGAATGGATTGTGTGGTTTGTTCCTCCATTTCTCCCATCTTCAAGTTGTTACACTGAAAGGTGTATTGAAGCAGCTGGAAGTTATATGGTCAACTGGCTTTCAGTGACCATTCCTATGTTTACCACACTCAATGTATTGGTGTAAGATTATGGATATCCAAAAGGTATTGAGTTATTTCCAGTTTTTAACCTGTATGCTGCTGCCTGCATAGTAATCAAAAGGTCTAATTGGGGCATGCCCAGCATGGTCTCCATCCCAGCAGTGGGTGTGCTGCCAATTCTGCCTGTTATGGCTAAGCTGGCCAATCTCTGCTTCATGCCAAGTGCTGTAGCAGCCATGATCTGTCCCACCACACGGCCCCTTAAATTATCATAGGTCTTGTTACAGCGCTGTTATGTGCAGTACATACTCATGGTGTTCAGACCCTACTTTTTACCTAAATCTAATTTATTATACCTTTTTTGAAACTATGTTGTCTTGTACACTCACGATCCTTGCTAGCCTAGAAGTCTAATTCTGTTGGCATTTCTTTGTGTTGTTCATCATATTGCAGGAAATGCTCTCCAATAACACATTTGTCCATATCATTGCTAGGATAGTTATTGTGTACAGTTTACTACTACTTTGAGGTGGTTCTTGAATTCCACATTGTTTGGTTTCATGTTCCTTGTGCCATAATATGCTCAATTTGGACTTACACAACTTTAACATTTTCGATGCACATTCCTACACTTTCTCTGATCATCACAGTCAGTCCACACTTGTCAGAATCAGTAAATTTAATGACAATAGCAGCAAGGCTTGCTGTTGCCTGCAAAGGCACTTTCAATTCTTGCTCTACGAGGTAATGGTACACACTACAGGAATACAGAATTCTTCTCATGAAAGCCTGTTGGGGGAATGATGCTTCAGGAAGAGGCAGTGAGAGTTCTGCTATCTACATTATATATCTCACATATGGATCATGAGAATAAAACAAGAAAAACCTGCTATATTTGCAAACACATAGGACAGATAATTGATATTTTTGGTACAAAGAAGCCTCTGCCATTCACTGTATAGTGGTTTGCAGAACATAAACTTAGTCTTAGATATAGTGGTAGAAGTATTATTAAGTAGAAACTAAAAAAAAAAAAATTATCAGAAATACCTGTCGTAAGTGCCACATCCCATTGTAAAGCCACCATCAAAGACACTTAAATGGAGTCACTATACAGGATTAAAAGGAAATCCCCTCAAGGGAAGGTAAGCATGAGAAACTGCAATGAAGTAGTTATAATACCATGGGGCTCTGAAAATAGTAGTGTGTTCCATTGTTCCAGAAACACACAAAATGTTTTCTACATGTGGCATTGAAGTGACTAGCTCTCTTGGCTTTTCCAGCAAAATACCCTAAGAATGAACAATTTATTTTTTTATTACTGTGAACATTACCACTGAGTATTGAATTTTTTTCCCCTCACTGTTTTCAGTGTTCCTTTGAGGCTGTTCTTTATTTTTAGATATTATTTCTGTTCAAAGGAAGATATGACTAAAGTGTTGTACTCATTGATCCATTTTCCATGTAATTATTTTTAAGTTCATAAATACGCTGCACCTCCCTCTGAAACATAACATGATACATTGCCTGTCATCAAATAGAGGAATGGCCAAGCAAGATTTTTTTTTAAGTAGTACTTTGCCATGTCTTGTACTTAAATGTCTGTTGGTTGGTGTCAGTTTATCACTAAACACTTTGAACCAGGTTCTGCGGCTCCTGTTACATTAATTAAAAGTATGAATTTTCCATATAATTATGAATGAATTCTCAGTGAAATGCATAGCCAAGACATTTTAAGGGCCTTTGGAATTAGGACTCAGTATCAGTTCATTGGTGTTATTGAACAACACCCTACACAATTCTGGTAGTTCCCAAGTGGGTATTATGGAGAGTTCTCTGTGGGTTCCATAGATACGTAAAATAATCCTAACAGCAGTGTTGCTCAATACCTTGTCCTGTGCAGTTTGTAAAAAGTCCACAAGCTGTAGTCATTTGTGGAAATGAAAAGAAACATGAATGAAAGTATTTAGAAGAACAATAATGAAGGAAATTGTTTCATGCAGTTTACTTCATTATGTGTTCCTCTCTTTTTTCATGCTGAGATGGGATTACATCTCCTGTGTAGATGTGATTTGCCTTACAATCAATGTTGTGAATGTGGTAAATATCAGATGTGTGCTGTTACTTTTCTAATTAGAAGACTATAGAAACCTACAGCCTTCATTTGCCGCCTGTGAAGAAATGCAGTTTTTTTTTTATGCACTCATAAATGTAAGTTGGTATGATACAGTGCAACAGATAGCTTGCAACAATATTTCCACACAGCAGCTTTTTCACCGTTCATACATGCCAAGTATCTTTTAAATGTCTGCCAAAAAGTTAAAATTGATAAGTACAGTGATTAATGTGATTATGAAAGACACTCATACTGATTAGGATATTGTGTGTGAATGAAATAAGAGTAATTGTAATCGCTGGAAATTAAGTGACTAGCAGGTATGACCATGTGTCGTTTTTTTCTGGATTTTGGATAACTTATAAGTAATTTCAAATGCTTGGGGAATGGGTTTGTGTGTAATGTGTGAAAATCATCTTTGCTAATGATTGTATTAATGAGAGATGTTTTGTTTGATCTAATGCAGAACTTAACTACGAAACTTGACACGTACTCCCTCAACTTTGTCAGAGGAGCCATTTCTCATTCACTGTTTAACTGTGAGATATATTCATTCTGGTTGGCACAACAGTCACATTATACACAGCTGGCTATTAAAATTCTGACATCATGAAGACTGCATGCAACAAACACTAAATTGGCATGAATTTTACTACATATTTGGAAATGCTAATGATAAGCTGTTCACTGCAGCTCGACGAAGTAGTTCTTTGCCATCTACATCGATACTCTGCAAACCACCATGAAGTGCATGGCAGATGGTACTTCCCCTGGTACCAATTATTAGGGTTTCTTCCTGTTCCATTCACGTAAGGAATGTGGGAAGAATGATTGTTTGAATGTCTCTATGCATGCTGTAATTATTCTAATCTTGTCCTCACGATTCCTATGTGAGTGATAAGCAGGGGCTTTAGTATATTCCTGGAGTAATCGTTTTAAGCCGGTTGTTGAAACTTTGTTAGTAGACTTTCTTGGGATAGTTTGTCTTATCTTCAAAAGTCTGCCAGTTGTGTTCAATATCCCCTGTTTGTCATATTTGGTATGGGTCCCACACACTTGAGCAACATTCTAGAACCTGTTGCAGGAGTGATTTGTAAGCAATATCCTTTGTGGGCTGATTGCACCTCCCCATATTGTACCAATAAACTAAAGTCTGCCACCTGCTTTACCCATGAGTTAGCCTACGTCATCGTTCCATTTCATAACCCTGCAAAGTGTTGCATCCAGATATTTCTATGAGTTGGCCTGTTCCAACTGTGACTCAGTGGTATTATAGTTGTAGGATACTATGTTTTGTTGTTCTGTGAAGTGCACAATTTTACATTTCTGAATGTTTATAGCAAGTTGCCAGTTTTTGTGCCATTTTGAAATCTTATGGAAATCTGACAGAATATTTGTGCAGCTTGTTTCGAGCAGTACTTCATTATATAGATAGATGCATCATCTGCAAAAAGTCTGAAGTGAGTATTAATATTGTCTGCAATGTCTTAAAATATACAATAATACCAGTAAGGGTCCCAACACACTTCGCTGGGGCACATCTGAAGTTACTTGTACATCTGACAGACACTCTATCCAAGATAACATCCTACATTCTCCCTTCCAAAAAGTCCACAATCCAGTCAAAAATTTCACTTGATCCCCCACAGTATCATACTTTTGACAGTAAGTGCAAGTGCGGTATTGAGTCAGATGCTTTCCGGAAATCAAGGTATACTGCATGGAGGACGTTATTCTGTTGGAAATACCTCACTGTGTTTGAGCTCAGAATATGTTCTAAGATTCTACAACAAATTGATGTCAAGGATATTGGACAGTAGTTTTGTGGATCACTTCAAATACCCTTCTTGTAGACGGGTGTGATCTGTGCTTTCTTCCAACTAATGGACACACTTTTTGTTCGCGGGATCTATGATAGATTATAATCACAAGATGTGCTAACTAGTTGGATGATGTGCTAACTCAGTCACAAATTTAGTATAGAATCTGATAGGGATTCCATAGGGCCCTGGAGCTTTGTTCAGTTTTAATGATTTCAACTGCTTCTCAACACTACTGGCCCAATACTTATTTCACTCACCTTTTCAGTAGTTCAAGGGTTAAATTGAGGTTCCTTGGCTAAATTCTGTATATAAGGGAAGTTTATGCAGTGAGTTTCTCATTCAGCTATTGCATTTTAATATTTGTTTGTTTATGGGAATATCATTTTGTGTTGTGTATAAGAAGGAGAAACGTCTACTAGCATGTGTCAGAATTTAGACAGTGACAGTATCACAGCTTATCGAGGCTGTGATGCATATAATGCAGCTTCCATTGACAAGACGGCAGAGAGCAGCATGCCATTAGTGGTGCGCGCAATGACAACACTAGGCATGTGAATAACACCACATCATTTTTTCAGATGAATTCTTGTTCTGATTCAGCATTTTGTTGGACATATTCATGTGTGGAAACTCTGAGGAGAATGAATGTTTCCAAGCTGTATTCATCAATGTTATATGGACCCAGCACCTGGCACGGTATGGGGTGCCATTTGGCGCACAACAAAATCACCTGTGTTTATCATAACAACTAATTTAGACAGTACACAACACATTTCTGATGTGCTTAGACTAGTGGCTGTGTCTACTAATTTATGAGATTTTAGTGACCACATGTTACCCATGCTGTCCCGACACACCTAGATATAGGAGGTTAACAACTCTGTTGGTGTGGGCAGCACGTTCTCTAGAGTCTCTCACCCTTTGAGTTCCCAGAGATTGACATGCCATCACTCACCATCTCATGTTTGATTATATTTGGCACAGAGCTGAAACAGAATGGAAAGATGTACCCATCTGTCATCCCACCTCAGTTCGACTCGTATAGCCAGATTAGAGCCATTGTTCTTGTGAGAGGTAGCATCTCGGAGTATTAAATTTTGCTCTCTGTATATCCCCAAATCGCCTACAGATGTAATCATTTATGCTTCCTGCCCTAATATATGTGCTCAATAAGTAAAGTTTTTCTATCCTCCTTCATGCTACAATTTTAATGGGTTGTCATCTATATATGGGATGATGTTTTTCCCAGATGGCTGTAAGGGATATTGTGTCCAATTTATTCTGGGATTGATTTCATCATGTATGCCACACACTAGTGGATTTTCAGTACCATAGCATATTAATTAATGTAATATATAATAATTATATGAATGATGATGCTTTTATTGGCGATAATTATCAGCATCTTTTCTGGGGTTACAGGGTAGCATATGTAATATTTAAAATACAGTTCATGCACTGTAGCACTATTAAACTTTTATGAAGTACCAATATTAAACTTATATGAAGTACTGTAGCAAATGTAATTTAAAATGAAAATGAAACTGCAAAGTGATCACTTCATGGACATCATAGTGTCATTCTAGATCATGAAGTGTTCCAAAGTGATAAAAGGCAATGTTGTTCTAAGTTTTATGTGTGAATTGTATTCTAAATATTAGGGTATTGGTATATATCATGGCATTACATTACCACTTCGGCATGCAATAAACTGGATTTGTTCCCCTTACAGTCATCTGGCAAAAATATTGTCATTTCATATCTATAATGAGACATTGTGTGATTGCTTCTTTTTGTTTTACTTTTATGTACTAGGAAACAAAAGGAATAAATTGCACTTCCTTTGTGATGTCCTTGCAAAATTCCAACACAACATTTAATCATATTCACACACACTCACTCTTTTGGCAGAAAAAAACAACAATTATTTGAATGTTGATGCCATTATTGGTCAGCTGTCAACTTCCTTTCCCTGGATTATAATACAGCAGATGTATTATGTCAGTTTCTAATATTCCTTACATTTTTTGTATTTTATTGCTCCCTGTCAGTGTGCATATGCTTTCTGTTTGTAGTAGCATCAAGATTTGATCCAGTGTGTTTACTATTCTGTAGTGTGTTACAGATTTTATTCTGTTATTTACAATTGTCCCACAGATGACAAAATGGTAGATATCGAAATAGACTACAGAGGGATAGAGAAACAATTAAAATCGCTCAAAAAAGGAAAGGCCGCTGGACCTGATGGGATACCAGTTCGATTTTACACAGAGTACACGAAGGAACTTGCCCCCCTTCTTGCAGTGGTGTACCGTAGGCCTCTAGAAGAGTGTAGCGTTTCAAAGGATTGGAAAAGGGCACAGGTCATCCCCGTTTTCAAGAAGGGATGTCGAAGAGATGTGCAGAACTATAGACCTATATCTCTAACATCTCTCAGTTTCAGAATTTTGGAACATGTATTATGTTAGAGTATAATGACTTTTCTGGAGACTAGAAATCTACTCTGTAGAAATCAGCATGGGTTTCGAAAAAGACGATCGTGTAAAACCCAGCTTGTGCTATTCATCCACGGGACTCAGAGGGCCATAGACACAGGATCCCAGGTAGCTGCCATGTTTCTTGACTTCCGCAAGGCGTGTGGTACAGTTCCCAACAGTCATTTAATGAACAAAGTAAGAGCATATGAACTATCAGACCAATTGTGTGATTGGATTGAAGAGTTCCTAGATAACAGAACACAGCATGTCATTCTCAATGGAGAGAAGTCTTCAGAAGTAGGGTGATTTCAGGTGTGCCGCAGGGGAGTGTCGTAGGACCGTTGCTATTCACAATATACATAAATGACCTTGTGGATAACATCAGAAGTTCACTGAGGCGTTTTGCAGATTATGCTGTGGTATATCGAAAGGTTGTGACAATGGAAAATTGTACTGAAATGCAGGAGGATCTGCAGCGAATTGACGCCTGGTGCAGGGAATGGCAATTGAATCTCAATGTAGACAAGTGTAATGTGCTGTGAATACATAGAAAGAAAGATCTCTTATCATTTAGCTACAATATAGCAGGTCAGCAGCTGGAAGCAGTTAATTCCATAAATTATCTGGGATTATGCATTAGGGTTGATTTAAAATGGAATGATCATATAAAGTTGATCGTTGGTAAAGCAGATGCCAGACTGAGATTCACTGGAAGAATCCTAAGGAAATGCAATCCGAAAACAAAGGAAGTAGGTTACAGTACACTTGTTCGCCCACTGCTTGAATACTGCTCACCGGTGTGGGATCCGTACCAGATAGGGTTGATAGAAGAGATAGAGAAGATCCAACGGAGAGCAGCGCGCTTCGTTACAGGATCATTTAGTAATCACGAAAGTGTTGCGGAGATGATAGATAAACTCCAGTGGAAGACTCTGCAGAAGAGATGCTCAGTAGCTCGGTACGGACTTTTGTTGAAGTTTCGAGAACATACTTCACCAAGGAGTCAAGCAGTATATTGCTCCCTCCTAAATGTATCTCGCGAAGAGACCATGAGGATAAAATCGGAGAGATTAGAGCCCACACAGAGGCATACCAACAATCCTTCTTTCCATGAACAATACGAGACTGGAATAGAAGGCAGAACTGATAGAGGTACTGAAGGTGCCCTCCGCCACACACCGGCAGGTGGCTTGCGAAGTATGGATGTAGATGTAGATAAAGCTAAAAATCTGTATAGCAACACAAAGTATGATGACTTCACTGGAACCTTGGGAGAGACTGATACCTCACACATTTTAAGTTTTTGGAATTATATATTTTCTAAAGTTTCACTAAATGAAAATTAAACTGCAGGGTGATCACTCCATGCACACCATCTTCAAATTATGAGAGAGACACCATTCTCTGAAATTTTGTTGGTGATAGTTGATGGTTTCACTTTTAATGAAAGAAATTTTAATAAAATTATATATAAAAACAAAGATGAGGTGACTTACCAAACAAAAGCGCTGGCAGGTCGATAGACACACAAACAAACACAAACATACACACAAAATTCAAGCTTTCGCAACAAACTGTTGCCTCATCAGGAAAGAGGGAAGGAGAGGGGAAGACGAAAGGAAGTGGGTTTTAAGGGAGAGGGTAAGGAGTCATTCCAATCCCGGGAGCGGAAAGACTTACCCTAGGGTAAGTCTTTCCCTTACCCTAGGGTAAGTCTTTCCGCTCCCGGGATTGGAATGACTCCTTACCCTCTCCCTTAAAACCCACTTCCTTTCGTCTTCCCCTCTCCTTCCCTCTTTCCTGATGAGGCAACAGTTTGTTGCGAAAGCTTGAATTTTGTGTGTATGTTTGTGTTTGTTTGTGTGTCTATCGACCTGCCAGCGCTTTTGTTCGGTAAGTCACCTCATCTTTGTTTTTATATATAATTTTTCCCACGTGGAATGTTTCCTTCCATTATATTGATATCATTAAATTTTAATAAAAGTATGACAGAAAATCCAAAGGACCAAAATAAAAGAATTTTCAATCTCTACCTAAGTTTAGAGAAGTCATAGTAATTTGTGTCGCTATTGAAATTTCTGGTTTAATTTTAAATAACAGAGTACAATCTATTAGACACTGTTCACACAACAAGATGAGTGAACCATCATAATAATCCATGGCATTAATTGTCTGTATGTGTATTATGATCAGTCACAAGGATTGAAGCGTGTGGCTCTTAGTTCTGATGTAGAGACAGCTCAGTCATTTATAAATACAGGCATAAGAAAGAAGATTCATTTCAAAACTTTGCAAGAACTAAAACTAAAGAAATTGTGAATTTATCAGGATGCTATTTTTTAGTGGCCTTTAATAATGGATAATTCATGTAGATTTTGATTTTTAAGAGCAGTGTTAGTCTCTCATTAGAATTTATAGCTTCAAATGGAAATAATTCAACTGCAGAAATTTAAAGCTACAGTAAGATAATGGCTAGTCAGTGCATACCTTCAGGAGGTGAAACTCCTACTACTGCCAATAGAAAAACTTTAAATGGGAAATGGTAATCATAACCTTAGGAGGTGCTCCTCTTTCAGTGATGGATTGATTAGGGAAGGCTGCCCACGTGAAAGCAGGTCACTCAGACCATAGGTTTGAGGCAGAGACGGAGAAAGTGTCGTAGGTGGCCAAAGACAGTATAGTGAGAAGTTCTGTGCCAGCGTCAGTTGAGAGGTGATAGAAGGGTCAGACTGAAGAGTAATGATGAATTGAACAACAGAGAGAAATAAAATGTGGTAGGTATCATGGAATTAAGAAATAAGAACAAAGAAAAATAGTAATATGAGGGTGGTCTGCTAAGTTTGGTAAAAATGTAAAAAAAAAGTTTGTTTTGTAAACAGCTCACCTTATTTCTCGAAATAATTTTCTTTGAGGGCTATACAGTACAATCCTCCATCTTTTTAGTCCTCTAGAAAAGTAGATTCTGCCAATATCTGCAAAGTATTCATTGACTGTGACTATCACTTCCTCATTTGATGAAAATTTCTTCCCAGCAAGCCAAAGTTTCAAGTTAGGGTACAGGAAGAAGTGACCTGGGGCTAAGTTGGGTGAATAGGGTGGATGACGAACCAGTTCATGCACTTTCACAGTTACTGCTGATGTGTGGTATGGTGCATTGTTCTGGTGCAGAACATTTTTTTTCTGTGCCAACCTTGGTCCTTTTTGAGCCAACACAAGTTTCACACAAACCAACAATGAAGCACAATACGGTCCAGTTGTCGTTCTGCATTTTCCGTGTAATCTGTGAGGGTTATTCCTTGCGAATCCCAAAAAACAATGGCCATTACCTTACGAGCAGACAAAATGCCCTTTGCCTTCTTTGGTCCACTTTCACCAGCCTTTGTCCATTGTTTTGACTGCTGTTTTGATTCTGGGTGTAATGATGGATTCAGTTTCATCAACAGTCACAAAGTGATGCAAAATGTCTAGTGGATTGCGATTAAACATAGTCATGCATTGTGTTGAAACGTGCCAGATGTGCTTTTGGTTGACTGTGAGCAATCGTGGTACCCACCTCGAACACAGTTTCTTCATAGCCCATTCTCCATGCATGATATTAAGCACTTGCTCAGTTTAGGTGCCTACAGTCTCAGCAATCTCACGAATTTTTATTTGGCGATCTTACATTACTACATCATGGATTTGCCAATGATTTCCTTTGTAGTGACCTCAGTAGGATGGCCTGAGTGTGCTTTGTCTTTGGTGCTAGTCCGGCCTCATTTAAATTCGTTAATCCAAAAGTAAATGGTTGTCAGTGATGGTGCAGAGTCTGCGTGAACTTTGTCCATTCCTATTTTGATTTGTGTGCCAGTCCAGCCTTTCAAATGAAAATATTTAATAACAGCATGAAATTCAGTTTCAATCGCAGACGACACACTGACCATTTCAGAAGACTGTCAGCAATGAACTGTAGGGTGTACAGGGTTGATATTCTTTATATGATCCTTGGAATACTCGAGCTTACCAACTATAAAGGCACAGTTTCACAGAAATTTACCACTCTTGTAATACTGAGAGGTAGTAAGGAAAAATTAACAAGTAAGTGATAAAGAATTGAAACTATACTGTTCTTAAGAAGGGGGAAGGAGCAGCAGTTAACAAAGCTTAAGTTTCAGTATTGTGTTGAGATGAGAGTGTATTACAGAAAGTTTCTGTTTCCATTTGTAGCAGGCACTCGGGTATCTTGGCTGACTTCGTAGAGTGTGCTCAGGAAGTATTTACTGGGTCTCTCCAATGTTATCAGTTCAGTGCCCTTTTTGCATGCAGCCACTTTAGTGATGGTTATGCCTATGTAAAAACTCATGCTGTGAACAGATAACAGTTGTTAAAAAATGTGAGAGGTTTCACATGTTGTTTTGCCATTGATAAAAGATTTATCAGTAGTGAGGTTGGAGTATGGGAGGCAAGTTTTAGAGTGGGTATGATTGCAGGAAGAGGAACTGTGGGATGTGGTTTATAGTCTGAGTGTGTTTTATGGTTTGTCAACAATTGAGGATTAGGAGTGTAATTGAAGGTGACACTGAGTGATATGGAGAGAATATCATAGAGAGATGACCTCATTTAAGGGGTTCAGTTGAGAGAAAACGTATGGAGTTATCGTCTAGAAAACTTAACGGAGTTATCGTCTGAGGGTGAATGCTTCTTACTCTGTAGACGTGGCGGTATGTTTATCAAAGGATGGGACTGGCCAGTAGATTTGTTTGTGGAGAAGAAATTTGTTTTAAGTGTGGGGTAGGTCATTGGTATACAGGTTGTATCAAAAGGTATGTTATAAGGTGTGGTGGTTGATAGATGGATACCATGAGAGCATATTTTGGAAATAAACATGTGTATCTCTGAAATGTATCAGAAACATGGGCTGTTTGGTCCACACAAGCTTGGCAAGGGGTAAAGGAGACAAAGTAAATTGCAAACTAGCAGGATGATGCACACTTGGCAATGTGATACGTGGCCACTTGAATGAAACCTTCAGCAATAAATGAATTGGATGCAGAAGCCTGGTAGCCAGGCCCCTTCCTTCACTGGACCTGACACTATTGAATTTTCATATCTGGGTTTACATGAAAGACCGTGTGTACAAAACACCCATTGAATCACCACAGTATCTTGTGACAAGGATACAGTTAGCAGGTGGAGTCATCCGTGATATGCCAGGAATTTTTCCAAGGATTCAGCAAGACATCTTTGGATGATACACAAAAGTTATCAAAGTTTGTGGTGATCATCCGTAAGTGAATAAAACAGGTGTTTAGTGACATTTGTGCATTGTCTTCTTTATTCCTTGCCTAGCTTGTGTTGTCCAAACTGCCTGCATCCTCCTCCAGATTTCAGAGATGCTGGCACTCAAACAAAGTGTTTTTGAACATAAATTTATCAGCACAATATGCTTGAATGGTACCCATTTACGAGGGCACTCCAGGTGTAAACAATAATAGCACCAGTGTACTGTGGGATGTTGGGCGAGAGGAGGGGTTGAAGATTGCTGTGTTAGGGATGGGGAACTGGCTTGGTTTTGCTGCTGCACTCTGTTCTGGTCTCAGTACAGCCATGAGTGAACAGGAGGTTCCATCATCTGTTGTGCAATGTATTATCATGATGTTTTTAAGCCATGAAGCGGTTAAACCCTTGGAGAATTTAACTTGTTTGAAGGCAGTTTGGAGCTACACTGCCCCAGAACTGGGTGTTTACTTTAGCCAGACAATTTAAGGACAGTCAAGAAAGTGTAGAAAATGAAAGTCATTTTCAGTGCTCAAGGTCAGGTCTCTCAGATGACAACATCTGTGCTGTTATGAAATTGTTAACAAAACGGCAAAAACAGCTCAGGTCGGAGACTTCTGAATTGATTCTGGGAAGAAGGGGAGGATTTTTTGAAGCACTTCGGCACACGTGATGAGATCTGGGTCCATCATTACACTCAAAAATCCAAAATGGCAAGTGAGGAGTGGCAAAGAAAGGATGGAGCCTGCCCAGCGAATGCCAAACCCCACCTCTCAGTCAGAAAAGTTCTTGCGACTGTCTTTCTTGAGTAAAGAGAAGTGTTACTCATTGACTTTCTTTCCGATCGACATCAGTGAATGCAGCTTACTGCTGCCAGTTAACATCAGCAAAAGCTACCTACCGAAACAAAAGATGTGGAATGCACATCAGGGATGTTATCATTGTCCATGACAATGCTAAGTCTCAAACTGTGAGTTTGGGAAGGGACAAATTGGAGGATGTGCACTGGAAACCCTTGACCGCCTTTCCTACAGTCCAATCCAAATTCGTCCCCCCTCCCCCCCTTCCCCCCTCAATTGACAAATCGAGGAGTGTATGCACAGTCAGTTGAGTGCGCTCTCTCACTGGAAAAAACCTGCAGAGCATGCAGGAGGCCGTGTAGTGAAAAATTGACAGTTTCAGTTCTGTAAATGATTTGATTAATCTATTAAAAATAATTACTGTTTATGTTTGAATCATCCTTGTACCAACCACCACAACTTGTAACATAACTTTTGATACACACTGTAAAAAATTAAGCAATTTAGGGCTAGAGCAGATACTTAAGAGCATGAATTTATTGGCCATAGAGAAGGAAGCATTTGGCATGGAAAGGCTGGCAGCTATTTGAGTGGAGGTATTGTTGTTTATTGGTTGTTTTAGGTGTGGATGTTAGCCTCAGTGAGGTTGAGGTCAACACGATCACTGAAGACAATTTACTTTTGGATTAATGAATTTAAACATATTTGGACTGTCACCAAGGACAAAGTCTGCTCAGGCTATTCAATTGAGGTCACCACAAAGGAAACCATTGACAAAATCAGTGACATGGTGATACAAGACTGCCAAATAGAAATAGGTGAGATTGCTGACACTGTAGGCATCTTAACTGAGTGAGTGAATGCATGGAGAATGGGCTATGAAGAAGCAGCATTAAAGTTAGTGCTGTGATTGCTCGCAGTTGACCAAAAGTGCATCCGGCACTGTTGAATTGCAAACCAGACATTTTGCACCAATTTGTGACTGTTGGTGAATTCTGAATCCATCATTACAATTAAAGAGTCAAAATGGTAGTGAAAATGGTGTACAAGTATTGGTGAAATTGCACTGAAGAAGGCAAAGATCATGTGGTCAACTGGTAAGGGTTTTTGGGATTCTCAAGAAATAATCCTCACAGATTACAAACCATAACTGGATGCTATTATGAACTGTTCGAAACTGGCGTTTGCTGAATAAAGACCAAGGTTGGCACGCAAAAAGTTGCTCTTACATCACTATAATGCACCATATCACATGTCAGCGATAACAATGGTAAAAGTGCAAGAATTGGGATTTGAATTGGGTCCTCATCCATCCTCTTCACCAGACATAGCCCCAAGTGACTTCTTCCTGTTCCCTAACCAGAAACTTTGGCTTGCTGAGAAGGAATTTTCATCAAATGAGGAAGTTAAAGTTACAGTCAACGAGTACTCTGCAGAGTTTGACAGAATCTGTTTTTCCAGAGGTATGAAAATAATTTGGAGGGTTGCTGGACCAGCTATATATCCCTCAGGAGAGACTATGTCGAGAAGGTTTGTTGTTTGCAAAGCAAACATTTTTCTTTGCTTTTTACCAGGCTTATCAAACCACCCTCGTATATGGAGCTGGTATATTTAGCACCTGAGTAACAAAGAGGTATATGTCATTGCTTTCAGATCTCAACTGGCTAACTTATTTTCCATATTGCCTCCATGCTATAAATATCTCAGCTTGATAGTAAGTGAGTAAAAAAATATTAGATTCATTCATTGCAGACCTTCTTTTACAACTTCATTGCACAGTTGATAAAGTTTACCAAAATAGGAATAGCAGTACTTTAGTTTCCAAATTTTACTTAGATAATATTTGATGTACAGTGTGAAACTGAATTACATTCAAACATTTTGATATTTTTAGGTGTGTTGGCTAAGTGTATTATTTCATTGTAATCTTGAATTGTGGCTACATGTTATTATTTAATTTTCGTTCTTTTGCAGTTTTAAAAAAATTATATCATCTGTGGATGTGCATAGAATCCATTACTTTTGTTTGTGTTCATTAGGTATTACATTGTGTGGTTAATAGAGCACATGATATGCCATAAATATAATTTAAAAATATTTAGTTTGAGATGTAGAGTTCATTAGAGTGTGATAGAAATGTTTAAAATGTGGCCAGTTTGGAACAATGTAATTAGCGTTGATGAAACATGGGATTACTTGAAACAGCACATACTTCAAACTGTATTATTCTCTATATAATAGAGGGAAACATTCCACGCGGGAAAAATATATTTAAAAACAAAGATGATGTGACTTACCATACGAAAGCGCTGGCAGGTCGATAGAAACACAAACAGACACATACATACACACAAAATTCAAGCTTTCGCAACAAACTGTTGCGTCATCAGGAAAGAGAGAAGGGGAGGGAAAGACGAAAGGATGTGGGTTTTAAGGGAGAGGCTAAGGAGTCATTCCAATCCCGGGAGCGGAAAGACTTACCTTCGGGGGAAAAAAGGACGGGTATACACTCGCGCGCACACACACACATATCCATCCACACATATACAGACACAAGCAGACATATTTAAAGACAAAGTATTTGGGCAGAGATGTTAGTCGAGGCGGAAGTGCAAAGGCAAAGATGATGTTGAATGACAGGTGAGGTATGAGTGGCGGCAACTTGAAATTAGCGGAGATTGAGGCCTGGTGGGTAACGGGAAGAGAGGATATATTGGAGAGCAAGTTCCCATCTCCAGAGTTCGGATAGGTTGGTGTTGGTGGGAAGTATCCAGATAACTCGGACGGTGTAACACTGTGCCAAGATGTGCTGGCCGTGCACCAAGGCATGTTTAGCCACAGGGTGATCCTCATTACCAACAAACACTGTCTGCCTGTGTCCATTCATGCGAATGGACAGTTTGTTGCTGGTCATTCCCACATAGAATCCATCACAGTGTAGGCAGGTCAGTTGGTAAATCACGTGGGTGCTTTCACATGTGGCTCTGCCTTTGATCGTGTACACCTTCCGGGTTACAGGACTGGAGTAGGTGGTGGTGGTGGGAGGGTGCATGGGACAGGTTTTACACCGGGGGGCGGTTACAAGGATAGGAGCCAGAGGGTAGGGAAGGTGGTTTGGGGATTTCATAGGGATGAACTAACAGGTTACGAAGGTTAGGTGGACGGCGGAAAGACACTCTTGGTGGAGTGGGGAGGATTTCATGAAGGATGGATCTCATTTCAGGGCAGGATTTGAGGAAGTCGTATCCCTGCTGGAGAGCCACATTCAGAGTCTGGTCCAGTCCCGGAAAGTATCCTGTCACAAGTGGGGCACTTTTGTGGTTCTTCTGTGGGGGATTCTGGGTTTGAGGGGATGAGGAAGTGGCTCTGGTTATTTGCTTCTGTACCAGATCGGGAGGGTAGTTGCGGGATGCGAAAGCTGTTGTCAGGTTGTTGGTGTAATGGTTCAGGGATTCCGGACTGGAGCAGATTCGTTTGCCACGAAGACCTAGGCTGTAGGGAAGGGACCGTTTGATGTGGAATGGGTGGCAGCTGTCATAATGGAGGTACTGTTGCTTGTTGGTGGGTTCGATGTGGACGGACGTGTGAAGCTGGCCATTGGACAGGTGGAGGTCAACGTCAAGGAAAGTGGCATGGGATTTGGAGTAGGACCAGGTGAATCTGATGGAACCAAAGGAGTTGAGGTTGGAGAGGAAATTCTGGAGTTCTTCTTCACTGTGAGTCCAGATCATGAAGATGTCATCAATAAACCTGTACCAAACTTTGGGTTGGCAGGCCTGGGTAACCAAGAAGGCTTCCTCTAAGCGACCCATGGCTAGGTTGGCGTACGAGGGGGCTATCCCTATTCATGGGTCGCTTAGAGGAAGCCTTCTTGGTTACCCAGGCCTGCCAACCCAAAGTTTGGTACAGGTTTATTGATGACATCTTCATGATCTGGACTCACAGTGAAGAAGAACTCCAGAATTTCCTCTCCAAACTCAACTCCTTTGGTTCCATCAGATTCACCTGGTCCTACTCCATATCCCATGCCACTTTCCTTGACGTTGACCTCCACCTGTGCAATGGCCAGCTTCACACGTCCGTCCACATCAAACCCACCAACAAGCAACAGTACCTCCATTATGACAGCTGCCACCCATTCCACATCAAACGGTCCCTTCCCTACAGCCTAGGTCTTTGTGGCAAACGAATCTGCTCCAGTCCGGAATCCCTGAACCATTACACCAACAACTTGACAACAGCTTTCGCATCCCACAACTACCGTCCCGACCTGCTACAGAAGCAAATAACCAGAGCCACTTCCTCGTCCCCTCAAACCCAGAATCCCCCACAGAAGAACCACAAAAGTGCCCCACTTGTGACAGGATACTTTCCGGGACTGGACCAGACTCTGAATGTGGCTCTCCAGCAGGGATACGACTTCCTCAAATCCTGCCCTGAAATGAGATCCATCCTTCATGAAATCCTCCCCACTCCACCAAGAGTGTCTTTCCGCCGTCCACCTAACCTTCGTAACCTGTTAGTTCATCTCTATGAAATCCCCAAACCATCTTCCCTACCCTCTGGCTCCTATCCTTGTAACCGCCCCCCCCCCCCTCCCCCCCCCCCCCCCCCCGGTGTAAAACCTGTCCCATGCACCCTCCCACCACCACCTACTCCAGTCCTGTAACCCGGAAGGTGTACACGATCAAAGGCAGAGCCACGTGTGAAAGCGCCCACGTGATTTACCAACTGACCTGCCTACACTGTGAAGCTTTCTATGTGGGAATGACCAGCAACAAACTGTCCATTCGCATGAATGGACTCAGGCAGACAGTGTTTGTTGGTAATGAGGATCACCCTGTGGCTAGACATGCCTTGGTGCACGGCCAGCACATCTTGGCACAGTGTTACACTGTCCGGGTTATCTGGATACTTCCCACCAACACCAACCTATCCGAACTCCGGAGATGGGAACTTGCTCTTCAATATATCCTCTCTTCCCGTTACCCACCAGGCCTCAATCTCCGCTAATTTCAAGTTGCCACCACTCATACCTCACCTGTCATTCAACATCATCTTTGCTTCTGCACTTCCGCCTCGACTGACATCTCTGCCCAAACTCTTTGTCTTTAAATATGTCTGCTTGTGTCTGTATATGTGTGGATGGATATGTGTGTGTGTGCGAGTGTATACCCGTCCTTTTTTCCCCCGAAGGTAAGTCTTTCCGCTCCCGGGATTGGAATGACTCCTTAGCCTCTCCCTTAAAACCCACATCCTTTCGTCTTTCCCTCCCCTTCTCTCTTTCCTGATGAGGCAACAGTTTGTATTATTCTCTAGATTTATATGAATAATTAATGTCATTGTTCTCAGACACACTTATTTGAAAGGGAATATAAAGGATGAGCTATTAGCAGAAAACCCTTCTGAGATAACTCCAAACACTTTTCTGTGGATTTCACTGTGGCAGATCAAGTTGGCCTTGTCATACACATTTTTTCTTTTTCTTTTTTTATAATTTTTCTCTGATGATGGTATTTGTCCATTGTGGTAAGGTCTGCGCCAAAAATGAATGTAACATCAGGCACATAGATTTCCTACTCAAATGTTCTCCTTTTGTATAAGATCACCTCTGCAATCATTCTGCAAGCTTAACTTAGATTTGTCCATTTACAAAGCAGTTCATCATTGGTGTGTAGTCTAGTGCAAATGTGCTGTCCTATGACAGTGAGCAGTACAATATATCCCAGTAACAATATATCCCTTCATGAATCATTTCATGCTCACCTTTTATCACACTTTCAGTGGATGAAACGGTGGCAAATGGTAATTCAGCTGGGATTCCTTTCCTACTCCTTCAAGTGCATAGATAATAATATTAGCTGTTAGTACCTACCACAGTCCTTGCTCTTCTTGTTGAACATTCAGGATGCTGAATCTGAGGTCAGAAACTGTTGCTTCACGAACATTTCACCACCAGGCCAACTTTATTGACATTTGACCTGTCTCCAATCTACCAATTAGTGCACACTACAATTCACTAGGTGAATGACAGCTTCATTCAATCTTTTCTTCCCCAAGACTAGCTTGCTCTCTACTCTTGACTGTGCAATTACCTGGAATGAGAACTTGATGTAAGTTAAGTACTGTTGTGTATTTTGTCATATACAACATACTGTTGTAACAGTACACTCAATTATTGTGTCTGTTGCATTATTCTGTGTGTAAGTAAATTATACCAACAAACTTTGAAAGGATATAGAAAGTGTCTGGGGAAACAAATTGAGGATAGGAACCAGGAAATATCAACCAACAATGCCACGCCAAATTCTACTGTGAAGCCACTCTGGCAATTAACGTGAGGTTGATATGATGACAGACTGCAAGCAGGATTACTCGCAGCAGGCTTAGCAGCATCAGTTAGATGGCAGAAAACCAGTTCATTTCCGTCACAACACTGTGGACTGTATGAACTCACGTTTACTGCTAATACTGTATCCTAGTGGCAGGTATTGACAGTCTGTGGCAGTGTTGTTCAACGGCTACTTTCCTCAATTTATTCTTCCTTACACTCTATGTAGCCCCTCAAAATTTGTTATTTTTATTCTGTTCTTTATATTCCTAATTCCTATTGTTTTATTGATTTTCCTGTGGTTATAGAAACCAATGTGCCCCACTTGGCCCAGACTAGCAGTAGACTACCAATACTGGTTGCCATCATATTTTTGACAACACTGCTACCAGTAGTTGTAATTAAGATGCCTTGCATTTATGCCTTGTGTTGCCCATGGAAGATATAGATTTGCTAGTTTATTTTTCATAGGGAAGAACAGGCTGCAGGTGTCTTTTGTTTGCTGCCATACACAAGCAAATAAATAGATGTCGTCTTTGGGGTTCCAAGGACACGTGTATTGTTAGTATGTGTGTTGGTCATGTTAATGATTTTGTTATCAAGCCTTACATTTTACAACTGAATGAATGAGACCCTTTTTTAAGGTCATGCTGGTGACTATTCTTGAGCAATATGTATCATGCTGGATGAATTGGATCTCTTTTTTTTATGCTTTGATAGGAGATAAGCTTCTAAAACTCCACACTTATATACCACTGAGCACTATAAATATTGCCTCACTTTTTTGTATATGTGTTAGCTCAGTTTGGATAAAGTGAAGCTGTTCATTCTATTCCTGTCCATTGACAAGCTTTATGAAAAGCCATGACACTGCCGGAATTGTACTTTTGGAATAGTTTGAGAAATTTGATGGACCAGATTCCACTTTGTGTTCCAAAGGCTACACCATTGTAGATGCCAAATTTGTGTGTCAAGCTGTCAGTAGCAGCAGTGTGTGTGGACCAGAGCTGTTAAAAGTCTTGGAATCTTGACATTTGTAACAATGACTTTAAGAAACATGTTACTGAACACTTGCGTGAATCAGTATGAGTACTATTCTGAAAGTTAATGTACACATTGCTGTCCTCGCTAAGAATGGCCATATTGAATGTAAGATTCCCTTGCTTTTGTTTAATCTTGGGACTTAGAGCAGAATGATGGTACATGTAGTCACTGGCAGATACAGAAAAACCTCAAGGAGGGGGCACTAAAGATATCTTGAGCTATCTTTACTTTTACCGTAATAAAAAATAATCAAGTCACATGCAAACTTTAAGAAAGTTTTTGTTAAACTGATTATACACATATACAAGACAATGCCACCTTATGATATAAAAAACTTCCAATTGTGGTTCTCTTCCTTAAATGAATTCTATGCGCCTATTCTACCTGGCAAATTGGTGAATTAACATTGTCAATAGGACAATCAATGTCATGGTGAGTGTTAAATGTATAAGATACGATGACACGGACATGCGTGCTAATAGGAAAGTACAGCCAATCGGTAACTCGATTCGGTCGAGTCGACTGACGTAAGAAACTAACAAATAGCATGCGGGCTGACTGGTGGGGACGGTGCGGGTGGCAATTTTGGGTCCCCCCCCCATGTATCTGCCACTGCATGTAGTTAAAAGTTTGTTCTTCAGATAGACATAGTATTAACCCCTTGTGTCATTAATCTGAGTTGTTTGTGTGTGTGTGGAGGGGGGGGGGGGGTGCACAGACACATGCTCTTGCTTGTAATAGAGAGAGAGAGAGAGAAACTTTTTCATTACTTTTATCTCACACTTGTGCAACTGTATGTTTTTTGAAAACTTGTTCACACATTTAGTAGCTTCAGCAGTTAAATCCTTATAATTGGGTTTGTGTTATCATCACTTGATATTCTAATTACTTTATCTCTCATCTGGCAATGGTTAGGTAAACAGTGAATTTTTCAGTATTGCATTGAAAGATTTGTGTATATATTTTATCGTTAGAAACCTTTAATAAGAAACAGTTTTACTTACACAGTATCAAATTGTGTGGAAGCACAGTGCTTGCATTGATTGTATTTTAAATTGTAAGTGGAAGAAGTGATGTTTCATTGTTTTTATAATGTTTTCCAGTCCATACAAATTTTGTTTGGCTACGAATAAAGGAAACATATTATTAAACACAGTTGTATAAAGTAGCATGAGTACAGTGCTTTTCTGAAGATTGATTTGCTTTTCTAATTGATTTGTACATTTCTATCCTTACTAAGGATGGTGTTGTTGAATATAGTGTTCTCTTTCTTTCGTCTAACCTTAGTACCAGGTTTATTTGAGTCTGCAGTTCAGTGGAAGAGGAAAAGTATTGTCACATGTTACTTAACTGGGTTGGTTCAGAAAATTATAAATTGAGATATTTATCACCTCACCAAGTATTATATTGTTCCTACAATATTGAGGACACTCATGAATTTCAGTTACAATAGAAATGGCCTAGTGTATAATTCGTAATTTTCCTGGAAGCTCCTCATCTCTTGTATTCCCCCCCCCCCCTTCTCCTCCTCCTACACACATTTTGCTCTCATATATATATCATGTGTTTAACTTTGTAATCATACTTCCTTTAGGTAACTAACCTCTTGTATTGTGTTTTATACTCTTGTTTATTCCAACATATAAGTGTTGTAATATTTTTAAATTGTTTCGTGTCTGATGTGATCAGCATTTGGTGACGGTAATTGCAATCTTTTGCACCTAATGGTAATGATTAGGAGAGAGAAGCTATTTTAGTCAGATCTGGAGGTTTTTGATTGTGAATATTAAAAACGTTGTCCATGTTCATTGTAGGCCTAAATTATTTGATTATTAATGCACCAGTTTACTGTGTCATATAATGTTTTCACATCCATCTACAATATGGTGTTCAAACACTAACCATGAAAAACACTCCCGTAAATCACTTCCTCTGTACTTCACTGTTTGCACTACACTACACAATCATGATGGCAGATAATGTTCTCCAGGCATTTGCCAAACCCAAACTGTCCCATATCAAAGTCACTGAGCTCTTCGGACTGACCCATTCTGCTGTTACTGCTGTACAGTTGATAACAGAATACCCATTGCCTCTTTTTATAACTGGTGGGTCCACCTCTCATGGCATCTAGTGGTCAGTTCCACATTACATAGGACTGTCTGAATACTTTTGACCAGATATTGTTTCAAACGGTTTCGTTGTGAAACTATTAGTGGATAGTGCTTTGCTTTCCATGATTAAAGGAAGAATCATCAAAACGACTGGGAAAGTACAAAGCAACTGACCCAGAACACAAAATTAACACATGGAAACCAGTGTAACTGCAGTCCACTTGTATATTTGCAGATAGAAGGCTGCTGTATGTGAGGAAGTATGGCTGTAAAAGTGTACAGACAGTTAGGAGTTCCGACTTTGAGTCAAGACATCAGAACATGTTTTAGCAGGTGAATTGTGGTAGAGGGCCATCGCCTTATTAGAGGCAGGTCTATTTCAGAGGGTACCATGTGGACAGGTTCAACAGAAGATTCAGACAAGGACGGCCAGGAATGAGTGATATTTGCCACAGTGCATCTAAAGAAATAGGAGCCCCCCCCCCCCCCCCCCTCCTTCCTGTGTAGAACTCTCTTCTCTTGGAACACCCACTGGGGGAGTGGGTATCATTTAGGAATTTGCACAGAAGGTTTCATGGAGGTATATTTCAGAGTTGACTAGCCACGTCTGTATTGCTCCACGCTTAAACACGCAACTACAGATCAGTGGACGACCATTATCTTTACAGATAAGTCCCAGATAAACTTATTACGCGACTGTAAATTTGTTGACGTTTGGCTGGAATTCAGTCCGCATTTTGTGTAAAAGAATTGCCTTCAGACAAGGCATTGTTCGTGTCGGTTGATATTTTCGTAGGTCGATGCATGTCCTTCATGTCATATCGACATGAAACTACAACTGTACAGGTCTGTGGCGATGAAGTTCATGGCGTTTAAGTACTTCCTCACGGAGAATCGGTGGTGCTGATTTCATGTTCCTTTTAACTCACGGAGAATCGGTGGTGCTGATTTCATGTTCCTTTTAAGTACTTCCTCACGGAGGATCGGTTGGTGCTGATTTCATATTTCGCTAAGACGTGGCGTAATCGCATGGGGAAAAGCGAATGGAGTGAGTACAGTATATTGAGGATTGCTTCTGGAGGCATTTTCACGGGTCTCAGATGCAGGCGGCTCTTCCCATTTCGAGAGCAGATTTAAAGTACGAGGGTTGACTGAAAAGTAATGCCTTCACCTTCGTAACTCTTCAACAGTTGGCAGCATTGGCATGCGGCAGGTACTGGCTTGTTTTGTAGCCTCAACGTGCAGTCATTGAATTCTTGATAGTAGAGGGCGTCACCCCAAAGGAGATTCATCAGAGAAAGAGAGCAAGTTATGGTGATGGTGTTGGTATGAGTATTGTGCGTCGTTGGGCTAGTAAGTTTAAAAATGTTGAGGCGGGAACATATGAACAGAAAAAGAAATTCAAGACGCAGCCTTCAGCTGCAGAAGTCATGGCCACAGTGTTCTGGAACGCAGATGGTGTTATCCATGTTGGTTTCCTTGATCGTGGAGCAACAATAAATTCAGAGCGTTACATCACAACGCTGCGAACTCTGAAACGACGGCTAACAAGGGTCCGAAAGGAAAAGGGAAAATCTTTTCCTGCAACATGACAATGCCAAACCACACACTTCACGTGCCACCACGGCAGAATTTCAGAGACTGAATCTCACCGGCCGGCCGTAGTGGCCGTGCGGTTCTAGGCGCTACAGTCTGCGGGGACATCATTATGTTTCTGATGAAGACAGTCTGCGGGGACATCATTATGTTTCTGATGAAGACGTTGAGAGAACAGTGAGACTATGGTTACAAACAGTGTGTCGACTTCTTCCGTGACGACTTCAGAAAAACTAGTTCATCGTTGACAGAAATGTATCCAATTGGCCGGTGATTGTGTGGTAAAGTGAAAATTAGTAACTGAAGATAACATTCTAAGGATTATTTCTGCGTTTGATTTATTAAAATATTCCCATCCAAACCCAATTAACAAAAGTGGAGGCATTACTTTACATTCAACGGTCGTACAATAGTTTCCATTTACTATTAAGTTCTTAGCAGCATCGGCATCATTATAGCATAGTTCATTGTTGTATGCGTGCAGAATTGTAGCGCTGGGTGCGCCGTGTTGACATTACTTGTGTAATATATATATTTTAAACACGTTCTGTGTTGAACTGTTTTCATTGTTTGTGTCGTGTCATGCCCTGTAGACTTTTAATTTATTCACATTGGACAAAAATTTGTAAGTTGTTATTTTTGCTATTTTAGTTGCTCAGTGTAACCCATTGTAGTTCCATTGAATCCGCGTCACATCCCCCATTAATCTTACCTTATGTTATGATTTAGTTGCCATCAGGATATATTAGTGTATTGCGCTGATCATATATTGCGTTGACAACCATGCCCCACATTGTACGCGTGAAATAACTTTATTTCAGCAGTTATCTATCCATTGAAAATCAGATGGTTGCCTCCCAGAAGCAATCATTTAAAAGTGTCGAAAGACCATACTGCAACAACTGTGTGTCATTTATCCGAACACATTACAGGTAGTTAATACTCTACTGAGAATATTGACTGGCATTGTCTTTGGGCACAAAACCATTTGTACCAACTATGGTAGACTGCTAAAGAGCATTTAGAAGCCAGTTAGACGTCAAGTTTTCCGTCTTTATTTTCCCATAATTACATTTAATTTTTCTTTCTTGAATAATTGTGGAAGTAGACCCCGCTGGCTGTTACCATCAGCAATACTTTTAGACCTGGATCTTTTGGTTACTACATTATTCTCGTGTACGTTCACGAAAAGAAATTTGTGGGCGTGACAATTGTAGCCCTAACGTTGGGAGGACCTGGAATCTGTGCTAATGTATCACATTATTAGAAGAAAAACATTATAAAAAAAACCTGCTGTAGCAAGGCAGTTCGTTGCATAAAAATGTGGAAATATTAGATTAAAAGTTGTAAGCAGTGTAGCATACGGTACAAACTTACCATTTTCTTTGTAGAATTGTATCTTTATAAGCAGATGGTATATGACAAGGTCATTTATTAACAACACTCTGTATTAGATTGCAGTTGTCATTCGTCTGTTACCAAGGGCGCCCGTACGATAGTCTATCGGGAGGAGGGGGTTGGAATATAACTCGTAAATAATGGTCGCCCCCCCCCCCCCTTTCCCACGGGAACCCTTGTCAAATACTGCACTGTAATCTGATGACAATGATGGCGCAATCTTGAGTAGTTGAGTAGGCAGCATTACGTATTTGACATTATTTGTTACCAGTTAAGCGAATTCTCTGAAAATTTTAAGTGTTCTAGAATTATGTACAGAGTATTTGCATAATCAGAACAAAAAAAAGCTATTCTAAATTAAAATTAGAATTTAGGTACGTTTGAATGCTAATTAACAATGCAACCTATCTTGCGATGTGCAAAGAATCTTCTTAAAACATGGAAACCTCAATAAAATTTAAATTCGTATGGAAGTCAGGCCCAGTTAACAGTATTCGATTAAATTGTGTCCTTATGGTGACTCACAGATTCGCACATATTTGTGATTAGGTACAGGACTAGTAACCCGGCCATCATAAATTGAGAACCAAATTTAAATCCAGTGAAAAAAATTCTGACGCTACTTATTACCGAATTAAGTAATGTGGTTTATTCGTGGAACCACGAGATAGCAGCTTAGATTACAGGGGTAGTCAACCTTTTTTAGCTACCGCCCACATTTGTTCCTCCGTTAATAGTAACATTTTCTAACCGCCGACTGGCTTCACAGTAACTGTTATTTTTAAAGTAGGAAAATAACTTCATAAAATAAAGGAGAGTTATAGCAAGGTAAATCTTATAATAATAATAATTAATTATCTAACACCTTACATAGCAGAGCGTCTTTTGCCCTCTCCTAATTTAATCCGGTCAGAACCATCCGCTTCAAAAAATTAGGATTTATTTGTAATAGGAATTGACTGTTTCTGACCGAAGTCTAATATACATTCTAGTTCAGTAGTAGAGTTGTATATGCTCTTGTCCATTGTAAGAACGTTCTTCTACGATCTTCGGTATTTGTAAGTTGCACGCGGTATACCTGCTGTGATGCAGTGTGCACACAAGTCGCCTGGAAGCCTGTACCTGCGGTGACCGACCTGCCAATAACAGCTACTTTGCCTGCAGAAATTGTTTTAGTGTTTGGAGCGACCGAATGAAAGCAGTCAGTTGTAGCATTACGTATCGGTTGGCCTATCCTATCCATTCAGCCTTTCGAGTGAAACCAGTCCATTGTAGCGACCGAATGAAAACAGTCGATTCAGTCGGTTGTAGTTTTACCTAGCCGCAGAACAATTATACATTCATTTCTTTCGAGTGAAACATGTCTCTGAGAGCAAACGAATGAAAAAGTCTACGCGATCGACTGATTGAAAACTGTCGACGCAGTCCTGCGCATCCAGTTCTGGGCGGAAACACTCTATCGTTTGCCATTGCCAAATCATTATCCTTGACCGCACTCTGTTATTAAATAACTGAGTTCTAGGTACCCTAGGGAAGTTTTTCCAACGCCGCAATATATGTGGGAGCACGGACCGGGCTCTCCTTGTACTTCCATAGTATTCAGTTGCACTTGTTTCATAACATTGTTGCAAACATATCTTCCCTAGATTTCCTTCTCACAAGGACTGAGGTGTGCCTCTAGTGAAATTTGTTTTTTCTTGGCATCATTTTCATTATTTTGGATTTGCGCTACCGTACTTCAGAAAAGTGAATGTGTCAACATTTTATGGGCTTCGCTGTCTTTTTTTTATAACGTCTATTAAATATGACTGGAAGTGATAAATGTAGTTTTCAAACGGTAGTAATAAATCCTTATTAAAATACAGGGTGATTCAAAAAGAATACCACAACTTTAAAAATGTGTATTTAATGAAAGAAACATAATATAACCTTCTGTTATACATCATTACAAAGAGTATTTAAAAAGGTTTTTTTTTTCACTCAAAAACAAGTTTAGAGATGTTCAATATGGCCCCCTCCAGACAACGAGCAATATCAACCCGATACTCCAACTCGTTCCACACTCTCTGTAGCATATCAGGCGTAACAGTTTGGATAGCTGCTGTTATTTCTCGTTTCAAATCATCAATGGTGGCTGGGAGAGGTGGCCGAAACACCATAACCTTAACATACCCCCATAAGAAAAAATCGCAGGGGGTTAAGATCAGGGCTTCTTGGAGGCCAGTGATGAAGTGCTCTGTCACGGGCTGCCTCGGGTAGTTTGGTTTTCAGCCTAGTCAGCAGCGCCTCAAGCGAACAAATGTGCAACAAAATGAAACTATATAGCTCCCTTAATTCGCCGACAGATAGTGCTTAGCTCTGCCTTTTGTCGTTGCAGAGTTTTAAATTCCTAAAGTTGTGGTATTCTTTTTGAATCACCCTGTACTGCCGTCAATTGGCAGTATAAGTTTAGAAAGCAACTTATTAAGTCATCAGGCAGTTAAAAAAAAAGAGTAACTTTACGCTTTCAGTTCAGTTCACTTCAGCATTGAGGTTCCGAGGTAGAACTGGGGGTGATGGATGTAAACCATTGGGAAGAAAGCGAGAGCGCTTCAATAAATTTAAATAAAAAAGTAATTATTCATTGATTTAAATATAAATTTATAATGTAGCACTCGTTATTAACTTTCTAAAATCGACTGAAATCTATACTTAAAGAAATATGAAAAACACGTATGTAAGCAAACAGATACATAAGTTTTGAAAATACTTTGTTTTTAGTAATAATTATTCACCTCTGCTCGAGATAGATACGTTATTTATCTGTACAAAAAGTTGGAAACCTACTCCTGGAGCACGTATAACCGAAGAGGCTGAAAAAGCATATAACTGAATTCACTCAAACCTACAAACTGAGCAAAAACATTCATATTACTGACGTAACAGTCAGAGACTTGTCAGTCTGTTGTTATAAATGAAGTGAAACCGCTCGAAACCCTGATAGAACGTAAAAAAAGAAACCATTCCTCTAGCTGTCGTGACCGCAGAGACTAGTTTCGTTAAGCGAAAAAACAATCAATTATTAAAAATCATTCGGTTGCCTCACTATTAAATTTGCTTGATACGATGCACCTGCATCAGTTACTTCAATCAGGCGTCCTCGATTACTTTGAGACGTGTGTGTTAAATAGAGCTTCCTCTTTCAGCATGCAGAGCATGGAAGACAAGCCTTTTTTTATCGGCCTATCTTGTCTTCGCTAGTTTAGAGCTTGTCAACCGGACAAAAAAATGATTGGTTCTTTGTGGTACAGAATGAATCGCAAACACAACTGTTCAGCAATAAGTGTGGAACTTGCAAGATCTAATATAATCTCTAGCGCACTGGGAGATGTTACACATCATCTTGAAATGTTTCGGAGCTCGGCTGTTATTTCCTGTTGTTCTGTACCTTTATTGGCGGTTCGGCTGGCGTGGAATTCGAATGCTCCATGTTCCAATTAGCAATAAAGAAAAGAAAATGTAAATCGTCTGAAAATCATAATTAGTATCAATTACAGATCGCTCTTTTGACCCACCTGGGTAGCCTCGCGTGTTAACGCAGTCTTAACGCAGTCACTTTCGAGGTATGCCGGCCTCTGATTGAATCCGCTCAGTGGATTTACCGACGAGGGGTGGCCGTGCCACCTAGCCTGGATGTGGTTTTTACGCTATTTCCCGCATTAGGTGAATACTGGGCTAGTTCCGATGTTCCACCTCATATAGGCGCCACGTGCACATTCAGAACACTTTTTTACACTTGCACACACAATTTACGCAGTACGTAGGCGGATTGGGTACACTGCTTCTGTTCTTGTGGGTGGGGGAGGGGGGGGGGGGGTGAACAGGAGACTGATGATATCAGCTGTTTGGTCTTCTTAAACACTTACTCAGCAACAGCAGCAGCATTATTTTGAAATTGGGGGCACTTGCGGACAAAATTGTACAGGTTAGCTTCACGTCTACTTTGTGACTAATCATTTTGATGATACAAACGGTCAGGCTAGTTTTTCTCAAATGTGATTATACTTGTTACGGTATTTGATGCTAAATATGAACACGTGATGCAAATTACGTTTGTGTTTGAAAAAAAATCATCTAAGGACGACGATTCCGTGTTATGGAATTGGGGAACATACTTCGATATTTTCCTCACTGCCATATAAAAATCATTGTAACGTGTTTATCAGGTTCTTTTAAAGAAAATATCAGGCTTTCTTATACACACGTTTTTAAGGCGTTCATTTTTAGTCAAATATTTGAGCGGAGCGAAAACAAAACTCCCTTGAAGTTACACAGTGGATTTTTGTCCTAATTTTAATAGCCAATCGAAGAATGTGAAATGGAGTATCAAATTGACTAGCGTGAGGTCTCGTTTTGCTGAAAACTTAATCATCACTTGTATACCTAGCTGTTTTGCGCATAACAAGTTGATTGATGCAGAAATTATGGAAAAATTATGAAAAAATAGAATAAATATCTAATTAAGTATACATAGGAACTTCTCTGCTTTCTCTTGATGTATATACTCTTGATGATGATGATGATGATGATGATGTGATGATGGCTATGACATAATAATAATAATAATAATAATAATACATCTACATGGATACAATGCAAACCACAAACATCTTCACAATAATTCTTTATTATTCCAATCTTGAACTGCGCGCATTAAAGTGAACTTCTACATCTTTCCGTATGAGCACTTATTCTCCTTAATTTACTATGATGATTGTTTCTTTCTATGTGGGTCGCTGTCAGCGAAATATTTTCGCATTCGGAGGAGAAAGTTGGTGATTGAAATTTCGTGAGAAGATTCCTCCCCAACGAAAAAGCCTTTGTTTTAATGCTGTCCACTCCAAATCCTGTATCACGTCAGTTACATTCTCTCTCCGTTTCTCGATAATACAAAACATGCTGCTCTTCTTTGAACTTTCTCGATGTACTCCGTTAATCCTATCTGGTAAGGATCCCACAGCACGCAGCAGTAAGCAAAAAGAGGACGGACAAGCGTAATGTAGGCTGTCTCATTAGTAGATCTGTTGCGTCTTCTAAGTGTTCTGCCAATAAATCGCAGTGTTTAGTTCGCCTTGCCCACTACATTTTCTGTGTGTTCATTCCAATTTAAGTTGTTCGCAATTGTAATTTTTAGCACTCATGTGTATGACCTCACACTTTGCATTATTTAGGGTCAAATGCTAGTTTTCGTACAGTGCAGATATCTTTTCTAAATCGTTTTGCAATTTGTTTTGATCTTACGATGACCTTACTAGAAGATAAGCGACAGCATTTTCTGCAAACAACTTAAGACAGCTGCTCAGATTGTCTCATAAATCGTTTGTATGGATGAGGAACAGTACATGGCCTTTAACACTACCTTGGTGAACGCCGTAAATCATTCTCTTTTATTCGATGACTTTTCGTCAGTGACCTCTGTGTCAGGAAATCACGAATTCAGTCTCATAATTGAGACGATATTCCATAATTAGGCAATTTGGTTACAAGCAACTTCTGAGGTACAGCGTGAAAAGCCTTCTGGAAATCTAGAAAGACGGATAAATTTGAAATCTCTTGTCAATAGCAATCAACATTTCGTGTGAGTAAAGAGCTAGTTCTGTTCCACAAGAACGATGTTTTCCTAATTCGTGCTGACTGTGTGTCAACAGTCTGTTCTCTTCGAGGTAATTCAAAAGGTTCTAACACAATATATGTTCCAAAATCCTGCTGCATATCGACGCTAATGATATGGGTCTGTAATTAAGTGGATTACTCGTACTGCCTTTCTTGAATATTGGTGTGACCTGTGCAACTTTCCAGTCGTTGGGTATGGATCTTTCGTCGAGCGAGCGATTGCATGTGATTGTTAAGTATGGGGCTGTTGCATCAACATGCTCTGAAAGGAACCTAATTGGTACACAGTCTGGACTGAAAGACGCTTTCATTGAGTGACTTTAAGTTGCTTCGGTACTCCGAGGATAACTACTTCCAAGTTACTTATGTTGCCGGCTGTTCTTGACTCAAAATCTGGAATATTTACCTGGTCTTTGGTGGAGGAATTTCGGATGGCTGTATGTAGTAACTCCGCTTTAGCAGCATGTCACCGATAGTGTTTCCATTGCCATTGTTTGGAAATTTTTTTTCGTTGTTTCTGCAACAGTGTTTTTACCCGTTTTGTGTACCAAGGGGGTCAGCTCTGTCGTTTTTATTTGGCATAAATCTCTCAAATGCTGTCGATACTATTTCTTTGAATCCAAGCCGCATCTGGTCTACACTTACCGGTACATTGTTAATTTGGATGCAGTGGAGGAGGAAGGCGTCAAGTGAATTTTTATCCGCTTTTTTGAGTAGGTATATTTTTCGTTTCCTTTTGGAGGATTTCGGAGTAATCCCTGTATCCGTTTTGGCGCTCGTTATTAGCTGCTAAGAGGTCAAGTGTGTTTTCACAACCGTCTGCTATTCGAGTGGGCTCATGAACTAACTGCTCGAAATAATTTTCAGAGAACGCGTTTAGCACAATTTCGGATGATGTTTTTATGCGTAGCTCTGGATTCAAGTATGTATATTCGCCAACATATCGAGGGTGTATTAAAGTCACCACGAAATGTAGTTGTATGACTCGGATACGTGTTGAAATTAGAGTCAAGTTTTCTTTGCACCTTTTAGCAATTGTATCATCTGAGTTGGGTTGACGGTAAAAGAATCCAATTATTATTGTGTTCCGGTTGCCAGGAATGACCGCTACTCGCACCAATTCACAGGAACTATCTACTTCAGTTTCGCTATAAGATAAACTACTACTAACAGCAGCAAACACGCCACCGCCAACTGTGTTTAGCCTATCCTTCCTGGACATCGTTAGGTCCTTCGCTAAAATTTCGGCTGAACTTATCTCCGGCTTTAACAGCTTTCAGTGCCCATATCGATTGGCGCTTGGTCCGCAGTTCGTGGTCTCGCGGTCGCGTTCTTGCTTCCCGGGTTCGATTCCCGGCGGGGTCAGGGATTTTCACCTGCCTCTAGATGACTGGGTGTTTGTGTTGTCCTCATCATGTCATCTTCATTCATGAAAGTGGCGAGATTGGACTGAGCAAAGGTTGGGAATTTGTACGGGCGCCGATAACCGCGCAGTTGAGAGCCCCACAAACCAAACATCATCATTATTGGCGCTTGCAGCTGTGGTACTTTCCAACACAGCTGCGACAGTTTACAACTGTTAGACCGATGGTTGCTAGATCTGAGTTATTTCTGTGTTCGATCTGCACCCTTTGACACTGAATCCCTTTTTGTGTTTCCCCGAGACCCTCTAAAGTAAAGAACCGAACAGTCTTAAGTCACACAGCCTGTGCTACCCGAGTAGCCGCCTCCTGCGTGTAGTTGACTCCTGACTTGTTAAGCGGAAACCGAAACCCGACCACTCTATGGCGCAAGTGGAGGCATCTGCAGCTTACACGGTCACGGAACCGTCTGAGCTTCTGATTTAGATCTTCCACTTGGGTCTGTACCAGACGTTCTGTCGCCTATGGTGCAAATGGTGAGCTCTGCTATCATCTTGCAAGCAAGACTGGCAGCCTTTACCACTTCTGAAATTTCCTGGCAGATAAAAACTGTGTGCCAGACCGAGACTCGAACTCAGGACCTTTGCCTTTTGCTGGCAATTGCTCGACGAGGTATTGGCAGAATTGGAGCTGTGAGGACGGTTCGTGAGTCGTACTTGGGCAGCTCAGCCGGTGGAGCACTTGCCTGCGAAAGGCAAAGGTCCCGAGTTGGAGTCTCAGTCTGGCACACAGTTTTAATCCGCCAGGATGTTTCATACCAGCACACACTCCGCTGCAGAGCGAAAATTTCGTTCTTTACCACTTCTGTTAGCCACTTGAAACCAGAGAGAATCTCTTATGATCCAAAGCGACACACATCATTGGTACTGATCTGAGCCACCACCTGCGTTTGGCTGCACCCTGTGCTCTTCATGACATCCTGAAGGACCCGTTCCAAGTCTGGAGTGACACTACACCAAACGTACACACGGACCGCACAGTGGTTTTCTTCCCTTCCTTGGCAACCATGTCCCGAAGGGTCCCATAACACGCCTAACATTGGAGCTTCCAACTACCAATTATCTGACCTTTCGTGATTGACCGGATCTTGCAGACAGAGACGTTTCCTCTGAAATAGGACTAGCAACTGCATCTGGCTGAGGGATGGGGTCAGCCACAGATAGCACCTGGAACCTGCTGGTGTCAGACCAACTGGGGAGCCGTTACGTTCGGCCCCCAGGGAAGCCTTTACCACCTGCCACGCTCCGAGGCAACCTCTCACTCAACCACGGATGAGCGGTCAACCTCAGTGCGAGCAGAACTGGGCTGGCCGCATGTGCCGACCGATTGGCAGGCACAGACGTTCTGGACGTCCGCTGGATCCCCGCCGTCAGCCCACTAACAGTGATGCCCATCCACTGCAGCTTCAAGCTATATAACCAAAGCCAGCTTCGGCTCACATACGCGCACAGCAATCACAGTCCCTATCCATACTTAGGCCGTGGAAAACGAATCTACACACAAGCAAAGGACTAACGACATGCGTTATGGAAACTTTACAGTGGACACGGAGGAAAACGCAGGAACTGTGCCCAGGGAATTAGTTTAACATGCGGAGATTCAAAGACTGAAGTACCAAAGCACTCGTGAGAGTAAAAAATTCGTTTTTTGTTAGGAACTTGTCACAAAATCGGTTTACTTTCCGACACAAATGAAAACTCGAGAACTGTGCGTATTAAATAAACAGGCAAAAGCCGGCCGCTGTGGCCGAGCGGTTCTAGGCGCTTCAGTCTGGAGCCGCGCGACCGCAACGGTCGCAGGTTCGAATCCTGCCTCGGGCATGGATGTGTGTGATGTCCTTAGGTTAGATAGGTTTTCTTTAGACAAATTATTTCACAAAACATATGACCGTATATTTCAATTTTTTTTTGCATTTAGTTGCTACTAAACTGATATTACGTACGTCCAGACGGTGATAAGGGTCTGTAATATTGAACGTACGTTCTGAGCAACTGTTAATTCGTATCCACTTTAACTAGTGTACCAGTTTGCTTTTATTCAGTCCTCGGATGGTGCATGAGCTAACGGCATTCGGCACGCCTCCTTTCAAGCCCGATCGTCACGTAATATTAACAACATGAGATGTTTCTGAGGACTAATTTTGTGGTCCATAATTACAATTATGTCGTAGGATGGAAACCAACATCTGCTGCTTTCAACAAACATTTATTACTTCTGGTCCAAAATTTGGAAACCACCTATGCACCACAGCTGATATTTACTACTTTTTCTTGCCTGATGAACATGACTTCGTTTATAAACTGGTTGGTAACGCCAGTTGACTGTTGTCACAGCAAACACCTATATGGCTTAATGAATAGGTACGATGTATCGTCTCAAGTAGCTTTTATCGCTAATTATAGTTGAATTACACAGACAAGGCATATTGCCCAAGGGACCACAATGACCAGACTCGTAAATTCTATTCCAGCCTCAAATCACACAAATGATATCAGTTCGAAAATACACAACACATTCAACACGACACATCTGCAGGTACTACATAAATGACAAGTGTAACGCATGGTGAGGGAATAATAATTAGGATGCAAACGTCAAAATTTTAGGTGCCCATGTGGACGAGAATTTAAAATGGAAAAACATATTTTGAGACTCCTAAACCAACTTAGTTTAGCCACATTTGCACTCTGAATCATTGCAAATCTTGGTAGAGACAAATCAGTAAGTTGACGTATTTTGCGTATTTCGTTCAATAATATCCTGTGGAATAATGTTCAGGAGTAATTCAACGTTAAGAAGAGAAAGTAAGTAGAAACGTGCCGTAATAATAACATGTAGTGTTCACCCACGATAATGTCGTGGACATCTGTTTAATTTTGACTACTGCGTAACAGTATATTTATTCCCACATGATGTAAATAATTCAGTGCAGTTCAAAAGGAACAGTGATGTACATAATTACAGTACAAAAAAATGACGTTCATCACTCCATATTGTCTTTAGCATAAAACGGGGTCCTCAGTGCTGCCACAAAAAGTTTTGCTCACTTACTCAGTGACGCAAAATGTCTCACAGACAGCAAAGTTAAATTTGAAAACAAACTGAAAAAGTTTCTCCTTGACAGATCTTTCGATTCCGTAAAATAATTTCTAGTTTTCTAATCTGTGAAAGGTAATCCGCAGGAATTATTAAATCACAACAGTACTAAGATGGCGTGCTGAAAAGTAATGCCTCCGAACTTTTTATGTGAAAGCTCCTATTATTTTAAAAATGAAACATTTTATTAACATTCAACATCTTTAGTCTTCATGTGTACATATTTATTTCTCAGCATAGTCACCCTGGCGACGAACACAATTCTGCCAACGAGAGACTAATTTGTTGATACCGTCACTGTAAAATGTTTGTTGTCAAAGCGACAACCTCACCTCAGCACGCACCGCTTCATCACTATCGAAATGAAGTCATCGAAAGTGTTCTGTAAGTTTCGGAAACAGGTAAACTCGGTTGGGGCCAAGTCGGAACTGTGTGGAGGATCATCGCCAACAGTTGCAGACGTCGCAGCGCTCGTATGTGGTGCGGGCATTGATATACCGAAGGAGAGGGTGCTCCGTGTGTGGACGAACTCTTCGAATTCTAATCTCGATTACAGCACCCAGTTTCTCACGTTACACACCGCCATATCTGACACTACACTTCGAAGCCCTCAAGTGGCAGGTGTTGCAACTTGCCTCAGTGAAGTGGGAAAGGCGCCTGAGTAATATGGATGACGTGCAATACCTGAAACGGTATTGCGACCTGAATAAAAAACTCGTGGGCTTTACTTTTCAGCACACTCTCGGAAGAGAAAAAAGGGTAGACGGTCAGCATGTAACCATATTTACATGTGAATGTGTAATGTGAGTGTAAAAAGAGGCGCTGCACATTATTACGGGTAATTGTACAAATGATCCACGGAACATGACACTAACTAACTTATCGGTTTGGACTAATTATCAGTTCATCGTCAGGTGATTTGAGACGTTACATAGTAAATCTTCCGAAATATAGCTGAACAGTTCAGGAGAGATGTTCACATTTAGATAATTGATATGTCGCACTTCTTTTGTATTGCTCAGTTGTACTTTGAAGAGTTACTGTGAAACGTACTCAAATCGTCTGATGATTTGCTAAGAAATAAAAGTAGTAGTTACGCCATTTTTATTACCTGAGGCTGAAATATACAGGGTGTTTGAAAAATACTTATACACGCTCTGGGGGACAGGTTCCGTACTTCAAAACATAAAAAAGTTCATGTAAACATATGTCCGAAACTTCTTCGTTCTCGAATTATTAATGACAGTTTATAATTTAAGTGAACGGAGCTCATAAACGCATTGATTCTAAACACGCACGCACACGTTGAATCATGGACTGCTGCACCCTTTTAAATACTGCATCCGCATGGTTTCGCAAACTTCCAAGACACGGCGATGCAGAGTTTATGCATCCTGGTGGCCTGCTGCATAGACCACTTACTGTTTAAGGTGTCCCCAGAGATAATAATCCGAAAGATTGAGGCCGGGGGAATGCGCAGGTCATGGAATTGGTCCTCCTGTAGCTATCCATCCTTCATGGTAGATACACCGTCAGTGCATCTCGAACACTGAGATTGAAATGTGCTGGATCTCCATAATGCGTAAACCATATGTTTCTTTGTATTTCCAGGGAGACATCTTAGTAGATCTTGGAGCGTGTGCTGAATGAAGTCACTGATACACAGCACCAAAGGTTGAATTACTCGGCTGTCTGTGGTCTGGAAACGCCGTCTGATACAGCCGTGCGGTCTGGTGTCCATTACCGGTCACGCGGCGGTACATAAAAATAGTATCTGCGTGCTCACGAAATGAATATGCTGCCACGTTTGAGCAGAACACTTAGCTCACTGCCTATAGTACATGTACACAATAGACACGTTGAAGACAGACGAACGACGATTGTAACCAAGCCTACATGGTAACACAATGCTAGGTGGGAGACAATGAGTCAGACGGATGCATAGATAAGTGTAATTGTTGGATTGTATCTGGAAATCAGTTCACTTTCATTAGTAACTCGAAAACGAATGATTTTAAAAACGGCTCTGAGCACTATGGGACTTAGCATAGGAGGTCATCAGTCCCCTAGAATGCAGAACTACTTAAACCTAACTAACGTAAGGACATCACACACATCCATGCCCGAGGCAGGATTCGAACCTGCGACCGTAGCGGTCGCGCGGTTCCAGACTGAAGCGCCTAGAACCGCTCGGCCACTGCGGCCGGCGAATGATTTTAGAACATCCGTTTATCTGAACTTTTTCCTTGTTTTCGTCTAAGGAACCCGTCCCAAAGTGTGTAACGTTAATAGAGTTTGGTCAGCGACAAAACACGACTGAAATTAATAGATTACAACCCTTATGGATGTTTTTAATCCTGTATTAACGAAATTAAGAATAGCATGGCTGGCGATTTCGTTATTTCCCAGCGGTAAACCCGTCGCACAGGTTCCACTGTTTATTCATGATTTGGCAAATTTACTTTTATTTAGCTTCTTTGCTGGATGTCGTACTATCGCCACATTCGACATTTAAACCGGAGGAAAGTAGTGTGTGCCATGTGTCTGTAAATCGCGTAGTCTTTGTTCTGTATGCCATCGAATTTTAACTGCTTGTGTATCGTGTTTTCTGAGGCGAAGGTCTAGGATCAACCCAGAATTAGCCTTAAAGAGTGTGAGAAGTCGCCAAAAAATCATATTCGATCTGGCTCACCACCAGCCTTGAAAGCTAGCTAGCTAGTAAAGCTATACGAACAGGTCTATGGCGGGCAGATTATTATGGTAAAGTTTATCATCTACTGTCAGGGAAATGTTTAGTTATGAAGAATAGTCGTGTATCCATGTCAGACTGTCAGTAATACTAAAAATCCAAACGTTAATCACTGTTAGCACATTTATTGGTCCAACCTTCTGCCCTGAAACTGTTGCTTATATTTACAGTGTTTTCCATTACTCTTCACTTTCCATAAATGAAAACTGTGTTTGTTGACCCGAATTAGATCGATCTTATAGTGGTTTATTCGTGTAATTTGTAGAGCATCATCTTCAGAATTGACTTCCTCTAGTGACAGCTTGGCAGTTTTTCGAATGACAGGTAGGTTAGAGATACTGAAGTTGTCTACAGGTAGCTTTAGTTTTCTGGCTTGAAACTGGGACCTTACTTTGCCATAAATAGACGATTTGCGAGTAGAATTTTTCACTTCATATAGACAACGTTTTCTGCAAAGGGTAACATTTTGGAATGGTGCATGATATGCGAGGTTCTTGTCTCTACCGTATTGGACGTAGAAAGTAATTTTACATATTTTTCATGCTAAACTACACTGAAGAGCCAAATAAATTGTTTGTTGTTGTTGTGGTCTTCAGTCCGGAGACTGGTTTGATGCAGCTTTCCATGCTACTCTATCCTGTGCAAACTTCATCTCCCAGTACCTACTGCAACCTACATCCTTCTGAATCTGCTTAGTGTATTCATCTCTTGGCCTCCCTCTATGATTTTTACCCTTGACGCTGCCCTCCAATACTAAATTTGTGATCCCTCGATGTCTCAGAACATGTCCTACCAACCGATCCCTTCTTTTAGTCAAGTTGTGCCACAAGCTCCTCTTCTCCCCAATTCTATTCAATACCTCCTCATTAGTTATGTGATCTACCCATATAATCTTCAGCATTCCTCTGTAGCACCACATTTCGAAAACTTCTATTCTCTTCTTGTCTAAACTATTTATCGTCCACGTTTCACTTTCATACATGGCTACACTCCATACAAATACTTTCAGAAACGGTTTCCTGACATTTAAATCGATACTCGATGTAACCAAATTTCTCTTCTTCAGAAACGCTTTCCTTGCCATTGACAGTCTACATTTTATACCCTCTCTACTTCGACCATCATCAGTTATTTTGACCCCCAAATAGCAAAACTCCTTTACTACTTTAAGTGTCTCATTTCCTAATCTAATTCCCTCAGCATCACCCGACTTGATTCGACTTCATTCCATTATCCTCGTTTTGCTTTTGTTGATGTTCATCTTATACCCTCCTTTCAAGACACTGTCCATTTCGTTCAACTGCTTTGCTGTCTCTTACAGAATTACAATGTCATCGGCGAACCTCAAAGTTTTTATTTCTTCTCCATGGATTTTAATACCTACTCCGAACTTTTCTTTTGTTTCCTTTATTGCTTGCTCAATATACAGATTGAATAACATCGGGGAGAGGCTACAACCCTGTCTCACTCCCTTCCCAACCACTGCTTCCCTTTCATGCCCCTCGACTCCTATAACTGCCATCTGCTTTCTGTACAAATTGTAAATAGCCTTTCGCTCCCTGTATTTTACCCCTGCCACCTTCAGAATTTGAAAGAGAGTATTCCAGTCAAAAGCTTTCTCTAAGTCTATAAATGCTAGAAACGTAGGTTTGCCTTTCCTTAATCTTTTTTCTAACATAAGTCGTAGGGTCAGTACTGCCTCACGTGTTCCAACATTTCTACGGAATCCAAACTGATCTTCCCCGAGGCCAGCTTCTATCAGTTTTTCCATTCGTCTGTAAAGAATTCGCGTTAGTATTTTGCAGCTGTGACTTATTAAACTAATAGTTCGGTAATTTTCACATCTGTCAACACCTGCTTTCTTTGGGATTGGAATTATTATATTCTTCTTGAAGTCTGAGGGTATTTCGCCTGTCTCATACATCTTGCTCACCAGATGGTAGAGTTTTGTCAGGACTGGCTCTCCCAAGGCTGTCAGTAGTTCTAATGGAATGTTGTCTACTCCTGGGGCCTTGTTTCGACTCATGTTTTTCAGTGCTCTGTCAAACTCTTCACGCAGTTTCGTATCTCCCATTTCATCTTCATCTACATCCTCTTCCATTTCCATAATATTGCCCTCAAGTACATCGCCCTTGTATGGATCCTCTATATACTTCTTCCACCTTTCTGCTATCCCTTCTTTGCTTAGGATTGGTTTTCCATCTGAGCTCTTGATATTCATACAGGTGGTTCTCCTTTCTTCAAAGGTCTCTAAATTTTTCTGTAGCCAGTATCTATCTTACCCCTAGCGATATATGCTTTTACATCCTAGCATCTGTCCTCTAGCCATCCCTGCTTAGCCATTTTGCACTGCCTGTCGCTATCATTTTTGAGACGTTTGTATTCCTTTTTGCCTACTTCATTTACTGCATTTTTATATTTTCTCCTTTCATCAATTAAATTCAATATTTCTTCAGTTACCCAAAGCTCTCTACTAGCCCTCGTCTTTTTACCTATTTGACCCTCTGCTGCCTTCGTTATTTCATCCCTCAAAGCTACCCATTCTTCTTCTACTGTATTTCTTTCCCCCATTCCTATCAATTGTTCCCTTATGCTCTCCCCGAAACTCTGTCAACCTCTGGTTCTTTCAGTTTATCCAGGTCCCATTTCCTTAAATTCCCATCTTTTTGCAGTTTCTTCAGTTTTAATCTACATTTCATAACCAATAGATTGTGGTCAGTGTCCACATCTGCCCCTGGAAATGTCTTAAAATTTAAAACTTGGTCCTTAAATCTCTGTCTTACCATTATATAATCTATCTGGTACCTTTTAGTATCTCCAGGGTTCTTCCATGTATACAACCTTCTTTCATGATTCTTAAACCAAGTGTTAGCTATGATTAAGTTATGTTCTGCGCAAAATTCTAGCATGCGGCTTCCTCTTTCATTTCTTAGCCCCAATCCATATTCACCTACTATGTTTCCTTCTCTCCCTTTTCTTACACTTGAATTCCAGTCACCCATGACTATTAAATTTTCATCTCCCTTCACTACCTGAATGATTTCTTTTATCTCATCATACATTTCATCAATTTCTTCGTCATCTTCAGAGCAAGTTGGCATATAAACTTGTACTACTGTAGTAGGCGTGGGCTTCATGTCTATCTTTGCCACAATAATGCGTTCACTATGCTGTTTGTAGTAGCTTACCCGTACTCCTATTTTTTTATTCATTATTAAACCTACTCCTGCATTACCCCTATTTGATTTTGTGTTTGTAACCATGTATTCACCTGACCAAAAGTCTTGTTCCTCCTGCCACCGAACTTCACTAATTCCCACTATATCTAACTTTAACCTATCCATTTCCCTTTTTAAATTTTCTAACCTACCTGCCCGATTAAGGGATCTGACAGTCCACGCTCCGATCCGTAGAACGCCAGTTTTCTTTCTCCTGATAACAACGTCCTCTTGAGTAGTCCCCGCCCGGAGATCCGAATGGGGGACTATTTTACCTCCGGAATATTTTACCCAAGAGGACGCCATCATCATTTAATCATACAGTAAAGCTGCATGCCCTCGGAAGTCATTACGGCTGTAGTTTCCCCTTGCTTTCAGCCGTTCGCAGTACCAGAACAGCAAGGCCATTTTGGTTTTGGTACACATGCCTTATATCGTGTAGGGCCCGCGCGAGAACGCAGAAGGGCCGCAATATGACGTGGTATGGACTCGACTAATGCCTGAATTAGTGCTGGAGGAAACTGACACCATGAATCCTGCAGGCTGTCCATAAA
Organism: Schistocerca americana; assembly: GCF_021461395.2. Classification (NCBI taxonomy): domain Eukaryota; kingdom Metazoa; phylum Arthropoda; class Insecta; order Orthoptera; family Acrididae; genus Schistocerca; species Schistocerca americana. Next base: position 715,275,772 of record NC_060122.1, on the reverse strand, counting down.
TCCGAAAGAGTACGAGGGGGCGGAGAAAGCTCGTTGCAAGGCAACCCATATATGCTCATTAATGTTCACATCTGGGGAGTGTCGTGGCCAGCGGATGTGTTTAAACTCAGAAGCGCCTTCCTTTAACCTCTTTAGCAATTCTGGACATGTGGGATGTCGCATTGTCCTGCTGGAATTGCGAAAGTCTTTAGGAATGCACAATGGACATGAATGGATGCAGGTGATCAGACAGGATGCTTACGTACGTGTTACCTGTCAAGAGTCGTATCTAGACGTATCAGTGGTCCCATTATCACTCCAACAGCACACGCGCCACATCATGGCAGTGCCTCCACCAGCTTGAACAATCCCCTGCTGACATGCTGAGTCCATAGATTCATGAGGTCGTCTCCATACCCGTACACGTCCATCCGCTCGAAACAATTTGAAACGAGACTCGTCCGAACAGGCAACATGTTTCCAGTCATCAACAGTCCAATGTCGGTGTTGAATTTTGTGTCATGCAGTCATCAAGGGTACACGAGCCCCCCCCCCCTCCCTCCCTTCGGCTCCGAAAGCCTATATCGATGATGTGTCGGTGAATGGTTCTCACGCTGACACTTCTTGATGACCCAGCATTGAAATCTGCTGCAATTTGCGGAAGGGTTGCACTTCTATCACGTTGAACGATTCTCTTCAGTCGTCGTTGGTTCCGTTCTTGGGGGATCTTGTCTGGCCGCATCGATGTCGGGGATCTGATGTTTTACTGAATTCCAGATATCCGGTGTACACTCGTGAAATGGCCGTACGAGAAAATCCCCACTTCGTCGGTACCTCAGAGACGATGTCCCATCGATGGTGCGCCGTCTGTAATACCAGGTTCAAACTCACTTAAATCTTGATAATCTGCCATTGTAGCTGCAGTAAGCCATCTAACAACTGCGTCATACACTTGTTGCCTTATATAGGCTTTGCCGACCTAAGCGCCTTATTCTGCCTGTATTTGATTACGCATGCCTATACCAGTTTCTTTGGCGCTTCAGTATATTTTATCCACGATACTACTATGCATTTTTTCACGTCGAATGGTCGCAGATAACAGAACCACAAACCACTGTTCCGCCGTCAGGAGAAAGGTCCCACAAACGTGTGTCTCGCTGTATCATATTTAAGCAAACACATAACTCAGATGTGGTTCTTGTCTTTAATTTTATGGCAATAGTATGAAGTGGTCAGATTGTTGACTGTTAGCACTGATGCGTACTATAAAGCGATTCCGGAAAGACAATACTGCCCATTGAACTTCGTCTGGATTAATCACAGCAGAGGCTCGTGTTTATGGCATTTCACGCCTTCGATAACTGTTGATTTTTCCTTGTAGACGTCACGTTTTAATTTTCCTCACAGATAAAATCCTTCAGATGTTAATCCCGATGACTTGCAGGCCGTTTTATGTTTCCCTAACGAAATGAAATCCAACAATCTGCAGAAGTTATTAAAGAGTTATAATTATTTGTGCGGAACGGGCGCGGAACATCCGTCCTGTTGGTGCTGTTTGGATTCCCCTATGTCTAGTGGGGTGTCTTTTAATAACGGCAAAGTATATATATGTTAAGATCTACAGTTAAGATCTACATATAATAGCTATTTAGAGTCTCATGAATAAAACTGGGATATATAATGTGATTCTTGAAGAACCTGCACCGCATGTTGACAGACCAAGAGTGCTGATAATCCACTTGTGTGTGGTAGTGTGGGTTTTCTACTCTTTACTATTTGGTAAGTTCACGCATATTATGTCGACGAAGTTCTCTTCGGAGTCTGTTCCCACCTCCACACGAAGAAGTACGTAGTACCATCAAAATAAGTCGGCGATATAACTCGGTAGCTATAAACGATGAGTACGTCAGAAAATTCTATTATTTTGCTCATGTATTGTATTACAGTATATCTTCCTATGTCTCATCATGATTGTATCTGCAGCACATTATCAGAGTTCACAGATGTTTGGAGCGCCAACAATGAAATGATAACGGAGGTGAATTAATGCTGATCAAGACGTGATCGACGCAACGAGATTTTACTTACAAGGAGACCACCCAGCAATCTGATTTTTATAGTTTTTCTTGTTTATGGTAGGTGAAGTTCAGAACTCGAATATCTGTTCCACAATGTACCTTTCAAAAACTCTCAAGAAAATCCACTTTTTGAAGTTTCCGAGTATCTAAATAGTACCGTAAAGTAAGGTAGGTATTTCGACAGACAGTGTGGGTGTGTGGTGAAATGCACGTCTACAAAGTGCGCGGTATTGGTTCGATTCCCGGCCAACGCAAATTTTTGAACAAAGATGTTCGAGTATTTCCGTGAATCGTAAAATGCGTTAAGGTGAAAAAAATCGGATGTACTCCAGACTGGTTATGGCTAGTTTGAGTCTCGTTTCAGTCATTATTTTTTCGTTACTCTTTTCTTTCAGTTCAGTATAAATATAAATTTCGTCGATTATATGCTAATTAACACATCTAATGTTTATTTTTATGAAAAATGCACGTCTTTTTATTTATAATTACGTATGATATACAAAAATCCAGTTTCCATTGCAAATATAAATTCAAAGTACCGATTTTCTACTAAAGATTGTTGATATAATTTGTTTCAGTTGAAGAAAAACCTTACAAACTATTTTTTTTTCATGTTTGTCTTTTTCTTTTCACGGATGTGCACGTAGATCATGCATCTTCGTTTAAAAATTTACTATGGCCGAGAAACGAAACAGCGCCGTCGGGCAAATACTCTGCCACAGCGCCGTGCTGACTGCCGCAAAATCGATCTTAAAGTCGTTGGAAAAACTTCAAAATCGATTTTCTCGAGAATTTTTGAGAGTCGCGCGAACTGCGCTGTTTGCTTGACATTTGAGTTCTGAACTTCACGCACCATTAATTTCCTTCGCCCGTGGAATGGATGTACGTTTTCGTGTTCATCTTTATCACAAAGACGCGCAAGTCGCCGAACTGGCATAAAGTTGAATTACTTGCACCAGGCCAAACAGCGCCCGGCCAATAATGCCAGCCATCATTTTATTTCAATAAACAGCATAATTCATAGCTGCATGATAGGCAGAAACAATCTGACATACTTAATTTGTTGGAGAATCAGCATAATTGATCGATCCGTATGGCAATTTTGTGCTGTGAAATTTGTCAAATACAGAGTGGCGTGGAGGACGTTGAATCATTGATACACGTATTTGCATACTATGACACACAACATTACGAACTACATAAATATAGTCACAAACGTACAGAGAAGTGATGTCAGTGGAGAACATGCTCTATTCGCCATTTTGTACTCATATTCCGCACTACTTACTGGTACAAATCCTTGTCCATTGTGTTGTACACTTCCATAGTGCGGACGTTTTTAGTTCCATTAGATCTGGAGGATGCTGACGTAAAATTTCTTGTTATATCCCCACAGACAATTATTTACAGGAGTTGATGTCGAGTCTGTGAAGTGGCCAAATTTGACCACAGTGGAGACGCATAGGAAAATGGTGAGACAGCACCCTTTTCACCAGACGTTTCGCACAGAAAGCCGAGAACAGTTTTAGCCGCGTGTGGGCGGATTCCATTCTGCATAAACCACTGTGTGTGCGTTGGAAGTCGAGTGGCGTGAATTGTAAGTGGAAACTGATTTCGCAACTTACCTAGCCTATGCACCGTTCGGAATAGAGCGTTTTATGGAAAAAAAGGTGTCGTTAATCTGTGGCACGAAATGGCAGCCCAAACAGTATGTTTCAGAAGGCCTAAACATTGACAACAATGGGAACTTTTAAAAGATGCCAGGTCCGCCGTCTACATCTTTATTCAACAGTTCACATTTAAGTGCTTCGAAGAGGGGTCATAGAACCGTTTCAGACGTCTCTTAACGTTCCACTCTCAAATAGCACGCGGGAAAAATGAACACGTACATCTTTCCAGGCGAGCCCTGATTTCTCTTATTTTGTCACATTAGTTTTTTCACCATTAGCTGGTGGGAGGAAACAAAATAGTTTGCTATTCAGAGGAGCAAGTTGGTTATTGTAATTTCGTGGAATGATTTTCCCTCAACTCCAAAGGCCATTGCTTTAATGACTGACAATCCAACTTGCTAATCTTATTCGTCCCTTATTTAGTGACAATTAAACACGAACTGACTGTATTTTAACTTTTGTAATGTCCCCCATCAACCCTGTCGTGTAAACACACAGCGCAGCGATACTCCAAACGAGGATGGACTGGCGTGACGTAGGCAGTCTCTTTAGTACCTTTGTTGCATCTTCTACGTTTTCTGCCAATCTAACACAGCCTTTGGTTCGCCTTCCCCAAAACATTTTCCGTGTGTTTTCCAGTTCAAATTGTTTGTAATTCTAGTCACTTTGTGTTCAACTGAATCGACTATCTTTAAATGAGGTTTGTTGTGTCAACATACGTATTAGTCATTTGGAGGACGTGACAGGGTCAGTAACCAGTTTTCGCACCGTGCAGATGTGCACGACGTAACGGGTATAAGCACAGATATTTTTCAGCACAACGAAAACCAGTCGAAAGTTGCAAATTTCACTTTTTTTATTCACTCGATGACTGTTTTCGGACCGAGACCTATTTTCAAATCATCGGAACATAGTAAAAAATGGTATTTCCAAAAGCATAAAAACCATGTCAAAAATGTGCAAACGAACAGTTACAACGCATACAAATGAGTTATCCATATTCGCTGTAACTACTCGTTTCCACATTTTCGTAAATACCATTTTACTGATTAGCAGAATTTGCTGATCCACATCTATTCCAGCACACTGAAGGTTCGCAGATATTTTTAGTGGTGACTGAGGACAGTGTACTGAACAGCAGTACATCAGTATTTATTTCATTTGCAGGCTAACCATTATTGCTGTTAGGTGTGGTATGTTTTTAGGTTGGGTAGCACCTGTGTACCTGTGGCAAAAGCAAGCCATTAATCCCCATTTTCCTCTGAGCAGCAGGTCGGGTGTTGAAGTGTGGACGGAAAATGGTGACTCTAGACTGACAGGCGTAGTCCAGTGCAGTTACGACCGTGCAGAAAACATCAGGTCGTAAAATTTCTGATGTCTTTATTGGAAGACTGTTCGACGCAGAGAAAAAACAACCAACACACTGATGTCCGTACGTTTTAAGGTATCACGTATGAAAATACATTAAATGTATTCGTAATTTTGAGTATGGACAACCCTCAGCTGTAGAAAGGAATGACGACAATGAAAATTTGTACCGGGTTGGCATTAGAAACCATGCATGCATGTCCAAAAGAACTTTTCCTCTTATTCAGAATAACACAGGCACGGCAGTATCATGTCGTACATATAAAAAATTTTGCACTAATACCCATTAAATCCTGTATTGTCTACATCATTTCTGAATTCGTTTTGATCTCCTGAAGGCTTTACACGGTAAACGACAGCAAAATCCCCCAACAATACAAGAGAGAGATCCAATCTGACATTTCATAATCCGTCCTAATTTTTTCCATGGAACGAATACAACCAACCTAAAGCACTGAGTCAAAATTTTAGCTGCCAAGACATCTTGCAAGTATGTTGTCTCTGTTCTTAATGGCGTATTTCGTTGGGCGCCGCCGTACGGATGGAGAAAAGTAGCCCTAGCGGAGCTGGAGTAGAGTGCGCGAGCGTAAACATGAACCGCTGTTGCACGCAAATGAGTAACTTACAGCCTTTTCAACAACTTTCAGCTACCATTTTGACAGCGCCTGTCGTGCGATGTATTCATCATGTCTAAAATAAATTCAGGACATGCTGGAGTGGATCATTTCCTTGTAAGAGGGCTGCTTTGCTTATATTCTCTCTTGAACTGATTAGATAAGAACAGCAGAGAGCCGATAACACTTCCTTGGGGGAACCCGAAGTATAATTTCGGTTTCACAAAATGACTTACCCTCTGTTTCTATGAACTGAGTCCTTTCTGATCGGAAATCACGAAACGGGACACACAGCCGAGACGATATTTTCGTTTTAATTATGTGTCGGTCAACAATGTATATGTACTGTACTATCAGTTCACATGAAATCAAAAAAATATATATACTGGTAACCAGTGGAAGTATACTACCGTATTTTACAGAAATGGGGAAATCTGGGAATAACACTAGCAACAGCTCCTTTTTAGGAAAACAGAAGACGGTGCCGAGGTAAAAAAGAAACTAAATAAAAACCAGAACACGATGAAAATTGTGAAAGTTTGTTAAAAGCAAAGCAAGTCCATCACATAGCGGAAGAGTAACATTGTGCATCGAGTGGGTAAACATTTCAATATGTTTCCATTACTAGAGAGTAATCAAACGTAACTAGACTTACGGGTACTTGAAATTAATTACTAGAAATATGAAACAAAAAGTTTGAAATTTTATTTCTTTTAGAAAATCTGTTACTCTTTATAGATGCAAAATAATTGTAGGTATTGAGGCACATTACTTACACTGTGTTATGAAGTCTATAAGAAGAGATTAGATAAGACAGGATAAAAGCTACTTCCAGAAGCAGATTTCCTTTCTTGCACCCAGCAGTTTTCCGCCATGCAACTTTGTTACTGTGTTACTATAAATGAAGTTTCTTCAGAAAATACAGCTTGATCACATGAATACCATTAAAACTACTTTCCCTATACTCTTCAGGAAATTAACAAATACGTCACTAATATAATGGCGACAAAATAGAAGAAGCTGATTCAGGGAGGTGGGTCCCACGGACATCAATGAATTCTTTTATTTGTCGTGAAAGGTTCGTAATGTACAGTGTTCCGTAGATTCCATCAAAAAATGAGAACCTTCAGGTATGTGGCCCGAGTCTAGAAAAGAAATACCTAAACGCACATTTGACAGAAAATTGACCATAGGTCCAGTTATACCATGTATCCACTATCGTGACCAACGAATATTATGTAAGCTCTGAAAAAAGGAGTTTGTGCCTGAAGTATGTGAATGAATTGATATCACAGTAGGCTGATTGTCCCACGATTTGCGTAAGATTGCACCATGTCGGTATACTGAACGAGTACGTGACACCTTAACAGAGTACAGCCACTTCTGCCCCTCCAAATCAACATCTTAACACTTGAGGATGTTCACTGTGTTACTTAAACCCAAACCTCCAGATGTTAAGTCCCTCAGATCGGTACCAAACATTGTATGTCGATAGAGTATCAACCGAAACTCCCATTTAGTTCGTACTATGTCTGTCGTCTAGCCGAACGAGCGTAAACGTTAATAAAAAGAAATCCAGAACAACGGAGCACATCAAAAGCATAACTGAGAGTAAGCAGCACATGTTTCTTCCGTGGGGAAGCTGCTAGAGCCTTTGGTCCTCAAATCAAGGATCCCGGGTTGAAACAACAATGACGACAAATTTGTTTACTGTATTATGCGTGAAAGTGTTCCATGGGACAACATATTTATGACATGTAAAAGAGCCGTTGGAGTTCACAGCAATGTTCTCTTGGCAGTATGCTTTCGCTTCGTTTCTTAGAAAGTAGTAAACTTATAGAGTACATTTATACTAGTAGTAATAATAATTAATAATAAACAAAATAAAAAGATCAGTAGTAAGTACGTAGCGTTCAACTTCCAAAGCGAAGGCAGACTGCCAAATGAACATTGCTACAAGCTCTGTAAAATTCTTTTACATGTCAGGAAAATGTTCTCCCCTATAACAGTTTCACGAGTAAACAGCTAAAAGAAGTTATCAGTGGAATTTGAACGCGGGACCTTTGCTTCGAGGACGGAACGCTCTATCATCACACCCACGCGATATCTACAATACAATTACTTGAAGATACGCTTTTCCTGTGCTCCGTAGCTTTGATGATACTTTTAATTATCGTTTACACATGTTCTACCGGACGACAGCACATATGACGAACTAAATCGGTGTTTTGATTCATACTCAATCAACATACCACGTTTGGTACCGATCTGAGTGTCTGACATCTGGAGATTTGGGTGTTAATGTGCCAGTAAAAAGCTTTGCGTTGATGAGCATTATTACAACTTAATGATCTTTAGACAGGCTTACGAAGTTGGATATGACTTGTCCCTTTCTAATCTTGCCGCTCGACGTGTAGGCTGTCGACACAGGTTTACAGAACATTTTGCTTTACATAGGAATATCACACACTTACGAGATACGAACAAAAAATAGGGTGGTGAACTTTTTTAAGGCAGCAACTGCTGACGCTACAACCATCTGATGTGATATGTCCGATAGCCTGATCCGTGGAGACAGGCAGCGTCAAGTTGGAACACTTTCTAACATGGCAGTCAGCGTTCAGAGATGAGGTTGTGTTTAGCGAATCTGTCGTGCATCATGTGTTTCGAACAACGTTGAGAGCATTATGTTCTGTTTCAAGAGGCAAAAAGGTACCAAAGAAACTCATAAAATATTGAAATTGATGTATGGGGATAATGTGTAACACTGAAGACTGTTTACGAAGCGGAAATGAGTCTTTAGAAGGCAAGCAACGTTCGGGACGTCCATTAACATCAAAAACAGAAGAAAACGTGCAAAAAGTGTCAAAAATTGTTCAAACAGGTGAATACTATTCTAGAGTTTACGGAAGAACTTAGCATCTCGTACGGGTTCGTGCAAAGCATTTTAACCGATAATTTGCAAAGGAGACGCGTGATTCCAGAATTTGTTCCTAGGCTTTTGAGTGTTGAACAGAAGGAAAATCGTGTCAGTTTGCACGAAATTGAAGGATCGCCTTCATCCAGATCCGTATTTAATGTCCAGAATTGTAATTGGAGATAAAACTGGGATCTAGAAGATGAGATGAAAATTCAGAGTTCGCAATGGAAAATCAGTGAGTCTCCTCACCTTAAAAAGGTGCGCCAGTCAAAATCGAATATCAAAGTCATGATAATTGTTTTGGATACTGAGGGTGTAGTGCGATCGGTTTGTTTCCGGGGGAACAACTTTAAACGCCGAATTTTACAAGGGCTTACTGCAACGTTTGTGAAACGATGTATGAAGAAAGAAACCTGAAAAATATACCCGTGGATATCTTCTTCAGACGACAACCGGCCGTGTCACACCTCGCTTTTGATTCGCGAGTTTTTGACGAGAAAAAGTATTCATGTCTGTCACATCTTACTTAGGCACCATGCGACTTCTGGCTCATCCCCAAAATTAAAACCGTACTTAGAGGAAAACGCTGTGACATCATTCCTGACTTTTAGGGGGTCACGACAGAGCAGCTGAACGCCCTTTCAAAAGAAGCCTTCCAGGAATTCTTTCATTCATGCATTCAACGTTGGAATAAGTACATTGCTAGGTCAGGACAGTGCTTTGGAGTAATTTAAATGAAATTCCATGTAAGCTTATTACTTTGTTTCTAATAAAATTATTCGCCGTACTTTTTGATAACACCTCGTTTGTTTCTCAGAACGGCGTTTCAGGCAACAGTGAAACTGCACCTTTGTAAGCTTTTAAGTTTCTTTCTTAGTTACTCCAGCACAGACATTGATAATGTGCCAATTTTCACAACATCTGCGAGTTACTAACACTTTGACTGGGTATACACTACGGCACCAGATTAAAAACACGAGAAAGAAAAGAGTTTCATCGATACTTCGACTGCATTATTTAACTGCTAATGTAATACTGTTCAGAGTGATAACGGGAATTCAGTGTTAACAGAGTTTAATTGGAATTGTGGAAAAAAGATTACTTTTCCAAATACAATACGTCTGCATTCTGCGATATTCAGATTTTCTGCATTTCATCGCATCTTCGTTCAAGTGGCGAATATTTTAATTAACATTCATAACGTTACACGCGACATTTTCCGTAGTTACAATTTGAAAAGCTTACGCTTTACACTTCAATAATTTGAAAACCACATAATCCCACTGTGATTGTCTGTTGGAGAAACTTGGGACACAATAGTCTCTCATCGTTATGAAGACTAAAAACAGAAAAAAATAGAAAGCCTTAGTTCTTCGTTTTAGAAAACAAGGAGAGTGCGTCGACTCATACATTTGCCATGTTCAGCATTAACTATATAATTTAAAGAATTTTAGTATGTGAAAATAGTTGCATGGTTTTTGCATGCGCATTTGCAGGAGGCGCCAAGATGAGTGTCATCATAAGACTACAAAACCTGCCATGGTCGGCAAATGCTCTCGACATCCGGCAGTACTTCCGCGGCCTGTCCATCCCAGAGGGCGGCGTGCACATCGTGGGCGGCGAGCAGGGCGACGCCTTCATCGCTTTCAGGTGAATACTGCACATCAACCAGTGATTTTATTGGTTGTTAACTGGCAACGTGGTGAGGACTCCCAGCTGTGCTGACAACAGTTAACGAGCAAGGATTTGTTAAGTAACATATTCTTCTCGAAAAAGGCAACAAGAATTTTATTGCAGCAATAGATCAACAAAATTATCCTGTAATTGTTGGGACTTTAGATGACAGACAGCCCCATAGAGATATCCATTGAACCCAACAAGGGCTGTGTCTCCGGATAGCCGTACTATGTATAAAACTATTGAAGAAAGAAAGGCTGTGAGTAAAAAAAAAAAGAAGATTACGAGTATTTTCACTGTATTGCATCCCCTGTCCAATCTACTGTATTAACATGTAGACCGACAACTAAGCCGGCTACATCTGCACGATGGGCCATGGTGTTTCAAGGCATTTGACACAGGTAACATTTCAGAATGACAAGCAAGCTGAAGCAGATCATAAAATGTCTACTTGGATTTCTGTACTGGATTGCCTTACACACTGTTGACAGCTGGTGACATGTAATCAAAGAACTTATTGTCTGCGACCAGAACATATCGCCGTACATCCGGTCAGTCACTGATAGATATGATGAGGAATCAAACCAAGAAACTAGTTTTAATAATGAAAACCACTTGCAGACTTGTAATAGCACAGAGTTTTTGTTTTCAGAATTTGATTTTCCTATGTAGTAATTTACGATACACTGTTCAAGTTCAGTTAAACAGTCACAGCATGTATAATTATGAAAGTATGGTTCTGCTTTGAGCACCCACAAATTCTTTAATACCGATGCTTATTTCGGTGAATTTCATCATCATCTGTGGATTCGTATTACTTTCTTCATGCCACATGTTGATGCTTATGTAACTGTTTATCATTTGCAGTACCGTTGATACTTTGCTTCAGCTTGGCATTTTTTCTTACGCAGTGTCAGCATTTAAGACATACGCCGCCAGGTGAATATTTACGAGATATTCCGCCAGGTGAATAACTCGTAGAACAGTGATACAGTGCGTGTTAGGAAGTTCAGTTTTCATGGAAGCATAAAAACTTGGAAAAACAGAAAATGATAAACTGGAGCAAAATATCAACTGTACTGCAAATGGCAGACAGCTGCACAAATATCAATATGTGGTATTAAGGAAATAAAATGAACTTACTGATGACTGTGAAAGTTCGCCGAAGCATGTATGGATGTTAAAGAATTGGTGTTTTCGCAAGGCAGCACAATATTTCCACAATCATTTATTTGAAAAGCAAACACGGTTAAAATGTGAGTTTAAATTACAAGGTATTCGTCACAGCATATTTTTCAGCAAGATGTGATAATATTAAAGGCAAGAACCATGTTTCTTCGTATTTATTCACACTGAAGGGTAAGTATACATCGTCGGTTTCCTGGCAGCCATCTTTAGAAGCGAAGCTCAGCAGCTCCGGGGGCCATGAGTCATCTCTAGAATTTTAAGTGTAATAGCACACTCAGCTTTCATATAACCCTGATGGATAATGTGTGATGCAAAACAGAGATTTTCTTCTGTGTAAGTATTGGACTACGATTATCGGTGTTTGAGTTATTCCCTGTTTATTGATAAATGATCTGATTCACAGTGCATCAAAATAATTCCAAATCGTTTTGGTGTTACAGACACGATAAATAGCTCTAGCATATTTTCTTTTCACGTATTTATGCAGTTGTAGAGGAACCACAGCGTAGGAGCAGGAAAGTGTAATAGATGATAGTTTTTCATACCCATTTTCTACGAAAATGGCTCAAGGTTATTGCGTGTGCTCATAACTTTCGGCTTCTGTTTGGGTGAAAATTCAGAAGGATATGTTTCGTTAGTCACAGTTATTTCAGTCTTTTATGAAAGATCGTTGTGAGGTATGGACCTCAAGCGTCATTACTGTTTGATAGAAAGATGGCTATCGAAGAAGCGAAATCTATGTGACCGTAAGCGGTAGTCGTCCGATGATTGAACACGCAGCTGTAGTCATGTAATTTTTTAACAATGCCAACTAAGTAAACCGTAGAAGAACACAAGCAGAAACATTCTGGAGATAATACAGGCAGGATGCTCGGAGGTCTTCACTTTGAGTAGCAACCAATCGTTTTGCGTATACTATGTAGAGCTTTGAATCACACGAATTTGAGGAGGGAAGGCCTTATATGATATGAGAAACATGTATAGATATGTTTGGTGACACTGTAATCAAAAGTCACATAACTATCGTGATTCGGTAGTGTGTAGTAGTACTGCCCAATTAGTGCAGTAGCCAGAGTTTTGCGCTAGAGTAATAGGGTTCAAGAAATCAATTCCATGTCCAGGTGTGCCATTTTTTATTTTATAACTTTACACTGCATGACATATTATTTGGTTTCCTATCCGTTAAAAATCCGTTTGCAACTATGCTGAAACAAACGTGAGAGTATAATGAAAGACATGTTATCACTGATAGTATATTTAGAATGTTACAAGTGGCTGCAAATACTCATTGCAGTATGCATGTTTAACATCTCCATATTTATAAGTTTTGTAGTTTTATATAGTGTGTGTGTGTGTGTGTGTGTGTGTGTGTGTGTGTGTGTGTGTGTGTTATCAACACAAAACATCATGGCATTTATGCCTGCTGTACTAATTACCTACACTATGTGATAAAAATATCCGGACACCCCCAAAAACATAACGTTTTTCATATTAGGTGCATTGTGCTGCCACCTACTGCCAGGTACTCCATATCAGCGAGCTCTGTAGTCATTAGACATCGTGAGTGAGCAGAATGGGGCGCTCCGCGGAATTCACAGATTTCAAACGTGGTCAGGTGATTGGGTGTCACTTGTGTCAAACGTCCGTAAGCGAGATTTCCACCCTCCTATCCGCGCGCGTTAGCGATCTAGGGCGCCTTGCCACGGTTCGCGCGGCTCTCCCCGTCGGAGGTTCGACTCCTCCCTTGGGCATGGATGTGTGTGTTGTACTTATCGTAAGTTAGTTACGTTAAATTAAGTAGTGTGTAAGCCTAGGGACCGATGACGTCAGCAATTTGGTCCCATAGAACTTACCACAAATTTCCACACTCCTAAGCATGCCTAGGTCCACTGCCGATGTGATAGTGAAGTGAAAACGTGGACGGACACGTACAGCACAAAAGCGTACAGACCGACATCATCTGTTGACTGACAGAGACCGCCGACAGTTGAAGAGGGTCGTAATGTGTAATAGGCAGACATCTATCCAGACCATTACACAGGAATTCCAAACTGCATCAGGATCCACTGCAAGTACTATGACAGGCTGGAGGTGAGAAAACGTGGATTTCATGGTCTAGCGACTGCTCGTAAGCCGGACATCACGTCGGTAAGTGCCAAACGACGCCTCGCTTGGTGTAAGGAGCGCAAACATTGGACGATTGAATAGTGGAAAAGCGTAGTGTGATTGACGAAACACGGTGGGTATGGCGAATGCCCGGTGAGCGTTATCTGCCAGCGTGTGTAGTGCCAACAGTAAAATTTGGGGGCGCTGGTATTATGGTGTGCTCGTGTTTTTCGTGGAGGGGACTTGCACTCCTTGTTGTTTTGCGTGGCACTATCACAGCAAAGGCCTACATTGATGTTTTAAGCACCTTCTTGCTTCCAACTGTTGAAGATCAATTCGGGGATGGCGATTACATCTTTCAACACGATCGAGCACCTGTTCATAATGCACGGTCTGTGGCGGAGTGGTCCCTGTAATGGACTGGCCTTCAAACAGTCGTGACCTGAATCCTATAGAATACCGTTGGAATGTTTTGGAACGCCGACTTCGTGCCAGGCCTCACCGACCGACATCGATATCTCTCTTCAGTGCAGCACTCCGTGAAGAATGGGCTGCCATTCCCCAAGAAACCTTCCAGCACCTGATTGAACGTGTGCCTTAGAGAGTGGAAGCTGTCATCAAGACTAAGGGTGGGCCAACACGATATTGAATTCTAGCATTACCGATGCAGGGCGCCACGAACTTGTAAGTCATTTTCAGCCCGGAGTGTGGATACTTCTGATCACATAGTGTATTTACCGTTGCGTATGAAAGTTATGTAGTATGTCATCATGGCATTTGTGAAACAAAGCTATGGTACTGCAGTCGCAACGTACGAGAAGTTAAAAGTAATGGTTACCGCCGTGAAAAGTAAACCCGCTAAAGACCACAAGTGGAGAGAACAAAAAAAATTGCTCATATTGTTTTGCACCTCGCAGTTCAAAACAAGTTAACCGTGATATTATTCGAGAGATATTTCACGCTGACTACGTCTCAAAATTACAGAAATGATCACACCAAATCTGTCGTGTTGACGAAAGTTCTGTGCTACCTTCGGCAAAGTTCGGGCTGTTTCTGTGACAATCGCTGACCTTTTCTAAATTAGTTTTTCAATACTTGTTATTAAACGATTTTATTCATAATTTACTGTCGGATTGTACTAGGTAAGTTCTGTAACCTTTCGTAAATTAAATACAGTAAAGTGAAATAGGCGTCTCATGTGGTGGATAGTGTGCTTAAATCAGTACCAACTGCCGATTCGAAATTTAGAGCAGACAGACAAGAACTTGTTTTCTTTGCAGAAATAATGATATGAGCTATGTAGATGTGAAGCAACTCTTTGATGTCCCACAGTTTCTCGCCAATATCGCTGCGATATTTTATTACAACATGGTAGCTCATCACTGCATCATGGTTCACTGAGAAAGAGAGTATAATTTCGATCAACTGAGGAAATATGGCAGCGGTAGGCAGTTTCCGACATGAAGAAATGTACGTGTTGACCAGCTGGCGAATGCTAAGGTGCAGCTATGCACAGATTTTAATATGTATATAACATTTATTTGATCATGGAAGACGAAAACTACCAGCACTAAGGCAGCAAGGCAGTTGTATCATTCAGAATGCAGTCGACGAAGAACGCCAGCTAAAATGCTCAAGAAAAAGTTTTCGCACGGCCCTCTTGACTTTCATGGTCCATGTCTTTTTTCTTTTTTTTTAAGTCTCAAGCATCTTTTTCTACCGCCTCTGTAATGTTGGTAAAAATAAACCTGCGCTATGAATATAGTTCCACCAGAGGGCGTGAATGGGACACGGAGCTTGTGTACACTGTTCAGTATGTTGTCATCATGCCTTAAGGGCTCATTTCAATCGTAGACAGTGCTCGCATTGTCATTTTACAGCAAGAATCGTCTCGATTGGAAGGTACCTGGCGAATTGGCGTACTCCATAGCGACGTCATTCGAACGTGCAGTCACTATCTCGGGGTACAAAATACTGAAAATCAGCCTCACAATGGTCGCCTGTAGCCAATAGCATCAGCTGATGACAGCTAATTACAGATTCAGACTCTTAGGAATCCCGACGAGAATGCGACAGAACTGCGAGCTGTCCTCTTGTAGGCAAATGAGAGGTTAATATGCAACCGTCTTCACACGATCAGTTTGCCACTAAGGAAACCATTACGAACTACAACATAACTGTCTCCAGTATCGTAGGAAGAGACCCTGGTTGAATGGCATCATGTTCTCTTCACCGACAAGTGCAGGATTTGCCGGACGCCAGATGATCGTAGAAGGGCATAGAGGCGGCCAGGTAGCAACGCATATCCCAGGCGTGCAATACCCCAGGATCGTTGTAAGGAGATGGTTCAGTCATGTTTTTCGTGCTAGGATTATGTACGATAGTTCATTAGTCCAGGTATAAGAAGCAGAAGATGAAGAAAGTGAGTATATCAGGGCTTTTAAGTAGGTAACTCATTATGTAAAGGGAGGCGAAAATGTAATAGTTATGAGCGATTGTAGGAGAATCAATACATGACCTAGTTATGTGAAAATGCGGATTTGGTGGTAGAAATGAGAGAGGAGAAAGACTGCTTGAGTTCTGCAGCAAATTTCATCTGGTGATAACAAATATACTGTTCAAGAACCACAAAAGAAGAGACTTGGGAAGATACCAGCTGGATTGCAGTGTGGTGAGGCAGAGTCCGAAATTAGATCTTGGATTTTAAGGCTTACCAAAGAGCAGATATAGACTCAGATGATTTTGTGATGACGAAGGTTAGTGATGATGGACAGCTTGAAGTTGAAGAGAATAGTCAGGAAAAATCGGTGTCTAAAGAAGTGAGATACTGAGGTTTTGAAGAATAATGAAGTACGTTTAAAGTTCCTTAAGGCTGTAGATACTGCTGTTAGGAAGACCCCACTAGGCAGCTCAATTGAAAAACGACATACATATAAAAGGCAATCACATAAATTGGATGGACAAATACAGATGTAGGTAACAGTGCAAAAATCTTGGATAACAAAAATAATTCAACTAGCTGACAAGTGCTTCTTTCGGAGCACAAAAAAGGCGAATATGCTTCTCTTTAAAAGATTCTGACAGTAAAATGGGGAACTAGCTGCCTCAATCCTCATTCCTCACCAAAAATATTGGCATGCGAACATATTTGGCATTCTCTTCAACACACAACTTTCTAAAGCCTTTTACGCAGCATGTGATTGTAGGGAATCGTTCATAGTCAGCATCTCCCATTCACTGCCACCAACTGTACATATCTCTCTTTCACACGGTATCATTTTGCTCTCATTGGCATCGGTCTCTTTCACTGCTACTGTCGTCATCCCTTCCTATCGCTCTTCCTTACCAGTGTTTCCTCCTCTGCAAATTTCAGTGTCTCTGTTTCAATGCCATTGTCTTTGCCCCATTCCTTTTCTCTCCCGTTACAACTATGTCTTTCTTTCTTGATTAGTCTGCTGTCATTCTCTTCAGCCACCACTGTCTCCTCTCCGCACATGTCCTTGGAAATAGTTTGCACTGACCCCTACGCTGGAAAACTGCTGTATGTTGCGACAGAGGATGGGGAAAAGCGGGAAATTTTTTTCATGTTAAAGTTCGCCGGTCAGGGTTTCCAGACTCCACAAACCTATGTGTGGTCTCCAGTCCTCTCTTACATTTGTAATGTCTTCTCGCCCTTTTGCTCCCACTGCTACTATCCCCAACCACCTCCATTTCAGGTCAAAAAGTGCAGATAGGTTCATTTGTCAAAATTTTTGGTGAGGAAGGCGGAATGATGATTGAGACAGTTGGTTCCCCACATTCCTGCCAAGAGTCTTTTAAAGACGAGCAACTTCATCTTTTTTGTTCTCCGCCAGGAGAATTTTTCTGCTGGTTCCCTTCTGTTCCCTGTTGCAGCAAGGTGTGCTGCTTATGTAAAACGAATTCTAAAATCAGTAAAGTTTTCGCGGTTTATTTATATACTTTCAAATGGTGCAAATGGTTCTGAGCACCATGGGACTTAACTACTGAGGTCATCAGTCCCCTAGAACTTAGAACTACTTAAACGTAACTAACCTAAGGACATCACACACGTCCATGCCCGAGGCAGGATTCGAACCTGCGACCGTAGCGGTCACGCGGTTCCAAACTGACGCGCTTAGAACCGCACGGACACACCGGGCGGCTTTACATACTTTAACACATGTAAACAACAAATAAGTACTTATATAATATGGAATCGTCTCCCATTCAACTCAAGTTTATTTTACACAAAAATGTACACAACATTTTTAGGCTACACGTTCAATATACGAAAAAATGAGGCGTTTGATTTCCAAGTACAAAGAATTTCGTGTAACAAAATAAATTTTTGTAAGGTGCTTAACCTGCCAAGTGGCACCATCGAATAATTTCCAGGTCAAGACAGCCTGCGCGGGCATGAAGCACGAATTATACAGAGGCAGCGCGACGTAAGAGTTTTATTGGTTAAAAAATGACTAAAAACATAGTTTGGTGACCTCAGAAGCCTTGCGATAACCCCAACTACCTTTACATCTCAGATGGGATATTACGTGCATAACTTTGAACTTTGGAATCACAGTAATGGTTAATAATATCGAAAAAGGTTTCCAAATTCCCCGAGAACATTATCTTAAGAACATAAGGTAAAAAATTTGACGATTTACTTTGAATAAAAAAGTAAAGGTAAGACTGTCACCACAATTGGTACTTTTGGTATCAAAAATGTCTCTGAGCACTATGGGACTTAACTTTGAGGTCATCAGTCCCCTAGAACTTAGAACTACTTAAACCTGACTAACCTAAGGACGTCACACACATTCATGCCCGAGGCAGGATTCGAACCTGCGACCGAAGCGGTCGCGCTGTTCCAGACTGTAGTGCCTAGAACCGCTCGGCCGCTTAGCCTGGCCTTTTGGTATCCAAAAAATCATGGTTTTCGGTGTTTTCCCAGGAACTGCCTATGAACAAATGGTGGTTTTATACGCTACGATCCCCTGAAAAATTGCATTTTACGCGCGGCTTTTTGGAACATGTTAACGTGCATGGTCCGATTGATCGACACAAGAAAAATTAAGACAATTTCATATGATTTGTCGACATAGAAAAAATATTGACGTAAAATGGCGAAACTTTGTTCGAAAGTCTCAGAAGAATAGGTGTTAGCTCTGGGTAAAGGCCGGTAATGAACGAGCATCAAGAAGGAACAAGAAGAAAGAAAGACCAAGAAAAGAGAGCTCGGATTAAAATGGGTCTAAGGTAGGGATACAGTCTTCCTTCGTTACTGTCGAACTGACATGGAAGAAGACTTTAGGTAAATAAAAGGAAGTTTCAGAAGTGGAATTAAAATTCAAAGTGAATGGATAACAACAAGATTCCTTGAAATTGCGAGGGTGAATTGCAGGACTTGCTAAATGGAATGAACAGTCTAATAAAGACATAATATAGACTGAGAATGCCGGCCTCGGTGGTCTAGCGGTTCTAGGCGCTCAGTCCGGAACCGCACGACTGCTACGGTCGCAGGTTCGAATCCTGCCTCGGGCATGGATGTGTGTGATGTCCTTAGGTTAGGTAGGTTTAATTAGTTCTAAGTTCTAGGGGACTGATGACCACAGATGTTAAGTCCCATAGTGCTCAGAGCCATAGACTGAGAATAAACCAAAGAAAGTCGAGAGTAATGCGGAAAAGCAGAAATGAGATTTGCATTAAACCTTGCATGATGATTGGGGTCGAGCCATTGTATCGAGTGAAGGATTTCTGCTACCTTGCAAGCAAAATTACACATAACGGGCATAGACCTTGAGTATTAAGCATCCTAGTACAGGAAAAATAGAGCATTCCTCTCGCAAATAAGTCTCCTAGTATCAAACGTATGTCTTATTTTGAAGAATAAATTTCTAAGAATATGCGCTTCGAGCACAGCATTATATGGAAATGCATAATGGTCTGTAAAAAAATTGGGGAACAAGAGAAAGGAATTGTTTGAGAGGGCAAATATGATTTTTAGACTACTCTCCGTTCTTTCGTTCTTTGTAAATCGGATCACTTTCTTTCCTGCTCCCTAATATATTCAAAACTTGTACATAAACATTTTCATAATGTCCAAAAACAAGTTATTACACCACCAAACTTATTCTTTTTCGAAATGCCACTTCTCTGTTCAGCAGTGTGAACCTTTTTCTGGTCACAAGATATTGCCGTTAAAGTTTGATCACTGGAATCTCTTTTCGAACGAGTGTTGTTTCATGTTGTCGAATGATGACAGGCGCCCGTGTGTTGGGTGACTTTATAGTGAAAGAACGATAGAATCTGTTTATCATTGTGCATAGTTGTTGTTAATTTTATGCTTGACGGAGTGTCAATCGCAGTTACACATCACAACCAATTTAAGGGTAAGTATGTTCCCAAATCTGCAAATAGACCGGATTCTTACGCGAAGTAAAAGGAAGAGTGAGAGTAATAACAGATTATTGTAGTTTCCCAACAAACTGATATTGCGCTGATTATTAGAAAGTGGTAAAATGCATTATGTATGCAGATGTTTGTTAGGAAGTTGATTAATTATAAAGTTGCACCGGATTCTATATACAGTATATACGTTCACACATGATGTTGATTCTGTTTACAGATGTTGGGACCATCCTTATGCTGAAGTTGGTCTATTATACTCGGATTAACATTATTTTGTAATTGACATTTCATCGTTTCTGTAAGGGCCAGCCGCCATTCAATCGTTCTTTCTCGATCGCCGCGTGCTCACTATGTTGCCTGTGCATGCAGCGCCTTGTGAATCGTGGCTGGCTGTACGCCGGCTACACACTACCTACCGCAACAGCAATCTGTCGGTCACAAAATATTTTAAACCGGAGTGTAGAAACTGCTACAGATAACCGATGGGTGAATTGTGGACTCATATTAAAGCAATTCTGCAGTTTCTTCCCGATTTAGTGCTACGGTGTGTGAATCTTTTTGCACTATACAAGCCGATTCATTTTTTAGGGTTTGTTCAGAAAGTGTAATGAATGAGAGATTGTTTGATTTATAACAATTTCTTTTTGACGATTATGTTATTTATGTGTACGAACAGTACCGCAAATCGGCAACTTTGATCAACTGCGCTGTGTGTTCGGAAATCATTACATTTTATAATTTTCGGTACTAATTACACAAACAGTCATAACTCGACGAATAACAAAGGAATTAAACACAAGAATAAAAACGCACTTGGTTGCATTTAGTGAAACTTATTAAGAATGTCAAAACTAAGCTTTCGATGCATCTGAAAAGAAAGTTAACAGTTGGCGTGTATTACCAGTTCATAGTTTTTACAATGAGCTATGAACTTTTAATTAAAAATTAATATTGCTCAGCGAACAGTGAAGAGATGCCTTTAGGAATTACTAGTAGAGACACGAAAAATAAACAAATGCATCAACGAAGACTGAGTTATGCTCGTAGTGACAATGAAATTCAGATGGGTGGGACATGTAATTAGGTGAATGGGTGGTAGATGCATCAACGAAATGCGAAAAGACCAAAACGACGACCATCCAGTGGAAGGTTGGTAGATGACGTTAGAAAATACACTGACGGAAAAAAAAATCGCAGCGCCAAGAAGGATTTGTGCGACATAAACGAAAGTTGGTAGGCGTGATTCGCATAAGAGTGGCGCTAGATGCAAATCAGGTTTCCATACAATACACGCCGTAACGGTTGTGAGGGTTAGTTACCTTTGAGATTGGACGTGGTGAGCTGATGTCAATGAAGAATACCTTCAAGGCGACAAAGACCTGACTGAGTTTGAACGAGATGTTATAGGGCTAAGAGAAGCTGGATGTTCCTTCTGCGATAATCCAGAAAATATTGTCAAGAATGTAATCACTATATATGACTGTCGGCAGCGGTTGTCATGAGAATGTACGGTCAAAAGGAGACTGGAATAGGGACGGCCACGTGGCACTTCCAACAGAGAGACCATCGTGTTCGACTTGCGGCTCTGGCGCAACGTACTGCATTTGCAGCAGCAATTTGGAGAGCGATTGGCATCAAAGTGACACAACGAACTGTTACAAATCGGCTACTTCAAGGACAGTTCCGAGCCAATTTAACTGACCTCAAACCACTGCCACTTGCGACTTCAGTGGTGTCAAGCGAGAACTCATTGGAGGGCAGAGTGGAGATTTGTTGTGTTTCCTGATGAAAGCTGGTTCTGCCTCGGTGCCACTGATGGCTGTGTGTTGGTTAGAAGGTGGCCAGTTGAGACCCTGCAATCTACCTGTCTGTGTGTTCAACTCACACGCAGACCTGAATTATGATTTGGGATGCGATTTCATATGATATCGAGAACACTCTCTTGATTATCCCACCCACCTTGATTGCAACTTTGTACGTCAATCTGGTAAGTCGACCTGTTGGGCTGCTATTCATGAACACCGTTCCAGAGGTTGTTTTCCATCTGGATAACGCTCGCCCACGTACGACTGTTGTAGCCCAACGTGCTCTACAGAGTGTCTACTTTTTGCGTTGGCATGCTCGATCACCAGATCTGTCTCCAGTCGATCACATGTGGGACATCATCAGTCCAGCGTAATCCACAACCAGCATTAACCACGCCTGTATTGACCGATCAAGTGCAACGGGCATGGAACTTCACCCCACTAACTGACGTCCGGCACATGTGCAACACTATGCATGCATGTTTGCATTCGACATTCTGGCGATTTTTCCTGTTATTAATGTACGAGCATTTCACATTTGCGATGGTTTATCTCATGGTTACATTAACCTGTGATCTTTCAATGTTAATAGCTTACATATGTTACCTAGACAAATGTATCCCTGAAATTTAATTACTTTACATTAATTGTCTTCTGGTGCTGAGATTTTTTTCCGTCGGCGTATGTAAGCGTTAAATGAATGCGTGTAGTTGAAGCCGCACGGGGAAGTCCAGAGGTGGCCATTGTCCATCAGTGGATGTGAAGTGGCTGATGGTGATAGCAAACCAACAATAGTGACTCAAATTAGTGATAATCTTTAGCAACATAAATATTGCAGTACAACATTGGAAACAAAGTTCACTTACTCTGAAATGGGAGCCCTTAAAAATTGTGTCCATCTTCCTGTTTTGTAACTACGTAGCTGTAGTGATCAGTTATTGCTGGAGTGAGCAGAGAGCACAGAGGTAAGACACCATCTGTACGCTTTGTCAAAATGCTTCTTCACATGTTGTTTCAAAAACCAATATCACCATTGGGCAGCTAGAACTGACACTACACATGAGAACAACGGTAAAAAGTTTTGAAAAAGTAATACGTATGTTTTTGAAGATTATCTTCGCATCGTGTCATAGTAATTGCCTTTTAATTGTTTGTTCCGGTGCCACACCTCAAAGATTTTGGGAAAGCCTCAACGATTCGTGGCTGTGAATATGATGACTTTCGAGCAATCTGAAAAAAAAAAAGCTAATTGTTTTCAGACAAACCCGTGAACAGTGGCGTTATATTGGTTGAACACAGTCTCGACCTCTCCCGTATCTCCTATGTCCTTGAGAAAAAAGGAGCTTAAGAAGGAGTAGAGCGACATGACAATCTTCGGTACTGTTCCTACAAGGTGACGAATGTGGCTGTACAACCAGGTCCAGACCTTATTTATGTAGCACTCAAATATCTGAATATTTCGCGATGAGTTTGCACTAGCAGACGTGAAGACAACCATGTGATGGCTGTACAATGGTGTGCATCATCATCATCATCATCATCACCATCACAGGAAGTGGACACAGCCAGAACCACATGACGATCTGCGACAGCTGCCAGTGCATCTTCCACGGTAGGACGCTTACTGTTACAGAATTTCCATCAAATAACTGACACTTTTCCGGCGTTACACGTACGTACGTACATACATACATCCATATTACGTACAGTGGTTTACCTTTTTAGAAGACTGCAACGTCTTGTTAAGCTTTTCAGTGATGAAACATGTTTGTATTCTTCGAGGCACCTCGCAATGTGGAAAATTACAGCGATCGCCTCATGAGTTATTAACATATTGATTTTGCCTTCATTACTCTTTAATCGATTCCTGTGATTTAGTTAGCGACGTGACTGATTCTGATGAATGACAAAAAAATTTTGTAAAAATCTACCGATTAAAAGATTCTTGCTTTTCCTTTAGGTACCAGCTGGATAGAGAGATCCCTCCACAAGTTTGATAAATTAAGTTATAATTTCTGAGAGAGAAGAATATCAGTCCTATTAATCACAGAGAATAGCATTCGAAATTTCAGAGTAGAGAAAGAAAATATTAAGTATTACTTCATTACAGGAGCATCCGTGGAAAGGTCCCAGAATTAGGCTCGCTTTAAACGGTAGCAATACCCACAAAGTGTTGGGAGCAGAAAGCTGTCTAAAACCAGGAGTTAATAGAAATGAAATTTTAAATGTATGTTGCGAGGAATGGCTGAACTTTGGTGGTCCAGCAGGTTCTTAAAAAAAAAAAAAAAATAGCAGTATTTTTTTCAGGGTTCCACACAACTTCTTCCTGTTTTCTCGATTGATCTGTGTTCAGTTTTTCAAGGCTTATCCACTATGCCAACTTATAACTAAATCTAAGGGGGGTGCGATGGGGAGGTTCCCTTGTGAGAGAGGGAAGGTTTTATTGTCTTCCAGTACTGACAACTCGCTAGCGCGACCGGCTCATACTGATCAGCGGCTGTGATGTAAATTTTACACGGAAGCAACATGAATTCGTGAATGCGTAGAGAGACGGTCATCTTCAACTGCGGTACATATTTCTAACAAAAAAAAAAAAAAATAAAATTAAGGCTATTGTAATATACACTCCTGGAAATTGAAATAAGAACACCGTGAATTCATTGTCCCAGGAAGGGGAAACTTTATTGACACATTCCTGGGGTCAGATACATCACATGATCACACTGACAGGCCCACAGGCACATAGACACAGGCAACAGAGCATGCACAATGTCGGCACTAGTACAGT
Source organism: Schistocerca americana (assembly GCF_021461395.2). Classification (NCBI taxonomy): domain Eukaryota; kingdom Metazoa; phylum Arthropoda; class Insecta; order Orthoptera; family Acrididae; genus Schistocerca; species Schistocerca americana. Next base: position 715,251,171 of record NC_060122.1, on the reverse strand, counting down.
GTATATCCACCTTTCGCAGCAATGCAGGCTGCTATTCTCCCATGGAGACGATCGTAGAGATGCTGGATGTAGTCCTGTGGAACGGCTTGCCATGCCATTTCCACCTGGCGCCTCAGTTGGACCAGCGTTCATGCTGGACGTGCAGACCGCGTGAGACGACGCTTCATCCAGTCCCAAACATGCTCAATGGGGGACAGATCCGGAGATCTTGCTGGCCAGGGTAGTTGACTTACACCTTCTAGAGCACGTTGGGTGGCACGGGATACATGCGGACGTGCATTGTCCTGTTGGAACAGCAAGTTCCCTTGCCGGTCTAGGAATGGTAGAACGATGGGTTCGATGACGGTTTGGATGTACCGTGCACTATTCAGTGTCCCCTCGACGATCACCAGTGGTGTACGGCCAGTGTAGGAGATCGCTCCCCACACCATGATGCCGGGTGTTGGCCCTGTGTGCCTCGGTCGTATGCAGTCCTGATTGTGGCGCTCACCTGCACGGCGCCAAACACGCATACGACCATCATTGGCACCAAGGCAGAAGCGACTCTCATCGCTGAAGACGACACGTCTCCATTCGTCCCTCCATTCACGCCTGTCTCGACACCACTGGAGGCGGGCTGCACGATGTTGGGGCGTGAGCGGAAGACGGCCTAACGGTGTGCGGGACCGTAGCCCAGCTTCATGGAGACGGTTGCGAATGGTCCTCGCCGATACCCCAGGAGCAACAGTGTCCCTAATTTGCTGGGAAGTGGCGGTGCGGTCCCCTACGGCACTGCGTAGGATCCTACGGTCTTGGCGTGCATCCGTGCGTCGCTGCGGTCCGGTCCCAGGTCGACGGGCACGTGCACCTTCCGCCGACCACTGGCGACAACATCGATGTACTGTGGAGACCTCACGCCCCACGTTTTGAGCAATTCGGCGGTACGTCCACCCGGCCTCCCACATGCCCACTATACGCCCTCGCTCAAAGTCCGTCAACTGCACATACGGTTCACGTCCACGCTGTCGCGGCATGCTACCAGTGTTAAAGACTGCGATGGAGCTCCGTATGCCACGGCAAACTGGCTGACACTGACGGCGGCGGTGCACAAATGCTGCGCAGCTAGCGCCATTCGACGGCCAACACCGCGGTTCCTGGTGTGTCCGCTGTGCCGTGCGTGTGATCATTGCTTGTACAGCCCTCTCGCAGTGTCCGGAGCAAGTATGGTGGGTCTGACACACCGGTGTCAATGTGTTCTTTTTTCCATTTCCAGGAGTGTAGTAATATAACGCAGTGAGTAGGCCTAAAAGAACAACAACATTAAACACATTTACTAAATGTTTGTGATCGTTTCTTAATTGCATAATGCATTTGAGTATAAGTACAATTACTGTTATCAATCAGTTAATCATCTTATCACACAGAAAACACGACACCACTTTAACTGCAATTGTGTGACAACTTTGGGTTCGCTGAGGGTGGCTGCAATCTCAAAGAGAGCAGTCGACACAAAGGGCTCAGAATGGTGTCGATTGTATAAGTACTCGTACTTGGGGGCCTCAGGCCAGTGACTTGCCCCTTACTGTAGCTCGTCTGCTAGTATCTCATGAAGTACTGCTTTATGCAGGTTACCAATTAATAATGAGATCGACACATCTGCGGCCCTAGGCGGCGCCCCAAAATGTCAGTATTGGCTCTTAAGCAAAAACGTTTGACGACTATTGGTCAAGAGTGTTGTAAAATATGGCGTAGACAAGTATGCACCAAGCAAAACTGTGAGGAATGGGAAAGAGCCCCCGTGACTCAGTAGACGTGTTAGAAAGGTGCTCAAAAAACAAAGAGAGCGTCACCTTCGACAAATAAAAACTGAACGAAACGAAAGTGAGTGGAACAATAGAACAGGTAGCCATGCGTGAAGCGCCAAAGAATTCGAAATCAAAATTCGGTCAGCCTGTCTGACGGACAGTCTAAGAAGTTTTGATCTTGCGTTAAGTCGGTAAAAAGATAAAATTCGTCTTCCCGTTTCCTCAGTGATTATTCTGGCAACGAAACGGAAAGACCTATATTTGACTATACGATTGATAAGCATTCATTGGAAAGAGTAACATTTATTAAATATCTAGCAGTATGCATACACGCCCATTTAAAATGGATCGATTGCCAACAACTAATCGTAGGACAGGCAGTTACAAATTCATCAGAAGAATCTTAAGGAAATGTGTTCCACCCACAAAGAAGATTTCTTACTCGTTCTTTAATGGGTGTTTGAGTACTAGTTCTGGCAAAGCCCTGTTAGCAAGTGGGTTTGATAGAGGAAGTAAAGAAGATCCAAAGAAGAGCAGTGCATTTCGCCACGTGTTTGTTTAGTAAGCAGAAGTGTATCAAGTACATTCTCGTCCAAATGCATTGACAGACTACTACGGTGTGATATCGTTTCGAATTGTAGAGAATGTACCTTCGTGGAAGAGGCAACAGTTATGTTGCTCCCTCCTGCATAAAGACTGATTCAGCTAACGGTTTCACCTCAAGTATGTCTTGAACCGTTAATGTGTAGTAATTCTGTTTTCACCGACATGAATTGCCAAAAAGTCCTTACTAAATGATGTATAGTTTCTTGTCATTTATTACTTCAAATGTACCTCTAGTGAACTCCGCTGCGAATGTCTTAGTTTTTAAAGAGAGGAATTGAACGGCGTTTCACTCTTAAATCAGCTTAATGTTTTTAGAGAGGCACGCTGGCCCCGGATCGAGTTCTCCCGGTGGAGTAACGATGAGGTCTGGTGTGCAGGCCGCCCTGGGTGTAGCTTTTAGGCGGTTTCACACATCCAACTAGGCGTATACTGGACCGATACACACTTCCCACCTGATTTACACTTATGGGAAGTTCACACACTTTCACAAGAGATAACTGTAGACGCAGCTAGTTGGGACACACAAATTTCGTCACAGGGGCAGAGGGGGTAGCGACGGGAATCGTGTTCGACCACCCTCTATCACTAACATTGCCAAATCCAAGCCGACCGTTTGAAGAAATTACTGTATTTGTGACTTAGGTCATATCTGTTTTGAACATGAAACAGTACTGTTTTATACAGACGTTCGTGTTGTTATACTGAACTGTAGCCTCAGGCGGATGGGGCACTTCAGCTTTACGGAGCCAAGAGTGTCGTCACACAAAAGCGGTAAATGGAGAGAAAAAAGTTTAATTTAAAACTAATACTAATTACATTGTTTGTCTGTGGTTGGGCCGACAAATCATCGGTAAATAAAAAGGATACGGCATCTAAGTATGATTCCCAAGTAAGTACGGTAGTATATCTGCTCTTATTTATGCTAGAGCATTGAAAGGAAGATGCACATAAAAAATTGAATGAATTTGTAAAACACAGAATTGAGGCATAAAGACTGCAACTTTGTCACAAGTTTGTCAGGATGCACACTTACGTTGTAAAATTTTATCAGCGACATCAACAAGAAGGAAACAACAGAAGAATGTGATCACAAATACTTCTTTAAAATTCCATTTAAATCATCAAGTATTATAATGCCCACAGTCTAAGGCAATACGTGTTTATAGTTGCTGGTGCAAAAGGACGTCTGGACAGATAACATTATTGGGAAACAGCTACGCTGACACCAGTTGCAAAACTCCAGACTGAAGAGATTTCTTCGATATTATGCAGGGTGCAACAATACGATGTTATAAATCCTCTCGGAACTTACCGTATAAAATCCATCCTTTGAGTTTACCCTAGAGAAAAAAGTACAATGATGTCAAATCAGGCAGACGCGCAGGACACGTAGCGACCAGGGAAGAACTGGGTGACCACTTTCCTAGCCACAAGCGAACAGTGTGGCGGACAAGCTTCGTGCAAGTACCACGCACATTTGCGTATTTCATGTGTTGCTTCTTCCTCTTTGAGAGAGGGTGACACTTCGATAAGAAATTGTACGTACCTTTTACTCGCTAAGGTTTCTTCACTGAAGTAGTGATTCGGATTTTGAAGGCAAAATTTTTTTATTTTGTAACAATAGTCATCCATCCCTGAGTAGGTGAGAGTCAAAATATTTTCGCATTCAGAGGAGAAAGTTGGTGATTGCAATTTGTGAAATAATTTGCATGTGGAATAGAAAACGAGAGGAGACTGTAGCATAGATTCTGAAATTGAAGGAGATATAATCGTAATCGAGAGACTCAATGGCTGACCCAACATTTGGATTATATATCGCAATGAAAGGGAAATTCTCTTTTAACAGTCCTCCTTTTCTCCCATTTGGAGATCTCGTGCAGTAACAGAGAGTCGAGAGTCTGCACCTTTAAACAAAAATAATGTTTTTTTCCCCTAAAAGTATGTGGAATTCAGTTTCTATTTTGTGAAAGACACACTCTGTAGATTATCTTTTTGTTCTTGGTTACCGACAATTTCACAGTTATATGTATTTCCTCGAAAATTGGATTGAAAGAGTCTTACACTCAATACCTATACTCAGTGCAGATAGACATAAGTCCAGTGATGTTATACCCTCCTTTCGTCACTCAGTTTTTAGCACACAGTCCTACATAGTGAATATTACCACATGCTTTGTATGCTGCATGTTTTTCAATCCAACCCACAAACACTCTCTCTCTCTCTCTCTCTCTCTCTCTCTCTCTCTCTCTCTCTCTCTCTCTCTCTCTGTGTGTGTGTGTGTGTGTGTGTGTGTGTGTGTGTGTGTGTGTGTGTGTGTGTGTGTGTGTGTGTGTGTGTGTGTGTGTGTGTGTTTTTTTTCTCATACAGATAGGTGACTTACAATTTATTTAGATAGTACTATGAAGTCCCAGAAATGATAATGCCCTTCACAGAAATGGGGAGGTTTGGTAAAGTGGAGGACAAGTGGTGAGTGATCTCTTCCATTCACCTTACGAGTGGACATGAAGCGCCCCCCCCCCCCCCCCCCCCCCCTCGACAGCTCGACAGGATCCTGGCCAGCACATGGGTAGCTCTACTCTAATGTTAGCCAGATTATGGAGCTTCTTGGGAAAATGGCATCTAGGAACGAAAGTATCAACTGAGATCTGGAGAGACTATGGGTTGCAGTCATCCATCATGTTGGTACAACACTAACCTACATGTACAGTTTGCTACACAAGCCGCTAGCTTTTGTGACAGGAAGGTGAGCCAGACCAATTGATTTCATGAGGTGGATTAACGATGTGTGGTCTGGTACACCAGCAGTTTGAATGTGTTTTCAATGGGGATTTCCACACTCGCGGAGGTAAATATTGGGCTGGCCCCTGATACGTGACTCAGAAAATGTGGTTTGCAGACATTTAAAATTCAATAACTTGTGGAAACAGTTTACACAGTTCACAGAGAGATGATGTGCGCAACTTCCTTCTCTCAGCATAACTGACAACTATGGTAAGAGGAAGAGCATCTGGACCCAAAGTTAAAATAAATTTGCTAAACCATGATAAACAGTGGACACTGTACAAGGGGGTAAATGCTAGACAAAAGAGAACGTTGTGAAACAACATAAAATGTTATGAGCACATAAGACCATTAGTAGGGAAGGTAAATGTCTGACTAGGGTTTGCTGGAAGAGCTTTGGAAAATTGAAACAGAACACTAGTGTGAGACCACACTACTGTGGAACTACACTAGTGTTCTGTATACATTTTCCAGGGTTTTTCTTGAGTACTGCTTGAGCTTCTGGAATCACCAAAAGATTGAATTAAAGGAAGACATCAAAGCATCTCAGATATGTGTTACCAACTGGTCTGTTCAGTGAAAGACTGCTGTGGAAATACTAGCAATCATTGTAGAAAGCATTTTTTTTTTCTTAAAACACTCTTGAAGACATTTACAGGACCAGTGTTTGCGCAACACACTGAAGACCAGTTCTACTGTCTGAAATATCTTTCTTGCATATTGTAAAAACAGGGCAGTCAGGGATTGTACAGAGGAATAATGACATTCATTATGGTCTTGTGTCATCAGTGAGTGGAACTGGTAAGGGAATATTCAGTAATGTCAGAAAGTTCTTTCTGCAAGGCACTGAACGTTAGCCAGCATAGTAAGTATGTCGATGTTGCTTTGTGTGCCAAAATAGCCTACTCGGACTTATCCAGATGAAAGCTAAACCACAACTAAAAGCCATAGTAAACACTGAGAGTAGTAGCTGTGTGTCCAGAGAGTGGCATTGCAGTGCATTGATCATTGCTTCAGCATTTTTGGCAGCTGCATTTTAAATGTACATTTCTAGTGCACAACAGTGTAAATGATGTTGGACCTCTGCACAGTTGTCAAAAACTTACACAGAATGGAACCATCAATCCATCTATCTACCACATATATATCTTCAGTGGAGTTTCATTGCTGTTGTAATTTTGATCTTAACTGCACACATAGGCAGGAAAGTAGGTCACTCCCATTAAACGGGCAATTTTAGAGCACAATTAAATTTTGAGGAAAAATGCCTTAACTATTGTCTCAGCTTGGTTTATTGCATTGTGTAGTGTTGATGAAAGGAGAAAATATAAAAATGTATTAGGCAAACAGGAATACAAACATCTCAAAAATGTGATCGACAGGAAGTGCAAAATGGCTAAGCAGGGATGGCTAGAGGACAGATGTTAGGATGTAAAAGCATATATCGCTAGGGGTAAGATAGATACTGGCTACAGAAAAATTTAAAGAGACCTTTGAAGAAAGGAGAACCACCTGTATGAATATCAAGAGCTCAGTTGGAAAACCAATCCTAAGCAAAGAAGGGATAGCAGAAAGGTGGACGGAGTACATAGAGGGTCTATACAAGGACAATGTATTTGAGGGCAATATTATGGAAATGGAAGAGGATGTAGATGGAGATGAAATGGGAGATATGATACTGCATGAAGAATTTGACAGAGCACTGAAAGACCTAAGTCGAAACAAGATCCTGGGAGTAGACATTCCATTAGAACTACTGATACCCTTGGGAGAGCCAGCCATTACAAAACTCTTTCATCTGGTAAGCAATTTCTATGAGACAGGCAAAATACCTTCAGACTTCAACAAGAATATAATAATTCCAATCTACACAGAAAGCAGTGTTGACAGGTTTGAAAATTATCGAACTATCAGTTAATAAGCCGTGGTTGCAAAATACTAACACGAATTCTTTACAAATGAAATGGAAAACGGGTAGAAGCCAACCTTGGGGAAGATCAGTTTCGATTCCATAGAAATGTTGGGACAAGCGAGGCAATACTGACCCTATGACTTATCTTAGGAGATAGGTTAAGGAAAGGCAAACCTATGTTTCTAGCATTTGTAGACTTGGAGAAAGCTTTTGACAGCATTGATAAGAATACTCTGTTTTAAATTCTGAAGGTAGCAGGTATAAAATACAGGGAGCAAAAGGCTATTTAGAATTTGTTCAGAAACAAGATGGCAGTTATAAAGAGTTGAGTGGCATGAAAGGAGAGCAGAGGTTGGGAAGGAAGTGAGACAGGGTTGTAGTGTATCCCCAATGTTATTCAATCTGTATATTGAGAAAGCAGTAAAGAAAACAAAAGAAAAATTTGGAGTAGGAATTAAAATCCAAGGTGAAGAAATAAAAACTTTGAGGTTTGCCGACGATATTGTAATTCTGTCAGAGACAGCAAATGACTTGGAAGAGCAACTGAACGGAATGGACAGTGTCTTGAAAGGAGGATATAAGATGAACATCAACAAAAGCAAAATGAGGATAATGGAATGTAATTGATTTAAATCAGGTAATGCTGGGTGCTGGGGGATTAGATTAGGAAATGAGACACTTAAAGTAGTAAATGAGTTTTGCTATTGGGGGAGCAAAATAACTGATGATGGTCAACGTAGAGAAGATATAAAATGTAGACTGGCTATGGCAAGGAAAGTATTTCTCATGAAGAGAAATTTGTTAACATCGAGTACAGATTTAAATGTTAGGAAGTTTTTTCTGAAAGTATTTGTATGGGATGTAGCCATGAATGGAAATGAAACATGGACGATAAACAGTGCAGACAAGAAGAGAAAGGAAGTTTTTGAAATGTGGTGCTACAGAAGAATGCTGAAGATTAGATGGGTAGACCACCTAACTAGTGAGGAGGTACTGAATAGAATTGGGGAGAGGAGGAATTTGTGGCACAACTTGCCTAGAAGAAGGGGTCAGTCGGTAGGAGACGTCGTGAGATGTAAAGGGGTTACCAGTTTACTAGAGGGGAGTGTGGAGGGTAAAAATCATGGAGGGAGACCAAGAGATGAATACACTAAGGAGATTCAGAAGGATGTAAGCTGCAGTAGTTATTCAGAGATGATGAGGCTTGCACAGGATAGAGTAGCATGGAGAGCTGGCTCAAACCAGTCTCCAGACTGAAGATAACAACAACAACAGTTTTAACGGGCCATCAGATTCAGAAATGGCAGATTTAAGCTATGTAATTTGAAGAGTAAATTTAGTATGAATGTGGTCTACCAATATTATTTGGTTATACATGACATACATACTTCCCTACCACGATATTGAATGTTGTTCAACATTGCTAGATTTGGTTTTAATGGTAGGATGTGGAACAGAGTACAAGACATATCTTTATTCACAGTGTGTCAGTGTTTCGTACTATGAGTAGTAGATTAAGTGCCTTTGCATAGGGCTATGAGTGAATAAGTGTCTGGATAAATATGATCATGCAAATATCGTTTAACTATGTGTTGATGTGTTGCTTTGTTCTTGCAGATTATTTTTTTAACATCACTTGTATACTTCTGAGAAGTACTAGCAGTGGTGTAACTTGGGTAACTGGCTCCCAAGGCAAATTTTGGCTTTGTGACTGTCTTGAATACATGGATCACATTGTGATGGAAGGAAAGCACCTCAGATTGACAGCAAATTGCACTTTATGGCTTTACGAGGATGGCAACAAAGAACCATTAAATACACAAAGGCCTACTTTGATAATATTTCACATTTAACGATATGAATACTGGAGATGATCCCAGATTTCCAAAAATATTTTTGTTTTCAAAGATAGCATGCAAATAATGACACATCTCAACAAGGTTTAAGTGCAAGTCTTGGCCTGCTTAAGACTAAAGAAGGCTGCACAATTGACAAAAGTGAACATATGGTGAAGATACGTTTGTTTGGGCACGCTATATGCAACCCATTATGAGGGAGGTCAGTTGTGCCCCCAGGCCAAGGGTTTTTGTTTTAACAATCACAAGTTTTTTAAATGTTTTGGCCATTCTCGGGTTACATGCTGCCCAGCCAGAGCTAACATCTTATGTCACAAATGGTGATATGTACATGTGTACTGTGTGAATTATGGAAAAATATAAAGCAGAGTGTACTTTCTCTCTGCCTTATGTGGAAGGGTTGTGGGAAAAATGGTTGGTTGTGTACGTATGTGCAGCTTGGTGTTCTTGTTTCATGTTTACGCAAAGAATACTTAAGAAAATGGATAAAGTTGCAACCATGTTTCTCGTTCATTGTTTCTGGTGACATCACCTGCCATCAGTGCACTTAACAAATATGGCTACAGAATTATAAAGAGTCAAAATGAATTTACTGGCTCAGTGCAGAAAATCATAGTGGAAAGTTTCAGCATGTGTTAAAAATTCCAGTGAATGGCATCATGAAACAGACTGAACAGAAAATACAAACAAAATGCAATTATTACCATTCAGACTAATATTCATTGGGCACAATACAGTTTTGAAACATACGTGTAGCTGTTGGAAACTAAAAGCTCACCATTAATCAACCATGCAGAGAGAATCATAGAGGTCTTGAACCAAGCAAAGAATTTATCTTGCACACCTGTGGATCTTTATCACAATATGGTGCAGACAACATCGGATTTTGATTGTGATGGTTTCATATCCTGCTATGAATCAAACTAATTGGTCACATTTTGTTCCCTTTAGTAATGATTTGCAGGAATGCTGGATTCTGGTTATGTAGGTTAATGAAGTCTGTTGGTTCCTTTCAGTATTGCCCTCTGCTCATCAGTCAATTTTTATTGCATAAAGTGGGAATTTGAAATTTTTGTATAAATGGTGGTGTTAAGACAGTCATTGGTAATCCAGATTCTTCTGGTATAAATCTCAGAGCCAATTAATAAAATAAAAAAAAATGGTGAATAGATTGAGGCTATCTTGGTAGTTAGAACCCAACATGTTTTCTTGAATGGAGGGTCATTCATATATGTAGAATTAACATCAGGCAGACCACAGGGAAGTGTTTAGGACCCTTACTGTTCACATTGTCTGTTAATGGCCTGACATACAATGTTAATAGTAACCTCACACTTTTTGCAGATGATGCAGTCATCTACAATAAAATATTGTTCTATTTCATTAACTGCATTCAGAAAGGTACCCAAAGTGACACTACAATGTGTGCATATTGAACAAATGTGTGAATGTATTTTAGGTTTGCTTGATAAATAAACTAACCTGGAATCCTTACTCTGAATGGAGGCAGACTTTGTCAAAATTAAACACAGTGTCAGTGTATTCTGGAGCTATGGTGACCCTGACAGTGTATGACCATGTTTCTGAGTGAAATATTCTGGAGTTATGGTGACCCTGATAGTGTATGACCATGTTTCTGAGTATTATTTTTTTTAATCTAGAAAAGAAAATTGGTGAAAAGTCTAGAAAGACATATAGAAAATGGTGTCATGCTGTGAAGCCCATTGTATAAACTCTTTATTTTTATTACAGTAGTGATACGTTTGAGGAAACTTTAGAAAAATTATTAAATTGATGCATACAGTTGTATTACTAACACAAAACTGACGTTTCATGAAGACATTATCAAGAGCCATAAGACATTTTTTACCCCTTAAGCATTGTTTGCTCTGTTGAGAAGACTGCACTTATGTTACAACCAGGAAGTCATTAAGAATTGTCTTGTTGGAATATAGTAGCAAGTGTTCATAATGTTAATGTTACTGAATAGTGCTGTTCTTAAAAAGTAAATTCCATTTGTATTTTTTTATCCTTAAGCACTCCGGGATGGGAATGAGGCTACGTCAGTGACTATCACATACTCTCATTGATCAGCGGGTCTTTAGTGTATTGATTTGTTTTGAAAGTTAACTAACTTTTAGAAAGCTAACAAAATTTTTAACCATAAAATGTCTTCTTGTATCCAAATGCACCATAGTAATTAATAATATCAAAATTCATAGTGGAGAACACAGTTTTGATTACTATCAAGACCTCTTGAAGCTATATGCAATATTTTTTTCCTTTGTTGTAAAAGTATTGCCTATTATCAAAACAACAATTTAATCAATTTATCACATATTTTGGCTCACTGTGAACAGTTTGATTTTTTTGTGACAATACGTAACTATTGAAGTTATTATCGTCACTGGTACTGAGAAAGAAATTTTTTCTTACAGCACAGACGAGGATGCACGGCAGGCAATGCTTTCTGATGGAGGCAAGATCAAGGAGGTGAAAATCAAACTGCTGCTCAGCTCCCGTGCCGAAATGCAGAAGGTCATTGAGCACGCTCGCCAGCAGTCAATGTCATTACACAGCTTTATGCAGATGCCTGCACCCCCTCTATCTCAGGCTCTCAGTACACTTATGGGCTCCCTCCCAGGAGCAGCTCCAGGTGCTGGAGTCAATATGGGCATGAACATCTCAGGAGGAGCACTGTCAGGAGCTGCAACTCTGGGGCTTGGGGGAGGTGGTATGGGGCCGCTAGCTGCTGGGACTGTACCACCACCCACATCAGTGGCAGCTGCCTTAGGTATAGCTCCACCACCGCACCATACACTTTCTGGGATGCAACCACCTCCACAGCAGCCACCACTGCACCAGCCACCACCACAGCAGCAGCCAACTCCAAATCAACAACAGCCACCGCAGCAGCAACAGCAGCATCAGCAACAGCAGCATCAGCATCATACATCAGTGCCAACATCAACTACAGCGCCTTTGTCACATTCACAGCAAGTAATGTCCGGACCTCTCCTCGATACTGTGGGGCTTGACCCCAAGACCATGGGCCGCACACCACAACCAGATGCTGATACTGCCAGCACTGGCAGTGGCCGTGATCGTGAACGATCTCGTAAAGACCGTTCTAGGTCCCGTGAAGGTGATAGGCGCAAGGATCGTGATCGCGATCGTGAAAGGGACCGCCATCGTGATCGAGACCGTGAACGTGCAGGGCGTGGACGCAGGGAGCGATCTCGCTCCAGAGAACGGCGCAGTCGTCGTGATCGTCGTGATAGATCACGTTCTCGTTCCCGCTCTCGCTCTCGTGACAGGAGGTAAGTTGTATTTCTATTTCACCTCTTTATTACCCAGTTTTTGTGAATGCTTCACCTTCTTGTTCTCCTCCTCCTCCTTGTTTTTTTCTTGCTCTCTATATTAGCCAATTTATTACATGTTACTGCCCATATTTCCCTTTGTCTGTCATGGTCCTGTTTCCTATACCTATATGAAAGAAAGGTGCAGCAACTGTCAAATGTTCATTTTCCACTTAACATGCAAGCTTATATATGCTTATAGGGTAATTTTATTCAAAGTCCCATAGTGCTGCAAGAAATGAAGACTTTGTTTAAGTCCAGTCACTAAATATGCGGATGGGGCTAATTGAAGTAAACAGTGGTTTAGACATTGCATTTATATTCAGGGTGAATACTTTTAAATATCTTAGGCTCACTGTGTTGTCAATAAATAACTGTTTGGGAGGATGGTCTGTCTTAACGCAATTTGTTAGTCCTTAGACTGAGCATATTTTGTCAGAAACTGCAATGACAAATGTTAATTTTGAGCTGCTGGAATTAAACTTGTCAGGCAACCTTTAACAAAATTCTAAACATCAAGTCTTTGAGGATTTCCCTTTAAAATCTTATAAAGAACCTCTGCTACAATCTCAATAGTATACTGAGTATGCTTGTAAATGTTCCTGGCGTCTTCATGCCTGGGTTTCACCAAGTACTCGGAACCTTTTTAACTTCAAGAGAACTTTATTTGTGTATAAATTCATTCAGTCAACATATCAGCATGGCCATGAGACCTCCAGATGACAAATAAAAACAGCCATTGTGACAGTGATTTCCACTTGTAGGTACAAAAATCTTAGAAAATATTCCTACTGAATTAATCATTTTGTTATGGCTGGAAATGTCTGAATGCCATGTGGAGCACAACATTAGATGCTCTTTCACCACTTTTAATGACTGATCACTGTTGAAAGCTGCATAGCTGCAGTAGTAACTTCAATTAGTGCCCTATATGTTGTTATACAGGGTTGCTTGATTTTGGTATTTGTGATATAAAATCAACAACTGAAAATAGTGTTTATTTGTTTCACATGTTCTCAGCTGAGTTGTGGTTTTGCATTTTATGGCAACCATGATACCTTGACTTACCTTTCTTCCCCACCCCTGCCCCTTTCTTCCACCCATGCCTCATACTGCAGTATCAGCCACATTTCCTATAATGCCCACCTCAAGCTCTGCATATTACCCTCTCATTACTCATTACTCGTGTCCCTTCTCAGATTCGCAAGGGGGTTATCCTCTTCACAGTAACTGGCTTTTAACTACAGTCTTTATTGATTTCCATCAGATGTGCAGTATCTAAACATTACATTGAAAGTACCCCCTCCTCCTAAACTATTTGCTTAATTGTTTAAACTCTGTATTATTTTCTAGTTCATACAGGAGATGATTTTATTTTCATGGATAGTGAATAAATTCAGTCTGTTTTGAAAGTTGTTTATTATTTCCCACCTTCTTTTTTCCAAATGGTTATAATTTGGTTCCAAGATTATATTACTGCCTTTATTGTAGCTACCATGCACATATTTCATGTTTTGTCTATTTTTGTGTCATTATCTTTGCAAAATATGTTGCAGACATGTAGTTACTTGTACACAGTGTGTGTGTGTGTGTGTGTGTGTGTGTGTGTGTGTGTGTGTGTAGTGAACTCAAACCGACAAGTAATAATTAATTTTTATAGCAGCAGGTCTCACAAACGTGGTGATGGAGATTCAGATAAAGAACAAAATGGTGGACCTGATGTCGTCATCATGGGATCGTATACTAAAGAAACAACACCAGTTGCCACCTCTGCAGCAGTTCCAGAAACTGCCAAGCTGGCGCCAGCATGGGAAACTCAATCTGGTGTGCAGATAGTTGCAGAGATAGATTCACGGCGCCTGCAGACACAACAGCCTCAGGTACCACAACATCAGCAGACTATGCCAGTAGTTGCACGTCGTCCCCAGGCTGCACCAGCGGGCCCCTACAGTAGTGGTGCTCTCACTGATAATCCGTATCTGCGTGCTGAACTTGCTGCTGTGGCAGTAGCTGCCAGAGCACGTGGTGAAGCATGGGCTGCACAACAGCAGCAGCAACAGCAGCAACAACATCAACAGCCACAACAGCAAGCAACTGCCAGGGCTCCTACAGTCCAGGCAGCAATGCCATCACCAACAGCTGTCGGTGGAAACTCTCGCTTCCAAACCATGCAGCAGCGTCCCTATCCGGGAACTAATGTGCCAGATGCTGCCAGTGGAGAAGATTTCCTGCAGAATGACTATGACCATGTTGGTGGTGGCGGAGCTGTGCTTGGACGAGGTGGAGCAGCCTTCCGGGGTGGCAGTTCTTATCGAAGACCAGGACCTGCATACCAGGGCCCTGTGGCAGGGACAGGCAGTGGCAGAGGAACAGATCGTGGGCTTATTAATGCTCCAGAGCGGAGACCATTAGCTGGGCCCTATCAGGGTGACAGAAGGTGAGAGCAAGTGTTTTTACATTAATACTGATATGAAATATTTGTTAACTGGATGCAAATAAATAAGTCTTCCTAAATTTTCTTCACTTCATGGGACACCGAATGCAAAGATGGAACAGTGAGGCACATTGACATACCAATCTTATTAACTCTTTTTCTACTTTCTTACTTAGCATGCTATACTCATCTGTATCATTGACATTGCAAACACAACACCAAGTACTCCTTTGAGAGAACAATATACATTCAATATGTATAACAACATTTTGTTAGTGACTCAGTTTTGAACTCCAGATTAGATGGTAAGCAGTTTTTGTTTATGGTAGTTAGTGCATTTTATACCAAATTTCCTAACTGATTTGGAGGCTATTACATGTTTCTCACAGAAGTGTTGGAATTGATGTCTTTGTTTACACCCTTCAGAATTCTGGAAATTTGATACTAAGAGGATCTTAAGGTTAATACAGCATTTAAACTTCAAGTTTGTCAGAATGTCAAATCAACCATCTTTCAGCCATCTAATTTCCAAGCTGTTATTTTATAGGACTACCAGTTTCAATAATATATTATGCCATCTTCAGGCTCCCTGACCAATGTATAGATTCCTACTACAGTTCCAGTCAAAATGGGGGCCAGCGTTCAAAGACTGGTGTCTGTAGATTTCTGCTTGATACAGCGATCACATCAAACATCGTCTGCTGACTGTTAGTCAGAACTGAGGTTGGAGTTTTCCTACACATTGGTCTGATGATGGCATAATATATCGTTGAAACTGGTAGCCCAATAAAATGACAGCTTGGAAATTAGATGGCTGAAAGGTGTTTGATTTGACATTCTGGACTGAAGAGCTGAGTCCCACAACCATCTCTGAAAAGATGGATATCCAGAGACAAGTTTGTCACTTTTTCACATAAGTGATCATTTTCTAATGTGATATACGAACATACCATCAATGAGATTGCAGTATGCATTGCTGTTTGAGTTAAATGCTTCCTCTTCATCCTCCAAATACTCTTGACAATAAACAACATTAAATCACATTGTGATAATGGTCCTGCCACTAGGTCCTGCCACTTGACTTAGCTGTTACTGTTATAGAATGTTCCCTCACTCCTATAATCTTTTCCAATGCTGTGAAATAATGTTGCGAGTGAAATTCAACTTCTGGCCTATCTTATGCTGACTGTGGCCAGTCTATAACCTATCAGTGATCCATTGATGCATAATGTCATCTGACTGCATTGGCTGTGTCATCCAGATTCCTTATAATTCAAATACTGTGTACAAAATGCATACATCATATAATAAAACTCTGCATAATGGACTGTTGCATGAACACTAATTGGTCTCTTAAAAGGATCCCACACATTTTTGTGTTATTGTGCTATAGTTTAGTCCACATAATGTTAACAATATGCTTTTGTTTCTGGATAATTCAAGCTTATGTGCATGAGGAGAGATTTTGTTTGTGTTCTGGCTGTTGTGGTATGCAGAAACTATTTTCTTATTGTCAGGTGCATTCACGTAAATACTCAGGACTGTTGAATGAAGAAGACTGTGGATTTGTCTATGATTAGATTGTTCAGACAAAACTCTTTATTTATGCACACTTATCATTATATATAGTGTAAACAGACCTTCCTGTACAGGTTTTAGTGGAAGCTACCTTCTCACAATATTTTATTTATTTATTTTATTTGAGAATCTGGTTAGCTGCCTTAAAGAAATGTAGTGAAATAACTCACTTATTCACCTACCCTGTAAGATCACAACTCTCATTTCATTTGTGATAAATTTCTT
The DNA here is from genome assembly GCF_021461395.2 of Schistocerca americana. Lineage (NCBI taxonomy): Eukaryota > Metazoa > Arthropoda > Insecta > Orthoptera > Acrididae > Schistocerca > Schistocerca americana. The sequence goes on along the minus strand of NC_060122.1, from coordinate 715,234,636 downwards.
TAATATTCATTGAGAGATTAAAATGACTTTTATAATTTATTGAGACCTTTTTTTCTCCTCAGGGGAAATTACCGTGAACAGGAGTATCATCGAAGTGGTGCTGATCGCTTTGATGGATTCGACCGTGGAGCAACAGCTGGTAGTAATAGCTATGGTGGTCAGCTTCTCTCCCGTCCACCTGGTTTTGGTACAGATCGTTTTGGAAGGGACAGGTTTCCTAACTCACCTGGAAACTATGAGCACAATAGAGTGTCTCATTCAGGGCTTTGTGTAGAGATTAGACACATGCCGCCAGAGGCGAGCTATGTTGATGTGAAGCGTTTTTTCTCAGGCCTATATGTTGCAGGAAATGCCATTAAAATCATCAACGACAACCATGGCAATCGTGTTGGTATGGCTTATGTTAGATTCACCAAGGGAGAAGACAAGGAACGAGCACTTTCCTTCAATGGGAAGCCATTACGTGGCTCACTTGTGGAAGTTCTGCATCTTGATGATGATATATTTGAAAAAGCCATAGACTCTTATCGACCACCTCGAGAGTCCAAACAAGCACGTGGATCAGCTGATAATCCAGATGGTCGCCCTGACTTGGAACAGTTTGTATGCCTTCGGGTGTCAGACTTGCCACCATATGTTAAGGAGCAAGACATCTTCAAGCTCTTTGAGGGATACACTGTTGTTGAAGTGGTTATGTCAATTACACCAAGAGAACTGACTGGTGCTAAGGACTTTAAAGCGTATGTTAAGTTCAGCAAGCATGAGGATGCGAAAAAGGCTCTATACTCGTCAAATAAACACATTATAGGACATAAGAAAGTAAGTGTGTGGCCTTGCCCTGTGGACGAGTTAGTGGAAGCTCGAAAACAGCAGAATGGATTTGATGATGATAAGGTGACTGATATGGATGTAGAGGAAGAGGTTCCTACAACTATTGCAGAAACTGTGACAACAGAGCCTCCCCCAGTCAGTGTTGCGCCCCCCACCCACAGTTCATCTTCAGCACCTCCTACATCACAAATTGTATCATCTGAAAGTCCAAGTGCGTCACCAGTGACTACAGCACAAAGCAATACCACCAACAGTTCCACTGTTACTTCGTCTCCTGCAACAATCTCTCCTGCAACGACTACTGCATCAGTTACCACTGCCACGAACCAAGGGCCTACACCCACACCAGCACCTTCACAACAGCCACTGCCCATAGTGAACACAGATTGTGCTCTCTTGCAGGTATGTAGTGTTTGTTTAATATGCTAAAAGTCAGTCTCTCTCTCTCTCTCTCTCTCTCTCTCTCTCTCTCTCTCTCTGTATGTGTGGCATATCAAAATGTTCAGTTGTTAGGCCTGTATTACTTTGTTTGGGCAAACTGTTGAACATGAAGTACTAGAAATCTAATGTTAGGGTGTATACGACCCGGGAGATCCGGGAAAAACAAGGGAATTTTTTCGTCTGGGAGAAAACTGGGAAAAACCCGGGAATTTTTTGGAATTCCGGGAACTTTTCCTTGTTTTAGTTACCAGTTAAATTTTTGTTATTTTGACTGGTAAGAACCAATACTCCAACAAAGGATATTACTGTATTCCACGTCTGCAGGATAATATTGCAGCAACAAGAGGAAGAAAAACGAAAATAGAACTTAAGCGGCAAAGGAATTGCGCCATATACAACAAAACACAGTGCTCATACAAGCGTCTGCCAACCAAAGTGTGTCAAAGACTTTAGGAAGAATATGCAGTGCTTCCTAACAACAAATTGCCTCCGATGAGTGTGGCATGACAGCTGTTTACATTTGATTCATTTGAGCAGTTGCGGGCGGACTCTTGCGCATGCGCAGTTGAGTCGCCTATGGGTAGTACCTTCTCCCGCTTCTGGCTACAGATGTGTGGCTGAGCGCCACTATCTAAATTCCTCCGGTTCAGAAATATCGTAGATCCAGGGCTGATGCACAGAGCAGTCTGAGTTGTAGTGGAGAGGTGGGTAGTCTCCACGTGACCTGTGTTTACGTTTAGTGATTTTGCTGTTTCCTCTTTGTTTATTGCTCTCACATTAAATGAAAACAAAACGGATTTCTGTGGCCGGGAGCTACCAAATTAATTAAAATACGTTCGCATAATTACGGAAGGCTAAAATATGTTGTTAGTTCCAGGTTTTATTTCCACCTTTCTGACAATCAAGCATTAATCACCTTGCAGAACAATGAAGCTGTTTTTGTCGATTTGCTAAAGGGATTGGGCTTTTATTAATATTTTGCACTCAGGAAGTCAATTTATTTTAAACAAAGTGTTTAATCTCAAGCTGTTGGCTAGTTTCAACTATTCGCTGCATTTCAAGCACACGTTTTCCATCTTCTAGCTCGTATGACATTATGCCATAATAAAGAGCCAAACATAAGATAATACAGTACTGGTACTCTAGAAAATTTACATCTGAATCTGGACATATGATTGTGCACTGTAAGCCAAATTACGCATTTTAGTATGGTTCACGAAATTACGATGCTCCTGAAGTATCCTTTGATGTCTTGTTTCTTTTATGACATAATGCAAGATCGCACGTATGAACGTACGGGCTTCCTGCGTCATCGTAGCTGCGCTGGCGCGGTGACGCCTGTTATCTGGCGCTCTCTGGCAACTGCTGAAACGAACCAGTTTCTAACAGGTCACGGGAAAATATTGCGAATGATGGTTTGAAAAGTGTTACTTTCAAAGTAAATTTCCTTTTACGCAAGATGAACTATGTGCGAGAATGTACGATGAATTCTTAAACCACAGAGCGTTTGACTTTCATGTAAAAATCAACTCCCTGAGTACGACCATCTAGAATAATTTAGAGCCCAGAAGATCAGACATTTACGTCGTTATTAAAAATTTTACTGGCACATTTGTGTCATGTGTCTTAAAGTGTAACACACGCAAAATGAGCAGCATTATATGTGGAAGCTTACTTCTCTTGCAGCTTATTAATCTTAGAGACCAATATTATTTGTGAAAGCTTTGTTTTTCTTTTATCAAAACTATGTGTACTAATTTAAACCATTAACTTTTCTTTTTGTGTGTTCGCGCTACTTAAGAGTGATCTTGCTATTGGTTGACTACACTACGTGTCTTGTACTGTCATCAGCTGTCGAGATCACGTGACATGAGCTATGACTGGCTTACAAAAGCGCGTCGCAATCTCGATTTCATTGCTTCGGAAAGTAACATGCAGTGTTTGGTGGAATTCGAATTTATACCACCATAAAACGAAGAAATGCAGCATACGTGTTGCTGCACATCAAAGATCTTTCCAAAACGTGTTTTTTTCCCCTGGGTTTTGTTTTCTAAAGTGCCGGTAAATTCTATGTCTGTTTAGAAAACCATAAACATTCTAAGGATTGATAACTTTAACAGTGCCGAGGAAAAGTATACTGTCATTTAACATGGAAAAAGTGTATTTTCACCCGGGAGAAAGTGTATTTTCAACCGGGAAAAATCCGGGAATTTTTTTTCCTTGGCAACGTATACACCCTGAATGTGAATCTCAAATATTACTAGTATTTCAAATATTTTCATTTTAAATTATGAAACTTCGCACTTCCAAGATTTAACTAGGAAGACTATAGCAATTTGCAATTCCCTAGATGAAATCTGATGTGTAGATTATCAAGTTACATCACAGTAAAACATTTCTGTAATGCACATAGCACAATATACTTTACACATCTGTGTGAAGGAAGCATTATGTGATGGTGTCCCAATAACGTTTCACATAGCCATAGTAGTTACAGGTACAACCATTTCAGGTGTGAAATCCACATGTGAAAAGGAATATTGTGACACTTATGTGGATTTTTTCACTGAGCCATCTTATGAGTTTCAATGTTTTGTATGATGGCTCAGTAACAAAAGGTTTGCATTATACCATTTTACATATGGATTTCACTTGTGAGATAGTTGTGTCTGTAACTAGTATGATTGTGTGAAACCCACATTAGGGATGCCATAATATGTTGCTTCTTCCATACACACGTGTGGAGATATGCCATGCTATATGCATCGCAAAAATATTTTACTGTGATGTACCTTGATAATGTGCAAGGAGTTACCTTTAGCTAAGTGCTAAATAATTATATAAAGTGGTTATTTTTACTATAAAACAGCGACATAGTAAAACAATTTCTCTCAAGAAATTCACAGTGGCTGTGGATGCATACATACAAATGGCTACTAATGTTGCCACTGTATTACCTAACTGCCATTGACTGAATGAATTTCACCAGTTACTTTTTAGAAAGAGAAAAAAAATCCCAGCCCCTTTGGATTAACGTAACTATCGTTATCATTAATAATATTAATATACCCTATTGAAGTTTGTATGTGATTTAGGGCTTATTCAAACATCTCTGAAATATTGTTGCCTGATATATGGGTGGCTATAATCAGGAGCCAAAGCTTAGCTACTAAATTTTGTGCCAAATACTGTCGCGGAAAACAGTGTTTAGGTACTGTTGTTGATAGAATATGTGCATCAATAACAACCTCACTCTCCATTTAAAATCCTCTCATATTCATAAAAATTATAGTTTGTTTTCACAACATTGGTTTGACTGAAAGAGTTGCACATAGCTACAGTAAAAATATTAATTTATTCTTTGTTGTGAAACAATAACAACATAATCTAGCTCAGTGTGAAATTAGCACCGGCAGTAATACAGTGTATAGGAAACATTAAGTGAATGAATGTGGAGTCCAGTAATCTGGTATCACTAAATACATTTAATTTGGAACTAAATAAGATAAACAAAATGAATTTGTACATATAACTAGGCACAGAATGGAAGATACTTGATTTTCTTCTTCTGTTTTCCAGGGCCTGCCACCAACTACAACAGACCGGGAAATCTTGGACTTCTTCTCAGATGTGGGCCTTGTGCCACTTCGCATTCACATAATGCTGGACAAGTATGGCAAAGCTAATGGTGATGCATTCCTTGAATTTGCAACTACACCCGAAGTTGCACGTGCACTCAGTAAGGATGGAACTTTGCTCGGCCCAAACGAAGTTCGTGTTCAACCTGTGTCTCGACTTGAACTGCAAGAAGCACTTGGTTGGCAAGTCCCTCCTTCGAGACCACCTTCGAGAGGACCTGTGCGTGCTGCCAGACCTGGCCTCTTAGGTGCTGCACCAGGAACTCCACATCGCCCACAGCTGTTGCCCCGCCACAACCCTCACCACCCACATCACAATCCCCACCATCCCCATCACCCTCTTGGACCCCCTCATCACAATCCTCACCACCCTCACCATCCACAACATGTAGATGCATTTGGAAAGCCAGGTTGTGTTCTTGCTCTCGAAAACATTCCATTTCGTGCAGATATTGATGAAATTCTTGATTTCTTTGCTGATTATGGAGTAACGAGGGAGAATGTTATCCGACGATATACGGAGGGAGGTATGGTAACAGGTGACGCTCGTGTAGCACTTCCCTCACCTGCTGAAGCACAGCGAGCTCTGCGAGAACTTCGTTATTGCAAGATGCGAGGACGGCCTATATTCATGAAGCTTTACTGATGTTGTGAGTGCGACCTAGTGGGCTGTGTAGACTCGACTGAGAATGTGGAACTAAAAACACAGTAGAAACAATTTCAAGTGTCTGTGGAGTCTGAATCAAGACATGTTCTGCCTAATGTAATGTGAATTTTTTTCTTATTTTTGATTAATGAAACTGTATTCAGATCTGAACGAGTGCAAGTAGCCCACTATACTAAAATATTCACTATATAATGTCCATTCCCCATTGATTGGATATTATTTTCTTTGACAGTGCCATAGGATTTATACGGGTTTTGAAATAAGTGAATCCAAGTATAAGAACATTAAAGTTTCGAAGTTTTGTATAGTAAGGAACAATTAAACCACTAACATAACAAAATGTGGTTTTGATATTGATTAAATAACAGTATAGTGTTTGTAAAAAAGCTGTTTTCCATTCATTTTCCTCTTGATTAATTTGATGTGATTTGTTTTCACTTGCCACTTGGGATATCATAAACTGATCACTGCAGACTGCTTTGAAGATGGAGGCTAATTCATTTCAACCATCTTCTGTGGGCCTGGTTTAAAATGAATAACAGCTTGCTTGTAATAATAATGCCTTTAAAGTTTACAATATTTTTTCACATATCATGATTTGTCTTTTTAACACTCTGGACAAGTCAATGTATTATGTTAAAAGTTTCAATTTTTTGTATATGGGCATGCACAGACAAATTTAGTTTAAGGTATGACATTAAGAGAAAAGTCAATGTAAAGAAGAAGAAAAGGGGAGGGGCAGAGGCCAATAATATGACATTTTAAATACACATACTTTTGTATATTAATCATTGCATCAGACTGATAATTAAGTTCTAGTTATTAGTTTCACAGTAGTTTCAGCATAAAAAGTGTTAGTGACACTGTGATCTAGTATCATTCCAAGTGTGTTTGACATATTGTCATTTATCATTTGTATTTTTTGTTACATGAGATTTTAGAATGTTTGTACATATAACTATGTATATTAGTGTGTTTGTGTGTGTGTGTGTGTGTGTGTGTGTGTGTGTGTGTGTGTGTGTGTGAGAGAGAGAGAGAGAGAGAGAGAGAGAGAGAGAGAGAGTATTGATAAATGTGGATGTACAGTGAATGTAAATAATGAACATGTAAATAACTAAAGAAAATTTCCTAACTGGCCACTTTTTGGTCCAAGGATACCACATAAGTTGTTTGCAAAGATATCCTCATTTACTTTTCTTTGTAATGTTTGATAACATTTAGGGAGTGCAGCAATAACTGAGTTGTTACTTGTTTACAGTGGCACATCTCAAGTAAAAATACCCAATAAATCTTCAAAAAATGATAAATTGTATTTTTATCTGTAACTAAATACCCATTATTGTTTTTGAACTGACAGAAAACATTTAGTTGTGGAAACATGTGAAATCATAAAAGGAATGTCATTCATGTCCTTAGACTTACACGAGCATTGCCCCACTCTGTTGTGCATCAAACTGTGTACAATCTACATTGTAAACTCATACTGATCATTTAATGTAACAACACATGAAAATCTACAAAATGTTATCTCCCAAGGTAAACCTGTACTTAGATAGTTGCAGGTAGTACATTCATACACAAATATTCCGCACGTCCAGGGCCTCGCTGCGATGGAGCATTGATGACATTTTCATGATCTGGACTCACAGTGAAGAAGAACTCCAGAATTTCATCTCCAACCTCAACTCCTTTGGTTCCATCAGATTCACCTGGTCCTACTCCAAATCCCATGCCACTTTCCTTGACGTTGACCTCCACCTGTCCAATGGCCAACTTCACACGTCCGTCCACATCAAACCCACCAACAAGCAGCAGTACCTCCATTATGACAGCTGCCACCTATTCCACATCAAACGGTCCCTTCCCTACAGCCTAGGTCTTCGTGGCAAACGAATCTGCTCCAGTCCGGAATCCCTGAACCATTACACCAACAACCTGAAAACAGCTTTCGCATCCCGCAACTACCCTCCCGACCTGGTACAGAAGCAAATAACCAGAGCCTCCTCATCTCCTCCCACAGAAGAACCCCAAAAGTGCACCACTTGTGACAGGATACTTTCCGGGACTGGACCAGACTCTGAATGTGGCTCTCCAGCTGGGATACGACTTCCTCAAATCCTGCCCTGAAATGAGATCCATCCTTCATGAAATCCTCCCCACTCCACCAAGAGTGTCTTTCCGCTGTCCACCTAACCTTTGTAACCTCTTAGTTAATCCCTATGAAATCCCCAAACCACCTTCCCTACCCTCCGGCTCCTACCCTTGTAACCGCCCCCGGTGTAAAACCTGTCCCATGCACCCTCCCACCACCACCTACTCCAGTCCTGTAACCCGGAAGGTGTACACGATCAAAGACAGAGCCACGTGTGAAAGCACCCACGTGATTTACCAACTGACCTGCCTACACTGTGAAGCTTTCTATGTGGGAATGACCAGCAACAAACTGTCCATTCGCATGAATGGACACAGGCAGATAGTGTTTGTTGGTAATGAGGATCACCCTGTGGCTAAACATGCCTTGGTGCACGGCCAGCACATCTTGGCACAGTGTTACACCGTCCGGGTTATCTGGATACTTCCCACTAACACCAACCTGTCAGAACTCCGGAGATGGGAACTTGCCCTTCAGTATATCCTCTCTTCTCGTTATCCGCCAGGCCTCAACCTCCGCTAATTTCAAGTTGCCGCCGCTCATACCTCACCTGTCTTTCAACAACATCTTTGCCTCTGTACTTCCGCCTCGACTGACATCTCTGCTCAAACTCTTTGCCTTTACAAAAGTCTGCTTGTGTCTGTGTATGTGCGGATGGATATGTGTGTGTGTGCGCGAGTGTATACCTGTCCTTTTTTCCCCCTAAGGTAACTCTTTCCACTCCCAGGATTGGAATGACTCCTTAGCCTCTCCCTTAAAACCCACATCCTTTCGTCTTTCCCTCTCCTTCCCTCTTTCCTGACGAATCAACCGTTGGTTGCGAAAACTTGAATTTTGTGTGTATGTTTGTGTTTGTTTGTGTGTCTATCAACCTGCCAGCACTTTCGTTTGATAAGTCACATCATCTTTGTTTTTAGATATATCTAAAAACAAAGATGATCTTTATTCAGGTACAATTGTTTGACACTAGTCACTTTCAAAGTATTATCAGTCAGCTTCTACACACTTCTCCCAGTACTGCTGCCACTGCTGGAAGAATCTCTGGAAAGCCTCTTTTGGTGTGATGCACAGTTACTCTGTCAAATTGTGCATAATAGCTTCCCTGTTCTGAAGTTGGGTTGCTTTCATAGTGTTTTTCACTTTGGGAAAAATTCAGAGTTGATTTTCACACACACACACACACACACACACACACAAAATCCAATTGCCTTGTGGTGTCCTTGTAAGTATGCCAATATGCCACCCATCATTCCTCTGCGGGTTAGTGGTTGGGTACTTGTCAATTTTTTTTTTTACATGTTGTTTACATGTTGTTTCAGCATATAGATCAGAGGCATACAGGCCTAGCACTGAAGTAAGTTTGGCAAATGAAGTTACATAATTAATCAGCAGAAAAATATTAAATACTGAACTTTAGTGTCCTGTAAAGGCCCACACCAGATAATTTTTTCAACTAACAGCTGTGGGAAACCTCTTACTATATGGGATCGTTGGCAACACTGGATAAGTGGGTAGGTGACACTTAGGCAGACATTAAATGAACTGAAAATGTCACTAGCTTTTGAACTGTCATGCTCTCTCTCTTGAGAAATAGAAAAAACATGTTAAAAGAGTCAAACAACAAAATAGTGAATAACAAAAATGACATGCCAGATGAGTGAACAAAGACATTCAAGGTATGGATAAAGGAAAGACGATCGCTGGCCAATGGTGGTGTTTCAGTAGAAATAGTTAAAGATAAAGGAAGAGTAATGTATAAGAAACTCGCAAAATTGTTCACAGAATGTCTGCAGAGCACAACAGTTGCCCGAAACTGGAAAAATCTGTAATTATTCTACTTAACAAGAAAGGAGACAAAGAAAGCATCAAAAACTGTAGACCTAGCAACTGTCATGCTGTACTGGATTTTCACTAAAATTGCCACCAACCACACAGGAAAGAAGCATTGAATTTTAATTAGGCATAAGAGCA